>NC_091986.1:206297002-206666169 GCF_044704955.1 Pristiophorus japonicus
TGTGTGAGCCTCCTCATGTCACTCTGTTCCCTCCCCTGCTGGTAAGCATTCATCTGTTCTGTTAGATTTTGCAGATGTTGCACAGACATCCAATAATGAAGCAGAAGGCCCCGCCACCGTGCTACAAGCAAAGTGGATGAGCCTGCCGACCACAGCCATGCTGAACAAGTTATAGAGGGCGATCAGGACGCGAATGAGGAGGAGCAGGAAGATGACAATATTTTCCTTCAGGAGGTGGGGCGGGGGTAGACGAGAATGAGACGGTAACATTGCAATTGGAGGTGGTGCAGACCACGGATGTACCAAGCGCTTTTGGCAGCTCTACGCGCGAGGGGACATTTCTGGGTTGTCCACACGCCGAGGTCGCGGCGGGGTCCCAGTGGGTTGCAGGAAAGCACACCCAGAGCAGCAGCAGCAGGCCTGTCTGCATGGGGCAGGAGGAGGGGAAGACTGCACAGCGCTCTCCTGAAATACAGGCTACACGGGAGGTGTTAGCGCCCACGGGAATGAGTGGGGAGCATGTTGAGCTTACCAGATCGCTCTTGGAGGCCGTGGGTGGGGTCAAGGGAGGAATAGCAGCACTGTCGGGAAAAATGGCAGCAATATCTGCAGAGATTAGGGAGGGCATGTCGGAGATAGTCGCTGCAACGCGGGAACATACCCAGGCTGTCATTGCCCGGCGGCAATTGACGGTATCAAGTGATGCCGCTCGCATTCCAAGCCCCAGACCAACCTCAGCAGTCAGTGTGCAGGTTGATCGACAGACTGAAGAGCCCCAAGCCGGGCTTTCCGCAGCCAAAGATTTTCAAGGGCTTCCATTGCCGTCTCCTGGGTCTGTCCCCACCCCCCACCACGGCGTACCCGAAACACTATCAAAGAGCTTGGGCTCACCGAGATTAGGGCTAAGGGCAAGGACAAGAAGGGTGGGCAGTGCGGCGGTGTTTAAATAAGGGGGGGGCGGGGGGGGGCGGGGGAGAGGTGGCTGCAGCTAAAGTTTGTTTGCTGCTGTTGTTAATGTTGTTGTTGTTATGCTGTTCTATTGTTATTCTTTTATTGTTATTTAAGTGATGATAATTGAAAAGTTTAAAGTTTACTTTAACGTCTTTTTATTAAAGTTAAGTGCAAGTGTACAAATGTTTAATGAACTGCAAATAATTTTTTCAATTAAACCAAACTTATGTAGAGTCTCATGCGTAGAATAACAGGTCTCAATAGTCAACATGGTGGGATACCATCATCAAACGGCCGTTCAACCTTCATGTAAGGCGGTGAAGTATCAGCTGCTGAGGTAAGGCTCTTGTAATGGCGCAAGGTCCGCGAGGCCGTCTCCCCCGTCGTCCTGGGGATTGTAGTGGTGCCCTGGGTTCCTCTGCCTCCTCCTCCTCCTCCTCGTTTTCTCCATCAGCCTCCTCCTCTCCCTCTCCCCCACACCCCAGTCCCCCCCTCACCTGAGCTGGTTCTGCAATGTCCTCCAGTGGGAACATCTGTTCCCTTATGATGGCGTAGTGTGTAGCATGCAGCACACCACAGTGTACTCACCGACCTGCTGAGGGGAGTATTGCAGAGAGCCTCCAGTGTGGTCCAGGCATCGGAAGCACTGCTTTAGCACTCCAATTGTCTTCTTCACGATGTTGCGTGTGGCTATATGGCAGATATTGTAGCGATACTCGCCTTATATCTGCGTTTTGCAGAGGGGGTCATGAGCCAGGTGGCGAACCCGTAACCTCTGTTCCTCCAGCATCCAGCTCTGCCCTTCTGGCTGCTGCTCAAACATCTGTGAGACATTGCTCTCTCACAAGATGAAAGCATCATGGATGCTCCCTGCATATTTAGCATCGACTGCCATGATACGCTGAGTATGGTCGCAGACGATCTGCACATTCAGTGAGTGGAATCTTTTTGTGTTTTGGTAAACCTCTGGCTCCTCTAAAGGCGCTCGCAGGGCGATGTGTGTACAGTCAATGGCAGCTTGTACCTTGGGGAAGCCAGCAATTGGTGCAAAGCTTAAAGCCCTCACATTTTGTGCCTCCCTGGTCATTGGGAAGTTTATGAAGTCCATCCTGCATGCATGCAGTGCAGCAGTCACCTGACAAATGCAGCTATGTGGTAGTGTGCTGTGAGATGCAGCATACGTCCCCAAATGATGCCTGAAAGGAGCCAGAGGCATAGAAGGAAAGTGCCACAGTTACCTTGACCTCGATGGGCAGTGCAGTCCTCCTGTTTCTCTGCTGTATGTCTGTCTTTATGAGCTGGCATATCTCTGCGACCACCTCTTTTCAAAAGTCCAGACTTCTAACACACTGTCCCTCAGTCAGGTGCAGATGTGAGCGCATCTCCCTGTAAACTCGTTGGGGGTAAGGCCTCCTCCCCATAAGTCTGCGACCTCTTTGATTACGATTATGCAGATAATGCTGCTGAATAAGTCTTCCTCGATGATAACACAGGACCATATAAGCACATTCCACAGATGGCAAAGATAGAATAGCCCCCATTCTTTAAATGTCCTTAAATGTCCTTAAAAGCAAATTATAAACTCACAAAAAGCTCGATCTGTAAATGCAGCCTTCCCTCCAAAAGCTTTAACTCAGCTCCGTTTTCGAAGATGGCGCCGTTGACATTTTACAACTTTGAAAAACTTTTCACATAAAACCCAACCTGCAAAGGGTGCCGATCGATACTGACTTTCTGAAGTCACAGTTGTACCTGTTCTTTTTGGAACAGCTTGGTGTTTTAAAAGAGGAACATTGCTGCGTCGAAATTGCGGCGAACTGAAACTAGTTTCCCATAAAATGAACTTATTATTTTCTTCAAAGTGGCAATTAAAAAAAATACCAGCTAATTCGGAGTGTGAGGACGCGAGTTAGCTTTAACGGCCCCACTGTAAACGAACCAGTGATTGGATTTATGTTGAAAAGAACGTTATTGTGGAACTCTATCCGACTCCACCAGGTAAGGCAAGCTTTTTAAAAATGATATTTAGCACTGTCCTTAAAACTATCCTTATTGGCGAAACTCCCAAAAAACGGTGTTATCGTTGGGTTTGACCCCGAGTGACATCACAAAGTCGGTACTCGAAAAAATCGGGCCTTACTTCTTTAGGACGGTGTTACACTACTGGCGAAACTAGCAAAATGGCTCTAAATTCATTTAGCTCCGAAAATAAACTTGTAGCTCCAAAAAATGGAGCTAAATCATACCGAATATCAGGCCCCTACTTGAACCCACAACCTTCTGACTCAGAAGCCAGCATGCTACCCACTTAGCTACGGCCGACACTTAATGCATAGCCCATGCTAAGGTAGCTGATTTGAAGTGGTGCCTCAATAGGGAGGACTACAGTTAGTCTCAGTGTCTTGGAATCGAAACATGTCCTCCTCCTGATCTCTAGCTGATGACTCTCACTGAAAAGTGCACATATGTGGACAACGGGCAGCATGGGATTGGGCTCCTCCACGATTCACCTCAGGACAACTGATGGTCGTCACAATCTAGACTCACATGGGCAGAATGACCATCTGGGTGGGCTGCTGTAGGAGCTGCACCTCCATGAGCCCATGCCTTGAGGGGAAAAGATCGGAGGGCAAGCACATTTTGTAAATGAACTCTTCATTCACCGAGGATTTTATTTTGCTAACATTTCAACCTTTCAGTTCAGCTTGATTCAGTCTGGCCTGAATTTAAAACACAAAAACAGGCTTTGTCGTCCCAAGTTGGTTAATGGAAGTTTGAGATAATGGGGGAAGTGGTGTCGGCGGGTGGGGGGGTGGGGGGAAGCAGGGTTAACAGGTACAGTGATGTCAACTCATGTGTGAACTGCAAATATTAATATAACCGCTATAAACAGTGCCTTGGGATTCAGGTCTGAAGAGAGTAAATTTTACCAGCTGTGCAAACATTTAACCTCATTAATAATAATTTTTTTCAGTTGGCGGTTTAATAACGAGAGGAAAAAAAAATCTTCTGGGGCCGAAACATCCGATTACAGAAAAGTAACGTAATGCATAAAGATGTCGGACACCTGTTACAACCTCTCCATTTATATCGCCAAACCAATTACTGTCAGATACAGCTCATGACTTGGTGACAAGAAGTGAATAATGATCCCGCCGTCCTAGGTTTATCGTAAGGCCTGTTCCAAGAAAGCTCCTGGAGGCATTAAACTTAACGACTAGCCCTGCACATGCGCAGTGCTTTAAGTTCCAGTTGCAGAGGTTTATACCAGTGGGCTCAGAACGCAGCAAAGGTCGGACAGGAAGTGTTTCTTTCCAAACTCTTATTTTGTCAGAGAAATTAAGCACTGCATGCTCCAAATTGAGAATTGCACGAGCCCGAAATTGGTGGCCTTACCGCCCACTGCCGCCAACTGCCTACGAGTTTTTTCGGCGGTCACCCCCTCGGTGACAGATTCCTCTTGGTCTGCTGCAGGCGGGAGGGGAGTATCGCCGGGAACCGCCCGCTGACGGCTGCTGGCAGCCAAGTCGCCCGCCGAGCTGCCATATTGGTGCAGGCGGGAGTCGCCGGAAGCAGGCAAAAGGACCACTGCGTGGAGGCAGGTCTAACCCCAACGGTAAGTAAGAAGACCTGCCAAAAAAGGTTAGTGAACATGTTTTAATTTCTTTTTTCAGCGTTTTACCTGTACGAGGTGTTCCGGTGGGGGTTTTTTTTTGTGACGATTTACATTTTTCAGTGTTTCCCCCCTCCCTGGGCCCGACCCAATCCTCGGCGGCACTTTGGCGAGGATCGCATTTGCCGCCGAGATTGAGAGCTCGCGCCCGCTGTCGACCAGATTGACGGTGTAAGCCGTTATTTGGCCGCGGGCGGTTCTGCCACCTCTTAGCTAGCTTAGAAACATAGAAAATAGGTGCAGGAGTAGGCCATTCGGCCCTTCAAGCCTGCACCACCATTCAATAAGATCTTGGATGATCATTCACCTCAGTACCCCTTTTCTGCTTTCTCTCCATACCCCTTGATCCCTATAGCTGTAAGGGCCACATCTAACTCCCTCTTGAATATATCCAATTAACTGTCATCAACAACTCTCTGCGGTCGGGAATTCCACAAGTTAACAACTCTCTGAGTGCAAAAGTTTCTCCTCATCTCAGTCCTAAATGGCTTACCCCTTATCCTTAGACTATGTCCCCTGGTTCTGGACTTTCCCAACATCGGGAACATTCTTCCTGCATCTAACCTGTCCAGTCCCGTCAGTATTTTATAAGTTTCTATGCAATCCCCTTCTAAACTCCAGTGAATTCAGGCCCAGTCGATCCAGGCTCTCCTCATATGTCAGTCCTGCCATCCCAGGAATCGGTCTGGTGAACCTTCGCTGCACTTCCTCAAAAGCAAAAATGTCCTTCCTCAGATTAGGAGACCAAAACTGTACACAATATTCAAGGTGTGGCCTCACCAAGGTCCTGTATAACTGCAGTAAGACCTCCCTGTTCCTATACTCAAATCCCCTCACTATGAAGGCCAACATATCATTTGCCTTCTTCACCGCCTGCTGAACCTGCATGCCAACTTTCAATGACTGATGTACCATGACACCTAGGTCTCGCTGCACCTCCTCTTTTCCTAATCTGCCGCCATTCAGATAATATTCTGCCTTCATGTTTTTGCCCCCAAAGTGGATAACCTCACATTTATCCACATTATACTGTATCTTCCACGCGTTTGCCCACTCACCTAACCTGTCCAAGTCACCATTCAGCCTATTAGCCTCCTCCTCACAGCTCACACTGCCACCCAGTTTAATGTCATCTGCAAACTTGTAGATATTACACTCAATTCCCTTATCCAAATCATTACTATATATTGTAAATAGCTGGGGTCCCAGCACTGAGCCCTGCGGTACCCCACTAGTCACTGCCTGCCATTCTGAAAAGGATCCATTTATCCCGACTCTATGCTTCCTGTCTGCCAACCAGTTCTCTATCCACGTCGGTACATTACCCCCAATATCATGTGCTTTAATTTTGCACAGAATCTCTTGTGTAGGACCTTGTCAAAAGCCTTTTGAAAGTCCAAATACACCACATCCACTGGTTCTCCCTTGTCCACTCTACCAGTTGCATCCTCAAAAAATTATAGAAGATTTGTCAAGCAGGATTTCCCTTTCATAAATCCATGCTGACTTGGGCCGATCCCGTCACTGCTTTCCAAATGTGCTGCTATTTAATAATTGATTCCAACATTTTCCCCACTACTGATGTCAGGCTAACTGGTCTATAATTACCCATTTTCTCTCTCCCTCCTTTCTTAAAAAGTGGTGTTACATTAGCTATCCTCCAGTCCATAGGAACTGCTCCAGAGTCAATAGACTGTTAGAAAATGATCAGCAATGCATCCACTATTTCTAGGGCTACTTCCTTAAGTACTCTGGGATGCAGACTATCAGGCCCCGGGGATTTATCGGCCTTCAATCCCATCAATTTCCCTAACACCATTTCCCGCCTAATAAGGATTTCCTTCAGTTCCTCCTTTTCACTAGACCCTCGGTCCCTAGTATTTCCGAAAGGTTATTTGTGTCTTCCTTCGTGAAGATAGAACCAAAGTACTTGTTTAACTGGCCCGCTATTTCTTTGTTCCCTATTATCAATTCACCTGAATCTGACTACAAGGGACCTACATTTGTTTTCACTAATCTTTTTCTTTTCACATATCTATAGAAGCTTTTGCAGTCAGTTTTTATGTTCCCAGCAAGCTTCCTCTATTTCCCCCCTTCTAATTAAACCCATTGTCCTTCTCTGCTGTATTACAAAATTCTCCCAGTTCTCAGGTTTGCTGCTTTTTCTGGCCACTTTATATGCCTCTTCCTTGAATTTAACACTATCCTTAATTTCCCTGGTTAGCCACTATTGAGCCACCTTCCCCGTTTTATTCTTACTCCAGACAGGGATGTACAGTTGTTGAAGTTCATCCATGTGATCTTTAAATGTTTGCCATTGCCTATCCACCGTCAACCCTTTAAGTGTCATTCACCAGTCTATTCTAGCCAATTCACTTCTCATACCATCGAAGTTACCTTTCTCCAAGTTTAGGACCCTAGTCTCTGAATTAACTGTGTCACTCTCCATCTTAATAAAGAATTCTACCATATTATGGTCACTCTTCCCAAGAGGACTTGCACAACAAGATTGCTAATTAGTTCTTTCTCATGACTCATCACCCGGTCTAGGATGGCCAGCTCTCTAGTTGGTTCCGCGACATATTGGTCGAGAAAACCATCCCTCATACACTCCAGGAAATCCTCCTCCACTGCATTGCTACCAATTTGGTTAGCCCAATCAATATGTAGATTCAAGTTGCCCACGATAACTGCTGTACCTTTATTGCACACATCCCAAATTTCTTGTTTGATGCTGTCCCCAACCTCACTACTACAGTTTGGTGGTCTATACACAACTCCCACTAGCGGTTTTTGCCCTTAGGTATTCCTTGGCTCCACCCATACCGATTGCACATCATCCAAGCTAATGTCCTTCCTTACTATTGCATTAATTTCCTCTTTAACCAGCAATGCCACCCCACCTTCTTTTCCTTTCTGTCTTTCCTTCCTATATGTTGAATACCCCTGGATGTTGAGTTCCCAGCCTTGGTCACTCTGGAGCCATGTCTCCGTCATGCCAATTACATCATATCCGTTAACTGCTATCTACGCAGTTAATTCGTCCACCTTATTCTGAATATTCCTTCCATTGAGGCACAGAGCCTTCAGGCTTGTCTTTTTAACGTACTTTGGCCCTTTAGAATTTTGCTGTAATTTGGCCCTTTTTGCTTTTTGCCTTGGGTTTCTCTGCCCTCCACTTTTACTTTTCTTCTTTCTATCTTTTGCTTCGGTCCCCATTCTACCTCCCTCTGTCTCCATGCATAGGTTTCCATTCCCCTGCCATATTAGTTTAACTCCTCCCCAACAGTACTAGCAAACACTCCCCCTAGGACATTGGTTTCGGTCCTGCCCAGGTGCAGACCGTGCGGTTTGTACTGGTCCCACCTCCCCCAGAACTGGTTCCAATGTCCCAGGAATTTGAATCCCTCCCTTCTGCACCACTCCTCAAGCCACGTATTCATCTGAGTTATCCTGCGATTTCTACTCTGACTAGCACATGGCACTGGTAGCAATCCTGAGATTACTACTTTTGAGGTCCTACTTTTTAATTTACATCCTAGCTCCCTAAATTCGTCTTGTAGGACCTTATCCTGTTTATATCATTGGTACGTATACGACAACTGGCTGTTCACCCTCCCTCTTCAATATGTCCTGCACCCGCTCCGAGACATCCTTGACCCTTGCACCAGGGAGGCAACATACCATCCTGGATTCCCAGTTGTGGCCGCAGAAACGTCTATCTATTCCCCTTACAATAGAATCCCCTATCACTATAGCTCTCCCACTCTTTTTTGTTCCCTCCTGTGCAGCAGAGCCACCCACGGTGCCATGAACTTGGCTGCTGCTGCTCTCCCCTGATAAGTCATCCCCCTCAATAGTACCCAAAGCAGTGTATCTGTTTTGCAGGGGGATGACCGCAGGGGACCCCTGCACTACCTTCCATCCACTGCTCTTCCTGTTGGTCACCCATCCCCTATCTTGCTGTATACCCTTTACCTGCGGTAAGACCAACTCACTAAACGTGCTATTCACGTCATTCTCGGCATCGTGGATGCTCCAGAGTACAGTGTTACAGGCTACCCTCCAGTCAGTTGCCGAGAAACATTGGGAGTTGAGATCAGGTCCACATAGAAACATAGAAACATAGAAAATAGATGCAAGAGTAGGCCATTCGGCCCTTCGAGCCTGCACCACCATTCAATGTGATCATGGCCGATCATTCCCTCAGTACCCCTTTCCTGCTTTCTCTCCATACCCCTTGATCCCTTTAGTCGTAAGGGCCATATCGAACTCCCTCTTGGATATATCCAATGAACTGGCATCAACAACTCTCTGCGGTAGGGAATTCCACAGGTTAACAAATCTCTGAGTGAAAAAGTTTCTCCTCATCTCTGTCCCAAATAGCTTACCCCTTATCCTAAGACTGTGTCCCCTGTTTCTGGACTTCCCCAACATCGGGAACATTCTTCCAGCATCTAACCTGTCCAGTCCCTTCAGAATTTTATACGTTTCTGTGAGATCCCCTCTCATCCTTCTAAACTCCAGTGTATAAAGGCCCAGTTGATCCAGTCTCTCCTCATATGTCCGTCCTGCCATCCCGGGAATCGGTCTGGTGAACCTTCGCTGCACTCCCTCAATATTAGGAACGTCCTTCCTCAGATTAGGAGACCAAAACTGAACACAATATTCCAATATAGCGCCTTTAACATAGTGAAACGTTCCATGGCGCTTCACAGAAATACCATGAGATAAAAAATTGGACAACGAGTCACATAAGGAGCAATTAGGGAAGGCCTCTTCCTCCTCTCCTAGAGACTCTGGTTGGATGCAAACAACAATTGCAGCAGCTCCTTCTCCACAGGCTCTCAACTCACAAGTGGCTAAGTCACTCCCACAACAGCTCCACAACTATGTTTATTGTATCTGTAAAACAAAGGTAAATCAAATGCCCCCTTATTAAAGGGGCACTAAAACAGACAATTTAATCAAATTAACTTTACACTTTAAACGGTCAAATTAAAATTGGGTTGCCGGGGGTGATGATGCACTCCAGTCCTTCCAGCGCCTACCTCTCGCAATTAGGTCAGGTGACCAAAAGCTTGGTCACAGATGTAGGTTTTAATGAGTGTCTTGAAGGAGGAGTGAGAGGTAGAGAGGCGGACAGGTTTAGGCAGGGAGTTCCAGAGCTTGGGGCCTAGGCAACAGAAGGCACGGCCACCAATGGTGGAGCGATTATAATCAGGGATGCTCAGGATGGCAGAATTAGAGGAGCGCAGACATCTCAGGGAGTTGTGGGGCTGGAGGAGATTACAGAGATCGGGAGGGGCAGGGCCATGGAGGGATTTGAAAACAAGGATGAGAATTTTGTGAAATAAAGGCGTTGCTTAACCGGGAGCCAATGTAGGTCAGCGAGCACAGGGGTGATGGGTGATTACCTAGCTGCCATACACGTATTTTTCAAGCAGAAATAACTGAATAATGTTCAAGATCAGGAATCTTGGTACATTCTTCCAACTCCATTACAACAGTTCAGAAAGTACTTCATTGGCTGTAAAGCACTGTAAGACCTCCAGTGGTTGTGAACAGCGCTATATAAATCCCAGGTGAATGTTACCATGCACCTGCTGCCCTTGTCCTTCTGGGCGATGGAGGTCGCGGGTTTGGGAGGTGCTGCTGCAACTTGCTGCAGTGCATCTTAATGCTTATCAATCTTGGATGTCTCTTGGTCTGTATGGGTGAGCACTATACTGAGGAGTGCACGTACAAATGGAGCCACTGAGAAAGCCAAGATCATTTCTTCTAACTCCTTCCTGCTTGTCACTTTGTGAGACCATCAACTTATGTAACAACGTTGAGTATGTCTGTCACATTCCAAATGTCAAACTTTGGGTGAAACACCAACAAATCACAACTCAGCAATCTGGACATAAAATACAAAATGAGAAAATTAACTCAATTATGTCCTGTGTGTTTTATGGAGCTTTAGGGGTACGGTAGCATCATCATCATAGGCAGTCCCTCGAAATCGAGGAAAACTTGCTTCCACTCCAAAAGTGAGTTCTCAGGTGACTGAACAGTCCAATATGGGAATTAAAGTCACTGTCACAGATGGGACAGACAGTCGTTGAAGGAAAGGCTGGGTGGGACTGGCTTGCCACACTCTCCTTCCGTTGCCTGCGCTTGTCCTCCGCATGCTCTCGGCAATGAGGCTCGAGGTGCTCAGCGCCCTCCCGGATGCTCTTCCTCCACTTAGGGCAGTCTTTGGCCAGGGACTCCCAGGTGTCGGTGGGAATTTTATCAAGGAGGCTTTGAAATGTTTCCTCTACCCACCTGGGGCTCGCTTGCCGTGTGGGAGTTCCGAGTATAGCGCTTGCTTTGGGAGTCTTGTGTCAGGCATGCGGACAACGTGGCCCGCCCAACAGAGCTGGTCGAGTGTGGTCAGTGCTTCGATGCTGGGGATGTTGGCCTGATCGAGAACACTGACATTGGTGCGTCTGTCCTCCCAGGGGATTTGCGGGATCTTGCGGAGACATCGTTGGTGGTACGGTAACATAGTGGTCATGTTACTGGACGAGTAATCCAGTAGGCTGAGACTAATGATCTGGAAACAGGAGTTCAAAATCCCAACATGGCAGCCGGAGAATTTAAATGTAATTAATTAATTAAGCAACTAAATAGCTGAGGTGCTCTTGTAGAAACCCAGCACGGGCTCGACGGGTCTTCTTCCGTGCTGTAACCTTTCTATGATAAATCTAGAATAAAAAGCTAGTATCAGTAATGTTGACCATGAAATTGTCATAAAAACCCATCTGGTTCACTCATGTCCTTTAGGGAAGGAAATCTGCCGTCCTTACTCGGTCTGGTCTATATGTGACTCCAGACCCACAGTGATGTGGTTGACTCTTAACTGCTCTCTGAAATTGCCCAACAAGCCACTGAGTTGTATCAAAACCACTCCAGAAAGCTGCATATGGACTGCAACGGTTCAAGAAGGCAGCTCACCGCCACCTTTGCTAAGGGCAATTAGTATTTGGGCAATAAATGCTGACCTTGCCCGCGATGCCCGCATCCCATAAACTATTGAGATAACTTGGAGAGTTGTTACGATAGCACAGAGCCAAGCAGCAGAGACACTTCTAATGACAATTAGCTATGAGTTGACCTCATAAACTGGTTTAGACTCCTTCCCTACAGGGCGTGCATGAGGCTTGGCTGCGAAGGAAAAGCATGTCATGATAGCAGCTAAACATTACAAAAAGTGCTCCAGACAACGCCTGAGTAATGCCACCGGAGATCAGCTAACTTTATCAAATAAATTTGAGCGAATTTGGGAGTCAGAAAGTCAAGAGTATTTATGCCTCTACTATTACGATTTTGATTGGCTAATGCAGACCATTTGTACCATATTTTTTTTATTAAGTAAATGCTTTATTACATTCTTAACTCTGAGGACAAAGGAGGAATAGGCTGCTCTAAACCTCGATAAATGATCCTATTCCTCACTGAACCGTAACAGATATAAAATACACAGGTGGACGTCATGTACAGCATGCAAAATGCTCCAGGCCTCAGACCTTCATGAAGCAGAAAGGTCTCCTCCTATAAAAGGAATTTTGGCAAGCCATCTGAGACCATCATTAACGATTGTGTTGTAATTTAAAACCTTCAGTGGTCCCTCTTTCATTTAGGAAAGCAACTAAAAGGTTTATTTGGGTACTCAAGCTTGCCCCTGCAGTTTTTATTATAACAGGCAGCTGTACTGTTGGGAGAAACATGGGCTGAAGCCTCGTCATGGAAGTCGTTTTTCTTAGAAGTTTCCAAAGAATTTACCATTCTCTTAAGTGCTTGCATTTCTTTTACCACACAAAAAAATGTCCGTTCATTGCAAGATATTTTCAAACATTGGGCCTGAATTTGATCAAGGCCTCCACCCGCCCAAGTGCCGTCCAAAGGGCCGGCGATGGCCGCCGAGGTACCGGACGATACTTTGGGCGGCGTTTTCATCGCCGAGGTCCCTCGAAGGTCGGCGGGCGGAAAATCCGTGTCGCGCGGCGCCAATCTGGGCGGCAGCGGGCGGGAGCTCCCAATCTCGGCGGCAGAGGCGCTTGCCGCTCAAGTGCCGCCGAGGATGGAGTCGGGCCCATCAAAAACAAAAAAAAGGAACACCTGACGACCTTCAGGGGGCCCCGTGCAGGTGAGTACCTGTAAAGAAATAATTTAAATAAACTTCACTCACCTTTTTTACAGCACCTTGACACTTACCGTTGAGGACAGAGCTGCCAGCAGGCAGCGGTTCACCGCCCGCGGTTGTCCACTTACGCGCATCGGCCGTCCGCTGACATTGCCGGGTGCTTCCCGGCGGCTCTCCCCTCCCACCCGCTCCACGCCATGTCGCAAGTGGCACTGGGCGGTTCGAGCAGAGGAATGCCGGCGGCAGTGGGCGGTAAGGCCATCAAGTTCGACCCCATGAAGAATTTGGACTGAAGTGTGTCAGATTGGCTCAGTTGGCAGCACATCCGCCTCAGAAGACTGGAATTCCCTCCCTAAATCCCTCCATCTCTCCTTCCTTCAGACCACCTATAAAACCCAACTTTTTGAGCAAGCTTATAGCTGCCCTTCTTTGGCTCAGCATTGATTTGCGTCTCATTTGCATTCACATTTAAAGCAGTTCTTGGGGATTTTGTCCCAATTGTGTCAAACTTCTTGAGTGTTGTTGCAGCTGAAGCAAGAAAAAGGACTTCTCACTGACTTAATTAATGTTCACAAAACCATTTTTACAGGGGTAGGAAGCAGTGCCAGACAGGGGGAACTGGATTGATCCTTTCCACTGACGTTCATCATCAGCATCAGGGGTACTGAAGTTGCATGTTCAGCCATGAACTCATTGAATGGCGGTGCAGGCTAGAAGGGCCGAATGGCCTACTCCTGCACCTATTTTCTATGTTTCTATATTTCTATCATCATCATCATCGTCATAGGCAGTCCCTCGGAATCGAGGAAGACTTGATTCCACTCCTGAAGTGATTTCTTTGGTGGTTGAACTGTCCAATATGAGAGCCACAGACTCTGTCACAGGTGGGATAGATAGTCGTTGAGGGAAGGGGTGGGTGGGACAGGTTTGCCGCACGCCCTTTCCGCTGCCTGCGCTTGATTTCTGCATGCTCTCAGCGTTGAGATTCGAGGTGCTCAGCGCCCTCCCGAATGCACTTCCTCCACTTAGGGCGGTCTTGGGCCAGGGACTTCCAGGTATCAGTGGGGATGTTGCACTTTATCAGGGAGGCTTTGAGGGTGTCCTTGTAGCGTTTCTGCTGCCCACCTTTAGCTCATTTGCCGTGAAGGAGCTCCGAGTAGAGCACTTGTTTTGGGCGTCTCGTGTCTGGCATGCAAACTATGTGGCCCGCCCAGCGGAGCTGATCGAGTGTGGTCAGTGCTTCAATGCTGGGGATGTTAGCCTAGACAAGGACACTGATGTTGGTGCGCCTGTCCTCCCAGGGGATTTGTAGGATCTTGCAGAGACATCGTTGGTGGTATTTCTCCAGCAACTTGAGGTGTCTGCTGTACATGGTCTATGTCTCTGAGCCATACAGGAGGGTGAGTATTATTACATTACTTTACATTACATCACTTTTAACTCGCGTATTTTTGTCTCGCTGCGACGAATGATGTCAGCCCAGTCTATGTTTAAATGCTTTTGAATCATTAGGGAGATTCTTCAACAGGAAATATGATGTCCAACATTGGAAGAATTAAGAATATACACCAGATAGCGATTACATAAAAAATAGTATTACATTTCTTTGGCGGAGTGTTTTGTTGAAGATGTATGCTAATTAAATTGGTTGTGAGGGTATGTTGAAAGGCTGTAGAAAAACTCAACTTGCAGTCAATCAATGGGGAAACGTACCAATTAGAGATAATGCTGCGCTCCCAAATCACTGTAATCCCAGTGTGAGATTAAAATGCAGAATATAAGAATATAAAAATAGGAGCAGGAGTAGCATAAGAGCATAAAAAATAGGAGCAGGAGCAGGCCATTCAATAAGATCATGGCTGATCTTCGACCTCAACTCCACTTTCCCGCACATTCCCCATATCCCTTGATTCCCTTAATATCCAAAAATCTATCGACCTCTGTCTTGAATATACTCAACGACTGAGCCTCCACCGGGATAGAGAATGCCAACTCAATCGGAGAGCCGCAGTGTGCAAGATCAGGTTCTTTTAACCTAATTGGCTTGACTACTGGCAGGGATTGTATGAATCTCTGGTGTTGAGCTTAAGGCTGCAATTATACCACGGTCAGTGAGATGATAACCCAGTGTGAGATTAAAAAGCAGAATATAAGAATATAAAAATAGGAGCAGGAGTACGCCATTTGGCCCCTCGAGCCTGCAATAAGATGCATGGCTGACCTGATCTTGGCCTCAACTCCACTTCCCCGCCCACTCCCCATAACCCTTGACTCCCTTATCATTCAAAAATCTGTCTATCTCCATCTTAAATATATTCAATGACCCAGCCTCCACAGCTCTTTGGGGTCGAGAATTCCAAAGATTCACCACCCTCTGAGAGAAGAAATTCCTCCTCATCTGTTTTAAATGGGTAACCCCGTATTCTGAAACTATGCCCCCTAGTTCTCGATTCCCCCATGAGGGGAAACATCCTCTCTGCATCTACCCTGTCAAGCCTCCTCAGAATCTTATACATTTCAAATAAGATCACCTCTCATTCTTCTAAACTCCAATGAATATAGGCCCAACCTGCTCAACCTATCCACATAACCCCTTCATCTCAGGAATCAACCTAGTGAACCTTCTCTGAGCTGCCTCCAATGCTGGAAATGCTGGAAATACTCAGCGGGTCAGGTAGCATCTGTGGAGAGAGAAACAGAGTTAATGTTTCAGGTCGCTGACCTTCTTTCAGAACTTTGAGATTATCTCTTTGAGGTGATCTCAAACACCTCTTGCATCAACTCAATTTGGGTGACTTTGCACCAGAGTTATGGTATGCATTTTGCATCAAGTGTGGAGGCAGAACTAGAATCTTAGAATAGTACAGCACAGAAGGAGGCCATTCGGCCCATCGAGACTGCGTCGGCTCTTTCGAAGAACAATGCAGTTAGTACCACTCCCCCGCTCTTTCCCCATATCCCTACAATATTTTCTCTTCCAATTATTTATCCAATTCCCCTTTGAAGGCTATGATTGAATCTGTATCCACCACCCTATCAGGCAGTGCATTCCAAATCCTAAACACTCGTGTAAAAAAGTTTTCCATCATGTCGCTTCTGGTTCTTCACATCAATGCAAGAACTGCAGTATAATGGACCTATAATTTTCTAGTAATGGTTCGAGTTAAGGAAGGATATATTTGCATTAGAGGCTATTCAGAGAAGGTTCACTAGCTTGATTCCCGAGATGAGGAGCTTGATTTATGAGGATAGGTTGAGTAGGTTGGGCCTATACATATTGGAGTTCAGAAGAGTGAGAGGTGATCTTATTGAAACTTATGAGATAATGAGGGGGCTCGACAAGGTGGATGCAGTGAGGATATTTTTACTCATAGGGGAAACTAAAACTAGGGGACATAGTCTTAGAATAAGGGGCCGCCCATTTAAAACTGAGATGAGGAGAAATTTCTTCTCTCAGAGGGTTGTAAATCTATGAAATTCTCTGCCCCAGAGTGCTGTGGAGGCTGAGTCATTGAATATATTTAAGGCGAAGATAGACAGATTTTTGAGCGATAAGGGAGTAAAGGATTATGGGGAGCGGGCAGGGAAGTGGAGCTGAGTCCATGATCAGATCAGCCATGATCTTATTAAATGGCGGAGCAGGCTCGAGGGGCCAAATGGCCTACTCCTGCTCCTATTTCTTATGTTTTTATGTTCTTATGCATGTCTTAGACTCAGTGGGCTAATTCACTACAATAGAGTTGCTGAATTACTGGAGACTGACGATAAGTAAAACAAGGGCATAAAGACGGTGTGGTCTTTTCAACTGTTTTCTTCATTTACTTTGCCTTCTGCTTTCCTTCTCAGTTGGTAGGATGAGACAGTCTCTCTCCTTGAATTCTGTTCATCCTCTGCAACGTTACTCCATGGCTGATGGATGATCCATATATTTCATGTTTCTCCCTCTCGAAGGAGAACCCTACCGTGGTACCATAATTAATCCACCGGTTTGGCTGAGAATAAGGAGAGATTTAAATATTAACCTAGGTCATTTCATAAGAACATAGGCACAGGAGTCAGCCATTCAGCCCCTTGAGCCTATTCTGTTGTGTATGCAGACTATGGATATACTCTATATGTAGTCACTGCGTGATTGCATAAGATGGATATTTGTTTACCTGATGTACTGTCAATAAGGTTTACACTGTGTACATACATGCTGGCACCACTAGAGGGTGCAGCTGGTGGATACTGGGGGTTTCCTGCCCTGATGGCAGGGCCCAGTATAAAAGGCTGCCCACCATGCTTATGCCTCACTCTGGAGTTTGGAATAAAGGACCAAGGTCACTACAGTTTGAGTACAGCACATTGCCTCGTGGAGTCATTCATAAGTACATTATAGACATAACATGTTCCACCATTTGTTAGATCATGGCTGATCTGTACCTCAACTCCATTTACCCGCCTTAGCTCGATATCCCTTGATACCCTTACCCAACAAGAATCTAACGATCTCAATGTTGAAAGCTCCAATTGTCCCAGCATCCACAGCCTTTTGGGAGGAGAGAATTCCTGATTTCTAATCAAAACATTCTTGAATTGAAGTCCAACGCTCCACAGTGTTCCAGTTTCCCCGACAATCTGTCCTATCTTACGCCAGGGTAGGTGAATGTGGGTGATGAATGAACTAGAAGTCAATTTAATACTCACTTAATTTTGTGTAAATTATGTCTGTCTGGAGGTAAAAGCACTGTTCACTGATGTGAAATTAAAACCAGATTTTCGAACATGGGTTTGACTTTGTGGTAAATGTTTAACACTGGTGAAATGTGCGTATAAGTCAACTAATGGGGAGTGGATCCAATTAATTTTACGCAGGCAGTAATTCTCATGTTGTTACATTATAAGGTTACTCGTTAATACTCAGAACAGACCTCAAGCGGGTCCTGTTAAGGACCAGCAAGAGTGGCTGTGGACTTCCCATCCCTGGATATTATTTGGTGACGTCTCCTTGCTACTGGATGACTTGCTCCCAGAGCCTCGTCCTCAGGTATAATAATAAGAACATAAGAACCTAAGAAATAGGAGCAGGAGTAGGCCATGTGGCCTCTCGAGCCTGCTCCGCCATTCAATAAGATTATGGCTGATCCGATCATGGACTCAGCTCCATTTCCCTGCCCACTCCCCATAACCTCTTATTCCCTTATCGGTTAAGAAAGCATCTATCTCTGTCTTAAATTTATTCAATGACCCAGCTTCCACAGCTCTCTGAGGCAGTGAATTCCACAGATTTACAACCCTCTGAGAGAAGAAATTCCTCCTCATCTCAGTTTTAAATGGGCGGCTCCTTATTCTAAGATTATGCCCCCTAGTTCTAGTCTCCCCTATCAGTGGAAATATCCTCTCTGTATCCACCTTGTCAAGCCCCCTCATTGTCTTGTATGTTTCAATAAGATCACCTCTCATTCTTCTGAATTCTAATGAGTAGAGGCCCAACCTACTCAACCTTTCCTCATAAATCAACCCCCTCATCTCCGGAATCAACCTTGTGAATCTTCTGTGAACTGCATCCAAAGCAAGTGTATCCTTTCTTAAATATGGAAACCAAAACTGTACGCAGTGTTCTAGGTATGCTATCAGGTAATGTATCAGGTGAGGCTGTAAAAAGCTGACAATTCATCTCAAGAGATAGAGATATACAGTTACTTGGGAGCAAATGCCCGTTGGATTTGGACACAGCCAGATGCAGATGCCATTTTGGACGAGACTTAGGAAAGCAGGTGCAGTACAACCACTGTATGATATAAAGTCTTTTCTACATAGAGAGAGAGACTTTACAATTTTGTACTGGCACACTGCTAAACTACAGGGCTTTTCCAATTACTTTATACTGTACTGGGAGATTGCAGGGCTCGATAGCTATAACTTAAAAGTTGTCAGACATCTGGCTCTCCAGGATAGATGTTCTGGTCTGTGGAATGACTTTTTAAGCTCTTTCCAGTCTTGTCCTCTGGCCAAATAATACTCGTAGTTCACCTCTGTGATATATGTTCGACCCTTAGGCGTTGAAACCCAGCCTTTTATTTTCAAGTTTTTTGTCCAAGTCCTTGTTTCCTTTGGTTTTTAACAAAGTTCGCAAAATTAATTGACTTTTTTAGCCATCAGAGTCCACGTGCGTTGGTTGTATGAATGCCAAAAATAGCACCCCAAGGTTTGATTTTGCAAGCATAAATAATCCTGGCTGGAAGAAATAGAACTGTTCTTGTCTCATTTTGAATTCCATTTTGTAGCCTTACCACTTGTAACTTCTGATGCCACATTCAGTTGCATTTATTGACATATATTATCATATTTAAAGATGCTCGTCAGGGCAAAAGATTAGAATGATGTCTTAGCTTAATGCCAGAGGGAAGTTCAGAGCGCTTATATCTCAGTATTGCAGTCTGTGTGCTTAAGTGATAGCGTTTGCATATTATCATAGAAGCATAGCAATTTACAACGCAGAAGGAAGCCATTCGGTCCATCGTGTCTGTGCTATCCAGCCTAATCCCACTTTTCTGCTCTTGTTCCGTAGCACTGTAGGTTACCTCAAGTATTTTTTAAATGTGATGAGGGTTGATGCCTCTACCACCTTTTCAGGCAGACACCTATCACCTTCTGGGTGACAAATGATCTCCTCAAATCCCTTCTAATCTTTCTACCAATTACTTTAACTCTATGCTCCCTGATTATTGACCTCTCTGCTAAAGGAAATAGGTCCTTCCTATCCACTCTCTCGAGACCTCTCATAATTTCATACACCTCAATAGAGTCTCCCCTCAGCCTCTTCTGTTCCAAAGAAAACAACCCCAGTCTATCCAATCTTTCCTCATAGCTAAAATTCTCCAATCCTGACAACATCCTCATAAATCTCCTCTGTACCCTCTCTAGTGCAATCACATCTTTCCTGTAATGTGGTGACCAGAACTGCACGCAGTATTCTAGTTGTGGCCTAACTGGTGTTTTATATAGTTCAAGCATAAACTCCCTGCTATTGTATTCTATGCCTCGGCTAATAAAGGAACGTACCCCGTATGCCTTTTTAACCGCCTTCTCTTCCTGTCCTGCTACTTTCAGGGATCTGTGGATATGCAATCCAAGGTCCCGCTGTCCCTCTCCACTTCTCAGTGCCCTACCATTTATTGTGTATGCCCTTGCCTTGTTTACCCTCCCCAAATGCATTACCTCACACTTCTCCAGATTGAATTCCATTTGCCCCTGTTCTGTCCACCTGACCAGTTCATTGATATCTTCCTGCAGCTTACAGCTTGTATCATCTGCAAAGTTCTTAATCATACCCCCTACTTTGAAGACTAAATCATTGACATATATCACAAAAGACCACAAGAAACTTTCTAAAACTTTAAAATCTGCAAGTCAGGTTATCAACCTTTCCCACCCTGTCACCCCCCACCATCCTCCAATCATGTCCCTTCCACTTGCCAAGAGACATATTTAGGCTGTGTTAAGCTCCAAAGACAAACGGGGCGAAATTGGTTCACGGCAGGCGGTCCGCGGCAGACGCGTCGTTTCTTATCGCCCGGTACCGCTGGGGCTGAGGGCGGGCATTTCAGCAAATTTTTCTTGCCGGTAAGCCGAGTGGAGTGCAGCCGGCGCTGTGTGGCAGAGTTCCTTTTGATTCGGGAATCTTCGGCTCCAGAGTTGTGTACGCGCACATGCTGCTGTGAAGCTCCGTGCACCTCCCCTCCCCGCCCGCCCCCGAGAGGCACTGACGAGAGGCTAGAGACTGCTGGCCTGAGAGCATTGTGTGGGGGAAGAGATTGCTGGGGGCGGGGCATTGGGGGAGGCGGGGGAGAGATCGCTGTTGGGGGTGGGGAGAGATCGCTGTTGGGTGGTGGGACAGATTGCTGTAGGGGGGTGGAAGAGATTGCTGTAGGGGGGTGGGAGAGATTGCTGTAGGGGGGGTGGGAGAGATCGCTGTTGGGTGTGGGAGAGATCGCTGTGTGAGGGAAGGGAGATCACTGTGGGTGGGGGGGGAGATCACTGTGGAGGGGGGGCGATCGCTGTGTGAGGGGAGGGGGAGATTGCTGTGTGGGGGGGGAGATTGCTGTGTGCAGGGGGGAATCGCTGTGAGGGGGGGGGCAGGAGATCCCTGTGTGGGGGGGGGATTGTCGTGTGGGGGGGGGGAAGATGGGGAGATCGCTGTGCAGGGGGGTTGGGCGTGAGATCGCTGTGGGGGGGCAGGAGATCCCTGTGTGGGGGGGAGATTGTTGTGTGGGGGGGGGGCGGGATCGCTGTGGGGGGTGAGAGATCGCCGTGTGGGGGTGGGGGGGAGAATCACTGTGGGGGGGGGAGAGATCGCTGTGTTGGGGTGGAGGGGGAGATCGCTGTGGGGGGGGGAGAGATCGCTGTGCGGGGGCGGGAGATTGCTTTGAGGTGGCCTGAGATCGCTGGGGGAGGGGTGGGGTAGATCGCTATGGGAGGGGGAAGAGACTGGTGGGTGAGAGACACTAATAAAATTTTTATTATAGTTCATTAATAAAGGAGTAAATAAGGCTTTATTATTGCCTAACACTAGAAAATGCTACAATCCATTTAAAAATACATCGAACTGTGAAGAAATATAAATATCAAACAAATCTGTTTGCTCTGTGTACATACCGTCCACTTAAGATCGACTTAAAAGCACTGGCTGCAGGACGGTATGCATTTTTGGTGGTATGTTGGCGGTCTGCATGTGCGGGCGATGTGTGTACCGCGGTGTGTCTCTGATGAATTTTCCGCCGGGCGGTATGTCGGTGGTATGTAGGTGTTTTTTGATCAATTTTGCATTTTTGGCTGCTACGCGGGTGGTAGTGGGTGCTATGTCCACCAATTTCAGGCCCAAAGAATTACAGTCTGGTACCCCAACTGATTGAAAGGCTATATGACCATAGGTGAGGTTGAAGGTCAGAAATGTGTCCCTTCCCCTAACCCACCGGGCAAACTTCCTCAAAGGTTCCTCCCTATCCTAGCCCTGAATTCACATGTTGCTCTAGTTTCTCTCCTATCTCGCATTGTGCTCTCTCCAAGCTCATCATGCCCATGAGACTCACATCCTTCTCCCTATTCCCACCAAACTGCTGACCACCCAACTTCCCTTCCTGGTCCCCATGTTAGCTGACATTGGTAATGTTGTGTATTCAATAACTGTTAGACTGAGTACTGTTTAACTCCAAGAGGTATAACCTTGGCTCTGCTATATTAAGGCCCAAAGTGACTCATATACAAAATGGCTAGCCTTTTATACTTGGGCTGCACAGACCAATGGCCTCCAACAGTGATGCCATCTAGTGGCTGGTGATCTCATATGTACATATATGACAATATCTCCCTCTGAGATATTAACATAGTCTTTTACAAATTGAGACAATCCGGTATTTTACACTCCCGGGTTGACCGTCTCAGCCTTGGGTGAGTCTGTTGTGACTGGTGGCTGGGTGGCTGACCTGGTGGGACTGGCAATGGCCATGTCAGGAATTGAAAGTCCATTTTCATTGAACACGTCAGTGATTGAAAGTCCCGATTCACTGATGACCACTGAGTCCTCTGATGACTGGGGGGTAGGTTGGTGAGTCGTCGATTGTGTCTTCCTCCGACTGTTCCGGTTCGTCTGTGTGCCGCAGCTTTGTCTGATCCATATGTTTCCTGCATGTTTGCCCATTTTTGAGCTTGACAATAAATACTCTGTTGCCCTCCTTGGCTATGACAGTACCAGCGATCCACTTGGGACCCTGACCATAATTCAGAACGTATGCAGGATCATTTACAGAAATATCACGTAACACAGCTGTGCGATCGTGATACCCCTGCTGACTTTGTCTTCTATATTCAACATGATTATTCAAGTCTGGGTGTACAAGAGATAGCTTGGTCTTAAGACCTCTCTTCATCATTAGTTCAGCAGGCGAGACCCCGGTAAGCGTGTGTGGTCTTGTCCTGTAACTAAGCAGTATGCATGACAGGCGGGTCTGCAGTGACCCTTGAGTTACTCGCTTCATGCTCTGCTTTATGATTTAGACAGCATGTTCTGCTTGCCCATTGGATGCAGGTTTGAACGGTGCTGACCTTACATGTTTGATACCATTGAGTTTCATGAACTCTTGAAACTCCTGACTGGTGAAGCACGATCCGTTGTCGCTAACAACGATGTCAGGCAGACCATGTGTCGTGAACATGACACTGAGATTCTCAATGGTACTGTGGATGTGCTGGATGACATGATTATACACTCTATCCACTTCGAATGTGCATCCGCCACAACTGAAAACATCTTCCCCAGGAAGGGACCTGCAAAGTCTATGTGGATCCTGGACCATGGTTTCGATGGCCACAACTACAGACTCAGCGGCGATTCCGCTGGTGCTTTGCTGAGCTGCATGCAAGTGTTGCACTGATGCACACATGATTCCAGATCAGAGTCAATTCCCAGCCACAATACATGAGACCTGGCGATGGCTTTCATCATTACAATGCTGGGATTTGTGCAATATAGCTCATGTACATATTTCTCTCTCCCTTTCTTGGGCATAACAACACGATTGCCCCACAGTATACAATCCGACTGAATAGACAGTTCGTCTTTGCGACGAATGTACGGTTTGGTCACCTCGCACATTTGCTTGGATATGGCAGACCAATCACCTTTGAGGATGCAACTCTTCACCACCAATAAAATTGGGTCCTGGCTGGTCCAGGTCTTAACTTGTTGAGCTGTGACAGGGGTTCCTTCACTCTCAAAAGCATCCATAACTAACAATAGGTCCGCCGATTGTGGCGTGTCCACCTCCGGTGTGGGAAATGGCAGACGGCTCAAAGCATCGGCACAATTCTCGGTGCCAGGTCAATGGTGAATGACATAATCATAAGAGGATAATGTCAATGCCCATCTCTGGATGTGGGATGAAGCATTGGTATTGATACCTTTGTTTTCAGAGAACAGTGAAATGAGCAGCTTGTGATCTGTCTCCAGTTCAAACCGAAGACCAAACAGGTACTGATGCATCTTTTTAACCCCATACCCACAGGCTAGTGCTTCTTTCTCTACTATGCTGTAGGTTCTTCCGCTTTAGACAAACTTTTTGAAGCATACGCGACTGGTTGAAGTTTACCCGACTCATTAGCTTATTGGTGTACGCAACCAATTCCATATGACGAAGCATCACAGGCCAATACTAAACGTTTACATGGGTCGTAATGTACCAGCAGCTTGTTCGAGCAAAGCAGATGAGTGGCTTTCTCAAAAGCTCTGTCTTGAGATGCATCCCAAACCCAGTTGTCGCCTTTTCTTAGCAGCATGTGCAGTGGCTCTAATGAGGTGCTCAATTTAAGTAGGAAGTTACCGAAGTAGTTGAGTAGACCCAGGAATGAACGCAGCTCCGCCACATTCTGCGGCTTGGGTACATTCTTGATGGCCTTGGTTTTCGCGTCCGTGAGCCTGATGCCGTCGGCAACAATTTTCCTCCTCAGGAATTCAATCTCTGGTACCATGAAGACGCACTTCGAGCATTTAAGTCTGAGTCCCACTTTGTCTAGACGATGTGGAACCTCTTCCAGGTTATACAGATGTTCCACAGAGTCACGACCTGTGATCAGGATATCATCTTGGAACACAACGGTTCTGGGAACGGACTTCAGTAGCCTCTCCATGTTCCTCTGAAATATTGCTGCAGTCGAGCGAATTCCAAAAGAGAACCTTGATAATTAAACAGTCCTTTATGCATCTTAATGCACATAAGTCTCTTCGACGTCTCGATCAGCTCCTGCGCCATGTAGGTCGACGTCAAGTCCAGTTTGGTGAACGACTTTCCCACCCAGCTGGCGTTGCAAACAAATCATCAGCCTTCGGTAACGGGTACTAATCCTGTTTTGAAACCCTGTTAATCGTAGCCTTGTAGTCTCCACAGGTTCTGACTGTGCCATCACTTTTCAGCACAGGAACAATGGGGCTGGCCCATTCATTAAATTCAACCCGTGATATAATCCCTTCACGGTGGAGTCTGTACAGTTCGATTTCAAGCTTCTTCCTCAACATGTACGGAACTGCCCGAGCTTTATGATGGACGGGTCTTGCATCTGAGTCCACGTGGATCTGCACTTTGGCTCCCATGTAGTTGCCGATGCCTACTTCGAACAGCAAGGGGAACTTGCTCAGTACTTGTGCACATGTATCTTCCTCCAATGACAACTCCTTGATGTCGTTCCAGTCGCATCTGATTTTTTCAAGCCAGTTCCTGCTGAAAAACATTGGGCCATTGCCTGGGACAATCCATAGCGCTAACTCGTGAACCGCACCATCATACGACACTTTAATTGTGGCACTGCCAATCACTGCTATTAGTTCTTTGGTGTACGTGCATAACTTGGCATTGACTGGACTCAGCCTGGGCCTCACAGCCTTAGTATCCCACAACTTGGCGAATGCCCTCTGGCTAATTATCGATTGACTCGCCCCCGTGTCCAGTTCCATCGATACCGGCACCCCATTAAATTTCACGTTGATCATTATCGGTTTGCTCTTAGTTAGGACCGAGTACAGTCCATACACTTCCTCCTCTGCTATATTGGATTGTGTATCCGGATCCGCGCTAGTCTGATCATCATCCTCCATGTGGTGTGTCGCAGCTCGCTTGCTCATCTGCGGACACTTGCGCTGGAGATGCCCCACTCTCAGACAGCCTTTGCAACTATATTGCTTAAATCAGCACTGCTGGTGCCGGTGATTTCCCCCACAACGCCAACACGGAGAAATCGGATACATTCCCACTGGCGGATTTTAGGCAGCCACAGGTTTCGTGTACGCAGTCGGGTAGACCCTGCCATGTGCCATTCTACCGAACTCTGAATCAATCATATTTATAGTACTTGCCGAGTTTTGATTTTTCACTGATATCTGCTTTAGACTTCTATCCATCGTCATGCATGACTGAACGATCGTGATGGCCCTGCTCAAATCCAACGTCTCCACCGCCAGTAGTTTATGCAGGATCACCTCATGGTTGATGCCAATTGCAAAGAAGTCCCACAGCATGTCTGCCAACACAGCCCCGAACTTACATGGTCCCTCTAGACATCTCAGGTCGGCAACGAATTACGCCGCATTCTGGCCCTCGGAGCGAACATGCGGGTAAAATCTGTATCTCGAGATGATGATGCCTTCATCTGGCTTACGGCAGTCCTGTACCAGTGTACACAATTCTTCATACGTCTTCTCTGTTGGACTCACAGGCAGGATTAGATTCTTTATCAGACCGTAAATTTTTGGACCGCAAGCCACAAACCGATCTGCGTCGCCGACCTCCTCCATTTTGTTGGCCACGAAGAACTGGCTCAAATGGCTCACAACGTCTGCCCAATCTTCTCCTTCCACAAATCGCTCCAACAATCCAATTGTGCTCATTTTTGCATGCAAAAGTTCTTGTTGCCTCGTCGCCAAATGTGTATGCAATAACTGTAAGACTGAGTATTATTTAACTCCAAGAGGTATAATCTTGGCTCTGTTTTATTAAGGCCCAAAGTGACTCATATACAAAATGGCTGGCCTTTTATTCTTGGGGTGCACACACGTGCATGCAGCCCAATGGCCTCCAACAGTGACGCCATCTAGTGGCTAGTGATCCCAAAAGTACATACATGACAGTTAATGGTTCCCTCTCCTCAGGTACTGTCCCTCTCTCCCTCAAATCTGCCAGCATCACCCCTCTCCTTTAAAAATCAACCCTTGACCCGTCCGTCCTTGCAAACTACCGTCCCATCTCCAACCAAACTTTCCTCCCCAAATTCCTTGAACGAGTTGTCGGTCTCCCAAATCCATACCCATCTTTCTCACAACTCCATGTTTGAATCCCTTTAATCAAGTTTCCAACCCTGCCACAGTACCGAAATGGGGCTTACAAAGTCACAAATGACACTCTATGTGACTGTGACTGTGGTAAAATATACTTTCTCATCATTCTCGTTCTGTCTGTAGCCTTCGACACGGTTGACCACTCCATCCTCCTACACTGCATTTCCTCCATCATCCAACTGGGTGGGACTGCACTCGCCTGGTTCCATTCATATCTACCCAGTCATAGCCAGAGAATCACCTGCAATGGCTTCTGTTCTCAGTCTCGCACCATTACCTCTGGAGTCCCTTACTAAAGAAGTAGTACTCAGTAAAATAATGGGACTAAAGGTGGACAAGTCCCCTGGACCTGATGGCTTACATCCTAGGGTCTTAAAAGAAGTCGCTGCAGAGATAGTGGATGTATTGGTTGTAATCTACCAAAATTCCCTGGATTCTGGGGATGTCCCAGCGGATTGGAAAACCGCAAATGTAACCCCCTTATTTAAAAAAGGAGGCAGATAGAAAGCAAGAAACTATAGACCGGTTAGCCTAACATCTGTTGTTGGGAAAATGCTGGAGTCCATTATTAAGGAAGCAATAGCAGGACATTTGGTAAAGCAAAATTCAACCAAGCAGAGTCAGCATGGTTTTATGAAGGGGAAATCATCTTTGACAAATTTTCTGGAGTTCTTTAATGTGGTGTATTTGGATTTCGAGAAGGCATTCGATAAGGTGCCACATAAAAGGTTACTGCACAAGAGAGAGGATTGGCTAACTAACTGAAAACAGAGTCGGGATAAATGGATCATTTTCCGGTTGGCAAACAGTAACTAGCGGGGTGCCGCAGGGATCGGTGCTGGGACCCCAACTATTTACAATCTATATTAATGACTTGGATGAAGGGACCGAGTGTAATGTAGCCAAATTTGCTGATGATACAAAGCTGGGTGGGAAAGCAAATTGTGAAGAGGACACAAAAAATCTGCAAAGGTATATAGACAGGCTAACGAGTGGGCAAAAATTTGGCAGATGAAGAACAATGTGGGAAAATGTGAAGTTAACCACTTTGGCAGGAAAAATAGAAAAGCAAATTATAATTTAAATGGAGAAAAATTGCAAAGTGCTGCAGTACAGAGGGACCTGGGGGTCCTTGTGCATGAAACACAAAAAGTTAGTATGCAGGAACAGCAATTAATCAGGAAGGTAAAAAGAATGTTGTCCTTTATTGCAAGGGGGATGGAGTATAAAGGCAGAGAAGTCCTGCTACAACTATACAGAGTACTGATGAGGCCACTCCTAGAGTATTGCATACAGTTTTGGTCTCTGTATTTAAGGAAGGATATACTTGTATTGGAGGCAGCTCAGAGAAGGTTCACTAGGTTGATTCCGTAGATGAGTGGGTTGACGTATGAAAGGTTGCTTAGGTTGGACCTATACTCATTGGAGTTCAGAAGAACGAGAGGTGATCTTATCGAAATATATGTGATAATGAGGGGGCTCGACAAGATGGATGCAGAGAGGATATTTCCACTCATAGGGGAAACTAAAACTAGGGGGCATAGTCTCAGAATAAGGGGATGCCCATTTAAAACTGAGATGAGGAGGAATTTAAATCAGAGGGTTGTAAATCTGTGGAATTCTGTGTCCCTTAGAACTGTGGAGGCTGGGTCAATGAATATAGTTAAGGTGGAGATAGACAGATTTTTGAGCGATAAGGGAGTAAAGGGTTATGGAGAGCGGACAGGGAAGTGGAGCTGAGTCCATGATCAGATCTGCCATGATCTTATTGAATGGCGGAGCAGGCTCGAGGGGCCAAATGGCCTACTCTTGTTCCTATTTCTTATGTCCTTATGTTCTCCTATTTCTCATCTACATGCTGGCCCTCAGCGACGTCATCCGAAAACACGTCCGTTTCCACATGTACGCTGATGACATCCAGCTCTACCTCACCACTACGTCTCATGACCTCTCCATTGTCCCTGATTTGTGACATTGCTTGTCTGACATCCAGTTTTAAATGAGCAGAAGTTTCCGCTAAATACATATTGGGAAAACCGAAGCAATTGTTTTTAGTCCCCGCCACAAACTCCATCTTTTCTAGTTCAACCACCCCTGCCTCAGCTCATCTGCTGCTGAAATCCTCATCCATGCCTTCGTTACATCTAGACTTAACTAGTCCAATGCTCTCCTGGCCGGCCTCCCATCTCCCACCCTCCATAAACTTGAGCTCATCCAAAACTGCTGCCCATGTGCTAACTCGCACTCAGTCCTGTTTCCCCCCATCACCCTTATATCCGCTTCCAGTCCGGCAACGCCTCGATTTAAAAATTCTCATCCTTGTTTTTGAATCCCTCCATGGCCTCTCCCCTCCCTCTCTCCGTAATCTCTTTTGGCCCTACATCCCTCCGAGATCTTTGCGCTGCTCCAATTCTGGCCTCTTGAGTATCCCTGATTTTCATTACTCCATCATTGACGGCCGTGCTTCTGCTGCTTAGACTCTAAACCTCTCCGCCTCTCTACTTCTCTTTCCTCATTTAAGACGCTCCTTAAAATCTACCTCTTTGACCAAGCTTCTGGTCACCTGTCCTAATATCTCATTATGAGGCTCGGTGTCAAATTTTGTTTGATAATGCTCTTGTGAAGTGTCTTGGGGCGTTTTACTTCATTAAAGGTGCTGTATAAATGCAAGTTGTTGTTGTTGTTGTAAATATTATTATATCGTCCAGATGTTTTACCGTACAATGTTATCCCGTAAAATCATGCAACACCTATGTCTGAACCCAGTGTTACAGGCTACCTCCAGTCAGTTGTCTAGAAACATTGGGAGTTGGGATCTGGTCCACATAGAAACTTAGAAACATAGAAAATAGGAGCAGGAGTAGGCTATTCGGCCCTTCGAGCTTGCACCACCATTCAATAAGATCATGGCTGATCATACCCTCAGTACCCCTTTCCTGCTTTCTCTCCATACCCCTTGATCCCACTGGACATAAGGGCCATATCTAACTCCCTCTTGAATATATCCAATGAACTGGCATCAACAACTCTCTGCGGTAGGGTATTCCACAGGTTAACAAATCTCTGAGTGAAGAAGTTTCTCCTCATCTCAGTCCTAAATGGCCTACCCCTTATCCTAAGACTGTGCCTGGTTCTGGACTTCCCCATCATCGGGAACATTCTTCCCGCATCGAACCTGTCCAGTCCCGTCAGAATCTTGTAAGTGTCTATAAGATCCCCTCTCATGCTTTTAAACTCCAGTGTAAAAGGCCCAGTTGATCCAGTCTCTCCTCATATGTCAGTCCTGCCATCCCGGGAATCAGTCTGGTGAACCTTCGCTGCACTCCCTCAACAGGAAGAACGTCCTTCCTCAGAATAGGAGACCAAAACTGAACACAATATTCCAGGTGAGGCCTCACCAAGGCCCTGTACAACTGCAGTAAGACCTCCCTGCTCCTATACTCAAATCCGCTAGCTATGAAGGCCAACATACCATTTGACTTTTTCACCGCCTGCTGTACATGGCTGCCAACTTTCAATGACTGATGAACCATGACCCCCAGGTCTGGTTGCACATCTCCCTTTCCTAATCTGCCGCCATTCAGATAATATTCTGCCTTTCTGTTTTTGCCCCAAAAGTGGATAACCTCACATTTATCCACATTATACTGCATCTGCCATGTATTTGCCCGCTCACCTAACCTGTCCAAGTCACCCTCCAGCCTCTTAGCATCCTCCTCACAGCTCACACCGCCACCCAATTTAGTTTCATCTGCAAACTTGGAGATATTACACTCAATTCCATCATCTAAATCATTAATGTATATTATAAATAGCTGGGGTCCCAGCACTGAGCCCTGAGGCATCCCACTAGTCACTGCCTGCCATTCTGAAAAGGACCCGTTTATCCCAACTCTCTGCTTCTTGTCTCTCAATCAGTTCTCTATCCACGTCAGTACATTATCCACAATACCATGTGCTTTGATTTTGCACACCAATCTCTTGTGTGGAACCTTGTCAAATGCCTTTTGAAAGTCCAAATACACCACATCCACTTGTTCTCCCTTGTCCACTCTACTAGTTACAGCCTCAAAAAATTCCAGAAGATTTGTCAAGCATAATTTCCCTTTCAGAAATCCATGCTGACCTGCACTGATCCTGTCACTGCTTTCCAAATGCGCTGCTATTTCATCTTTAATAATTGATTCCAACATTTTCCCCACTACTGATGTCAGGCTAACTGGTCTATAATTACCCGTTTTCTCTCTCCCTCCTTTTTTAAACAGTGGTGTTACAATAGCTACCCTCCAATCCATAGGAGCTGATCCAGAGTCAATAGACTGTTGGAAAATGATCACCAATGCATCCACTATTTCTATGGCCACTTCCTTAAGTACTCTGGGATGCAGACTATCAGGCCCCGGGGATTTATCGGTCTTCAATCCCATCAATTTCCCGAACACAATTTCCCACTTTATAAGGATATCCTTCAGTTCCTCCTTCTCACTAGACCCTCGGTCCCCTGGTATTTCCGGAAGGTTATTTGTGTCTTCCTTCGTGAAAACAGAACCAAAGTATTTGGTTAACTGGTCTGCCATTTCTTTGTTCCCCATTATAAATTCACCTGAATCTGACTGCAAGGACCTACGTTTGTTTTCACTAAACTTTTTCTCTTCACATATCTATAGAAGCTTTTACAGTCACTTTTTATGTTCCCAGCAAGCTTCCACTTATACTCTATTTCCCCCTCCTAATTAAACCCTTTTCCTCCTCTGCTGTATTGCAAAATTCTCCCAGTGCTCAGGTTTGCTGCTTTTTCTGGCTAATTTATATGCCTCTTCCTTGGATTTAAAACTATCCTTAATTTCCCTTGTTAGCCACGATTGAGCCACCTTCCCCGTTTTATTTTTACTCCAGACAGGGATGTACAATTGTTGAAGTTCATCCGTGTGATCTTTAAATGATTGCCATTGTCTATCCACCGTCAACCCTTTAGGTATCACTCGTCAGTCTATTCTAGCCAATTCACGTCTCATACCATCGAAGTTACCTTTCCTTAAGTTCAGGACCCTAGTTTCTGAATTAACTGTGTCACTCTCCATCTTAATAAAGAATTCTGCCATATTATGGTCACTCTTCCCCAAGGGGCCTCGCACAACAAGATTGTTAATTAGTCCTTTCTCATTACACATCACCTAGCCTAGGATGGCCAGCCCTCTAGTTGGTTCCTCGACATATTGGTCGAGAAAACCATCCCTAATACACTCCAGGAAATCCTCCTCCACCGCATTGCTACCAGTTTGGTTAGTCGAGTCAAATATGTAGATTCAAGTCGCCCATGATAACTGCTGTACCTTTATTGCATGCATCCCTAATTTCTTGTTTGATGCTGTCCCCATCCTCATTACTACTGTTTGGTGGTCTGTACACAACTCCCACTTGCATTTTCTGCCCTTTGGTATTCCGTAGCTCCACCCATACAGATTCCACATCATCCAAGCTAATGTCCTTCCTTACTATTGCATTGATCTCCTCTTTAACCAGCAACGCCACCATACCTCCTTTTCCTTTCTGTCAATCTTTCCTAAATGTTGAATACCCCTGGATGTTGAGTTCCCAGCCTTGGTCACCCTGGAGCCATGTCTCCGTCATGCCAATTACATCATATCCGTTAACTGCTATCTGCGAAGTTAATTTGTCCACCTTATTCTGAATACTCCTCGCATTGAGGCACAGAGCCTTCAGGCTTGTCTTTTTAACACACTTTGCCCCTTTAGAATTTTGCTGTAATGTGGCCCTTTTTGCTCTTTGCCTTGGGTTTCTCTGCCCTCCACTATTACTTTTCTTCTTTCTATCTTTTGCTTCTGCCCCATTCTACTTCCCTCTGTCTCCCTACATAGGTTCCCATCCCCCTGCGATATTAGTTTAACTCCTCCCCAACAGCACTAGCAAACACTCCCCCTAGGACATTGGTTCCGGTCCTGCCCAGGTGCAGACCGTGCGGTTTGTACTGGTCCCACCTCCCCCAGAACTGGTTCCAATGTCCCAGGAATTCGAATCCCTCCCTTCTGCACCACTCCTCAAGCCACGTATTCATCTGAGCAATCCTGCGATTCCTACTCTGACTAGCATGTGGCACTGGTAGCAATCCTGAGATTACTACTTTTGAGGTCCTACTTTTTAATTTAACTCCTAGCTCCCTAAATTCGTTTTGTAGGACCTCATCCCATTTTTTACCGATATCATTGGTACCTATATACACCACGACAACTGGCTGTTTACACTCCCCCTTCAAAATGTCCTGTACCCGCTCCGAGACATCCTTGACCTTGCACCAGGGATGCAACATACCATCCTGGAGTCTCGGCTGCAGGCGCAGAAACGTCTATCTATTCCCCTTACAATCGAATCCCCTATCACTATAGCTCTCCCACTCTTTTTCCTACCCTCCTGTGCAGCAGAGCCACCCACGGTGCCATGGACTTGGCTGCTGCTGCCCTCCCCTGATGAGTCATCCCCCTCAACAGTAACCAAAGCGGTGTATCTGTTTTGCAGGGGGATGACCGCAGGGGACCCCTGCATTACCTCCCTTCCACTGCTCTTCCTGTTGGTCACCCATCGCCTATATGGCTGTGTACCCTTTACCTGCGGTAAGACCAACTCACGAAACGTGCTATTCACATCATTCTCGGCATCGTGGATGCTCCAGAGTGAATCCACCCGCAGCTCCAGTTCCGTAATGCATGGTTCTTCCAAAATGTTTAGGCTTGGAGCAGTTAATCCTGGATCAGAATATCAGAACTTAGGAATTAGGAGCAGGAGTCGGCCATTTGGCCCCTCGAACCTGCTCCGTCATTCAATATTATCATGGCTGATCTTCTATCTCAACACTTTCCCGCACAATCGCCATGTCCCTTGATTCGTTTAATATCCAACAATCTATCGATCTCTGTCTTGAATATACTCAGTGATTGAGCTTCCACAGCCCTCTGGGGTAGCGAGTTCCAAAGATTCAGCACCCTCTGAGTGAAGAAATTTCTCCTTATCTCAGTCCTAAATGGCCGACCCCTTATTCTGAGACTGTGGCCCCTGGTTCTCGACTCCCCAGTCAGGGGAAACATCTTCCCTGCAACTACCCTGTCAAGTCCTGTAAGAATTGTTATATGTTTCAATGAGATCAAATGGTATTTAAGATAGGAGCCCTGAATTTCAGTGGGGTTGCCCCAGTCTCCTGCCCTAACTTCCGTGGATGAGTGGCAGAGAATGCAGCGAAATGGGATACAAGGCTGTTTGTCGCAAGTTGTCCTGTTTCTCTGGGCATTTCCATGGATCTACCAACAAAGAACCCTGGCGGGAAATCCATAGAAAAGTAATTCCACAGCATGTGAGTACATTCGGTGATTGGGCTTCTCTGCTTCACCATAACATGTGTGATTTGAACATAGGAACAAAGTCCGACTGCGGCAATTACAGGGGAATCTCCCTGCTATCAGCCACTGGGAAAGTTGTCGCTTGAGTTCTCCTCAATCGTCTTCTCCTTGTGGCCAGAGGAGCTCCTCCCGGAATCACAATGTGGATTTCGTCCCCCATGGGGCACAACAGTCATGATCTTTGCAGCGCGCCAGTTGCAGGAAGAATGCATGGAGCAGCGCCAACCCTTATACATGGCCTTTTTCAATCTTACAAAGGCCTTTGACACTCTCAACCGTGAGGGTCTATGGAGCGTCCTCCTCCATTTCGGATGCCCCCAAAAGTTTGTCAACATCCTTCGCCCGTTTCACAATGACATGCAGGTCGTGATCCTTACCAACGGATCCATTACAGATCCAATCCACGTCCGGACCGGAGTCAAACAGGGCTGCGTTATCTCTCCAACCCTCTTCTCAATCTTCCTCGCCGCCATGTTCCACCTGACAATCAATAAGCTCCCCGCTGGAGTGGAACTAGTCTACAGAACCAGTGGGAAACTTTTAACCAAGCCGCCTCCAGGCCAGGTCCAAGATCACCCTAAACTCTGTCTATGAGCTACAGTACGCGGATGACACCTGCGTTTGTGCACATTCAGAGGCTGAACTCCAGGATAGAGTCAATGTATTCACTGAGGCATATGAAAGCATGAGACTTATGCTTAAGATCCGTAAGACAAAGGTCCTCCACCAGCCTGTCACCGCCGCGCAGCACTGCCCTCCATTCATCAAGATCCACGGCATGGCCCTGGACAACGTGGACCATTTCCCATATCTCAGGAGCCTCTTATCAACAAAGGCAGACGTTGATGTGGAGATTCAGCATCGCCTCCAGTGCGCCAGCGCAGCCTTTGGCCGTCTGAGGAAAAGAGTGTTTGAAGACCAGGCCCTCAAATCTACCACCAAACTCATGGTCTACTGGGCTGTAGTAATACCCGCCCTCCTGTATGGATCTGAGGCATGGACGATGTATAGAAGGCACCTCAAGTCGCTGGAGATATAACACCAACGATGTCTCCGCAAGATCCTGCAAATCCCCTGGGAGGACAGGCGCACCAACATCAGTGTCCTCGACCAGGCTAACATCCCCAGTATTGAAGCACTGACCACTCGATCAGTTTCGCTTGGCAGGCCACAATAGTATGCATGCCAGATACGAGACTCCCTAAGCAAATGCTTTATGCAGAGCTCCTTCATGGTAAACGAGCCAAAGGAGGACAGCGGAAACGTTGTAAGGACACCCTCAAAGCCTCTCTAGTAAAGTGCGACATCACCACTGACAGCTGGGGACGCTGGCCGCAGACCGCCCGAGGTGGAGAAAGTCCATCCGGGAGGGCGTTGAGCTCTTCGAGTCTCAACGCAAAGAGCATGAAGACGCCAAGTGCAGGCAACGGAAGGAGCGCGCGGCAAACCAGCCCCACTCACCCCTTCCCTCGATGAATGTCTGTCCCACCTGTAACAGGGTCTGTGGCTCTCGTATCAGACTGTTCAGCCATCAAAGAACTCACTTTGGGAGTGGAAGCAAGTCCTCCTCGATTCCGAGGGACTGCCTATGATGATGATATCAAATCTGATGACCATAAAACTTGTGAGCGGGGACATGGCAGAAATAATACTGTAGTAGTATACCTTTCGGATTAGATGTTAAACCGAGCCCCCGTCTGCCCTCTCAGGTGGACGGAAAAGATCCCACTGCACCATTTTGACGAAGAATAGGGGAGTTATCCTCGATGTCCTGTGCCAATATTTATCCCTCAACCATTATCATTAAAAACAAATTATCTATTCATTATCACATTGCAGTTTGCGGGAGCTTGCTGTGTACAAATTGGCCACTGCATTTCTTGCATTACAACAGTGACTGCACTTCAAAAGTATTTTAATTGGTTATCGAGCGCTTGGGACATCTTGAGGTCATGAAAAGTGCGATATAAATCCAAGCTCTTTCTTTCTTTGTACATGGATCACTTGGAAGAGTTGGCAGATATATGCCAAAGGAATCTCAATGTGGACCTAAGTGAACTCGAGCATTTTGAGAGGGAAAAAGAATCGAGAATAGAAATATAATCTTTTCAATAAAGCAGAGATAGAAACATAGAAACATAGAAAATAGGTGCAGGAGTAGGCCATTGGGCTCTTCGAGCCTGCATCACCATTCAATAAGATCATGGTTGATCATTCACTCAGTACCCCTTTCCTGTTTTCTCTCCATACCCCTTGATCCCTTTAGCCGCAAGGGCCATATCTAACTCCCTCTTGAATATATCCAATGAACTGGCATCAACAACTCTCTGCGGCAGAGAATTCCACAGGTTAACAACTCTCTGAGTGAAGAAGTTTCTCCTGATCTCAGTCCTAAATGGCCTACCCCTTATCCTAAGACTGTGTCCCCTGGTTCTGGACTTCCCCATCATCGGGAACATTCTTCCCGCATCTAACCTGCCCAGTCCCATCAGAATCTTGTAAGTTTCCATGAGATCCCCTCTCATCCTTCTAAACTCCAGTGTATAAAGGCCCAGTCGATCCAGTCTCTCCTCATATGTCAGTCCTGCCATCCTGGGAATCAGTCTGGTGAAGCTTCGCTGCACTCCCTCAATAGCAAGAATGTTCTTCCTCAGATTAGGAGACAAAAACTGAACACATTTTCCAGGTAAGGCCTCACCAAGGCTCTGTACAACTGCATTAAGACCTCCCTGCTCCTATACTCAAATCCCCTAGCTATGAAGGCCAACATATGACTTCTTCACTGCCTGCTGTGCCTGGCTGCCAACTTTCAATGATTGATGAACCATGACACCCAGGTCTTGTTGCACCTACCCCTTTCCTAATCTGCTGCCATTCAGATAATATTCTGCCTTTGTGTTTTTGCCACCAAAGTGGATAACCTCACATTTATCCACATTATACTGCATCTGCCATGCATTTGCCTACTCACCTAACCTGTCCAAGTCACCCTGCAGCCTTTTAGCGTCCTCCTCACAGCTCACACCGCCACCCAGCTTAGTGTCATCTGCAAACTTGGAGATATTACACTCAATTCCTTCAGCTAAATCATTAATGTATATTGTAAAGAGCTGGGGTCCTAGCACTGAGCCCTGCGGCACTCCACTAGTCACTGCCTGCCATTCTGAAAAGGACCCGTTTATCCCGACCCTCTGCTTCCTGTCTGCCAACCAGTTCTCTATCCATGTCAGTACCGAGAGATCTAGGTGCTGCAGGTAGAGAGATCTTCAAAATGTAAGATTTCTATATCTCTGGCTTTAAATTGACAGCAAGTCCAATTCTTTTAAAACAATTTGGAATAAGTTTATTAAACACACTCGCACATGCATGTAGCCTATTGGTCAAAACAGTCGACTTGCATCCTGTGGACTCAACTTAATTACAACAGGTAAGATAATGAGTTACAGATTTAAACAGACATATACTTCCCTCTGAGTCAAGCAAATCTTAGTCTTCTTCCTTGTTTCTGGTTCTGTACAGGGAGGCTTCCTGCTTTGCCACATGGTCATCAAGACAGAGAGAACAGGCTTTGGGGTTCCTTTTTTATATCTTTTTAAGTCCATTGGGCCCGAATTTGATGAATGTCCCCGCCCACCCAAGTGCGGCCCATAGGACCACCGATGACCACCGGGGTCCCTGACGGTTCTTTGAGCGGGGTTTTCATCGCCCAGGTCCCTCGAGGGTCGGCGGGTGGCAAATCTGCGACGTACGCCAATGGAAAAGCTTACTAACCTTTTTTTCAGGATCTACTTACCGACCGTTGGGGATAGACCAGCCTCCAACCAGTGGTCCACCCCCGTTCTGGCGCCGACTTCCGCCCGCATGAATCTGGTGTCAGCGGTTTTGATCTGAGCCCAATTGCTAGACGGACGGTTCGAATCGCCCCCGCCTTAAGAAAATTCTATACCCGGGGATTATTATTCAGAGTGTCAATGGAATAAGTCACGGACAGGAATGCTTCGGTGAAAAATCCTACTTATATTTATTTAGTCTAACATACACTGGCTAAAACATGCACCACTAAACGATATCACTGTCTCTCTGGAGAATAAGATCCAGGTTACAAACATCATGCATTCAGTACAGAACTGAGGACCGGTAACATGCAGTAATTCCCTTGTTGCTATGGTGGATTCTAACTCCACCCCTACCATTGAATTACCCAGTCGCAGCCCCTTCGCCTGGCTAAACAAAACGAAGCTTCCTCCCCAGAATAGCCCCGAAAAGCTTCACTTCTGAGAAAACCCTGAGCCCTTACACCTCACCCAGCTCGCCTGGGATATCTGGTTACCGGCTTGGGACACTCGTGACCATGCTCACCACCACACACACAGTCGGTCTCGATCGCTCAGCTCAGCTGTGGGAAGTCACTGCCTGGAGGCCGTATCCTGTGAGGGGTATGCGGTTCTCAGTCTCAGCGGCTTCTTCTGCGGGACTGCGGCTTCCTCCTCTGGTGCTTCTTATTACGTTGAGAGCGAGAGGGAGAAGAGGAGAAGAGGTGTGGGGTAGTGAAATGGTGGAAAAGAGTCTATCTCCATCGGACTTTTGTGACTCCTATCTTTCTCGACAATCTTTAAATCCTTTTTGCTTCTAAGCACTCCGGTGCTTAGTCAGTGATGTGCCATCAGACCCATGTGTATTGGATTAATGGCCCTGAGTCTGGGACATATCTTGGTCTTTGTGTTGGGGAAAATAAAACTGTCTCCTCTTTGGGCTGGCCAGGCTAGTGGGTTCATTGTTCTGCTTCTCTTCTGAGATGGGGGTGAGACGTGCTTTTGCATATGGCCCCCTTCCTTTAGCCAGGAATGGTGGGCGAACCTGTACATTCTGGATGACTAACCGTTTTTTTGTCACAGCCAACTGCCATGCGGTCTCTCTGCACAGGGTGATCCCATCACAGGGAAAAATAGCCTCAGAAAAATCCCTTAAAATCCACAAAATATTCTCGACTGAGTCCATTCTTTAAACAGAGACTTTGCGATCTCTTCACTGACATCTCGGCGGGCGGGAGTACACTTACGCCACTCGTCCGTCCGCTGACATCAAAATGGCACCGGGCAGATCTTCACACGAGGAATGTTGGCGGCAGTGGGCGGCAGTCGGCGTCAGTCGGTGCTAAGGTGATCAATTTCGGGCCCATTATCTCTCAGCATGAGTTGGTACAGCCCCAGGATTGGGTCACGGTTTCATGGCAGTTCTCTATTGACTTTCCTCACACATGTGACTGTCTGCGGAAACCAGTGCTGTTCCTTGATGGAGTTCATCATTTTCCTATTCACACATTTTAATGCTTCTGAGAGTTTGCTGAGTTTCGATGGGTTTCTTTTTGTTTCTTAAGCTATGCCCACCCAGAGGAGACTTGAACTTGGTTGTGTCCATTTTGTGCTCTTGAGTTCAAACTGCATCCTGTCTGTGTAATCTGCACTTCCAGCAGTTATCCATGCACACTAATTCACCTTTATTACATACATCCCATATCAATCCTATCATTATCATAAACTTTTGTTCTTACAAAAAGTAAGGTTAGGGATGGAAAGTATGCTAAAAAGGACTATGAAACAAAGTCATCACATCATAAGCAGACTCCTAGGATGACTTGCTTCCACGCAGAAAAGGGATGAGTTCACAGGTGTTTCAATGAAGGACCTAATATTCCGGATCCCTAACTACATCTTGACGGGTGGAAGATGCCTGTGCCTTGATTTTTTTAATGTGTGGTGACCGTTGCAAACCAGCCACCACACGGGCTTGACAGAGCTAGGTCTTGGTCTAGTGGCAAGGATTAATCAAGACGACTGGAGACCTGCTCTGCTGCATGGACCTAGTGTAGACACATATCGCAGTGTGGGCAGATCTGTGCTGCCCCTGGGCCCTCACCTCTTCTGGGCCTCAAACTCGTGCCTCTTCTGGGCCCCGATCACGAAGTAGCTGATGATGAACTTGCACAAAGTGTTGTTTGGGTCTCAGTTGCAGTCCCGTGCACGCCTGTGGGTGCCAAATAGTATTCTAAGATATTTTCTGGAAATTGGGACCTGCTAGATGTTTCCCAGTCCTCTACATTTCCAATGTTGCGATGAGCCATTGGAGGACCACGCCTATCTTTTCTTTTAACTTCGTTGCAAACTTGCATCGGTGCGATTTGGAGCTAACTGAGAAGGTGGTTTGCCTCCTTTATTGCCAATGTGCATTTTCCTGCAAATCCCCTGGGAGGACAGATGCACCAACCTTCGTGTCTTTGATCAGGCCAACATCCCCAGCATCGAAGCACTGACCACACTCAACCAGCTCCCCGTTGGGCAAGCCACTTTGTTCGCATGTCTGACACAAGACTCCCAAAGCAAGCGCTCTACTCAGTACTCCTACATGGCAAGCGAGCCCAAGGTGGGCAGAGGAAACATTTCAAGGACACCCTCAAAGCCTCCTTGATAAAATGCAACATCCCCACCGACACCTGGGAGTCCTTGGCCAAAGACAGCCCGAAGTGAAGGAAGTGCATCCGGGAAGGCGCTGAACACCTCGAGTCTCGTCGCCTAGAGCGTGCAGAAAACAAGCGCAGGCAGCGGCAGGAGCGTGCAGCAAACCAGACTCCCCACCCACCCTTTCCTTCAACCACTGTCTGTCCCACCTGTGACAGAGACTGTAATTCCCGTATTGGACTGTACAGTCACCTGAGAACTCACTTTTAGAGTGGAAGCAAGTCTTCCTCGATTTCGAGGGACTGCCTATGATGATGATGATGTGCTGGGCGGCAGAGTTTTGTCAACCTTCCATTGTAGCTTTCTTGGTGGTTCTGCAGGAGGCTGCACGCACCCACATAACTCTCGGGTAAACGCAAAAAATGGACGAATCAGGAAGTGAATCGAAGCCTGTCCTCCGTCATTGAGGTCGGGAGACAGTCAAGGCTCGCCTGGAGAGCAGCGAGCTGGACAGCAGAAGCAGCGTTTCGGCCAAGACGTCGGAAGCAGAGTGGAATCTTTTATCGCTTGCCGAGAAGGCACCGCAGATGACTGCAAGGGCAATCAAATGAAAACCATGTGCGGAAGCATTCGCTGAGATCGGCTCGCACTTAACAAATTCCAGCAGCTAAATGAAAGTGAATCTTTGATGTCAAATGGATCTTAAGTGCAAACATTTTCCTTGCATCACAAGATCTTGAAATCTAATCCTTATTCATTTTGTGCATCATCAGCTGTACACGTGCCCACGTTGCTTTCATCATAGCTGTAAGTAGTTACATTAATTCTATGGGAACACACCACTTGATCGGGAACCTTTAATTAACCCCTGCTTTCTTTTTCAACTGCAGACTAATGACTGGTCTTAAAAGCACTAGGCCCACATTTCAATTACTTAACGAGAATAAGAACGTTCCTGCAGCATCAATCACACTCTTTTGATGATCAAATTCTTTCATGGGTTTCAACATAAGGGCTTGTCGTGCAGCACTCACGTCTCAAGGACTGTACATTGGTAGCAATGCCTTTCAAAGCCATCCCGGAGGAAGTGGTGATCAGCTTTTTACAACTAACTTAACATAAGCCACTTTGGAACGCTAGTCCCCATGACTGACGCCACACTTGCAGATACAAAGCAGTAGCTCAGTTTGCACAAGCTCTGCTTTGAATTTATTTTACGCACAAAACCCTCAAGGGCTGGGCGGTGGACTAAATGAGATATTAGCGCTTTCACCTCTTAAGACCTGGGTTCAAATCCAACCAAGTTGTCTCTGTACCTGGGAGTCCCCTGGCCAAAGACCGACCTAAGTGGAGGAAGAGCATCCAGGAGGGCGCTGAGTACCTCGGGTCTCGTCGCTGAGAGCTTGCAGAAAACAAGCGCAGGCAGCGGAAGGAGCGTGCGGCAAACCAGACTCCCCACCCACCCTTTCCTCCAACGACAGTCTGTCCCACCTGTGACAGAGACTGTAATTCCTGTATTGGACTGTTCAGTCACCTAAGAACTCACTTTTGGAGTGGAAGCAAGTCTTGCTCGATTTCGAGGAACTACCTATGATGATGATGATGACGATTGTGTGAAATAATCTTTGGCTATCCCATCTGATTTTAAATGGATATAGACCCATTGAACAAAATGGCCCCAAATTTGGCAAAATCATTGTATCGCGAAAGGCTGTATGGCTTGGTATTCTAAAGGCTTTGACAAGAGTTCACGCCAAAGACTAGTAATTAAGTTGAAAGTTGTGGGGATTCAGGGTAAATCTTCGGAATGGATAAACAACAGATAGTTCTCAGAAGAGTGATCTTGGCGTATTGATGCAGAAAAACAAAGCAGTCATTCCACATTAACATGTGTTACACACATCACAGTCTAATTATATAAACATATGGAGATAACCATACCCATCAGCAACACAGAGGGATTAGCAGTTCCGAACAGACCAGTTGTTGAAGGAACTTGCTTCAAGTTAGAACAGATTTGGGATTAGGCACTTTTCCGCTTGACATTCTGAATGAGAGAGGGTGAGCGAGAGCAAGCAAGAGAGAACTAATGGGCCTAAATTTGCTGTCAAAATAACGGTGAGGCTAATGGCCCTCTCCGGTATTCATGCACAAATGGCATAGTGACTTTAGGCGCGGGGCAGATGCGTGGTTAAATGGCATGTCGCTGGCTGGCACACCATTGACATACATGTAATAGTGTGAAATTGCTGTACTTGTGCAGTTGATCCAAACTAAACTGGCCGCAGAACGTTAAGTCCATAATCAGTCTAAGTATCCTTTTAGTGGTATGATAAGTGTTAATTATTGGCAGTCAACCTCTTTGGCACTGAAAATGAACTCATCATAGGCAGTCTCTCGGAATCGAGGAAGACTTGCTTCCACTCCCAAAGTGAGTTCTTTGGTGGCTGAACAGTCCAATATGAGAGCCACAGACCTTGTTACAGATGGGACCAGACATTCGTCGGGGGAAGGGGTGGGTGGGACTGGTTTGCCGCGCGCTCCTTCCGCTGCCTGCGCTTGACCTCTTCACGCTCTCGGCGTTGAGACTCGAAGAGGTCCACGCCCTCCCGGATGCACTTTCTCCACCTCGGGTGGTCTTTGGCCAGGGACTCCCAGGTGTCAGTGCTGATGTTGCACTTTACCAGGGAGGCTTTGAGGATGTCCTTGTAACATTTCCACTGCCCACCTTTGGCTTGTTTGCCTTGAAGGAGCTCTGCATAAAGCATTTGCTTAGGGAGTCTCGTATCTATGTGGCCTGCCCAGCGAAGCTGATCGAGTGTGGTCAGTGCTTCAATACTGGGGATGTTGGCCTGGACAAGGACACTGATGTTGGTGCGCCTGTCCTCCCAAGGGATTTACAGGATCTTGTGGAGATATCGTTGGTGATATATCTCCAACGACTTGAGATGTCTTCTATACACCGTCCATGCCGCTGATCCATACAGGAGGGCGGGTATTACTACAGCCCTGTAGACCATGAGTTTGGTGGTATATTTGAGGGCCTGGTCTTCAAACACTCTTTTCCTCAGATGGCCGAAGGCTGCACTGGTGCACTGGAGGCGAGGTTGAATCTCTGCATCAATGTCTGCCTTTGTTGATAAGAGGCTCCCGCGATATGGGAAATGATCCACGTTGTCGAGGGCCACGCCGTGAATCTTGATGAATGGAGGGCAGTGCTGTGCGCGGGGACAGGCTGGTGGAGGACCTTTGTCTTACGGATGTTAAGCATAAGGCCCATGCTTTCATATGCCTCAGTGAATACATTGATATATCCTGGAGTTCAGCCTCAGAATGTGCGCAGACGCAGGCGTCGTCCGCGGAATGCAGCACAACGACAGAGGTTGGGGTGATCTTGGACCTGGCCTGGAGGTGGTTAAACAGCTTTTCACTGGTTCTGTAGTTTAGTTCCACTCCAGCGGGGAGCTTGTTGACTGTGAGGTGGAGCATGGCAGCGAGGAAGATTGAGAAGAAGGTTGGAGCGATGATCCCGGTCTGGACATGAATTGGGTCTGTAATGGATCCAATGGTATGGATCACGGCCTGCATGTCATCGTGAAGCAGGCGAAGGATGTTGACAAACTTTTGGGGGCACCCAAAATGGAGGAGGACGCTCCATAGACCCTAACGGTTGACAGTGTCAAAGGCCTTTGTAAGATCGAAAAAGGCCATGTATAAGGGCTGGCGCTGCTCCCTGCATTTTTCCTGCAGCTGTCGCGCTGCAAAGATCATGTCTGTTGTGCCCCATAGGGGATAAATTCCGCACTGTGGTTCCGGGAGCAGCTCCTTGGCCACAGGGAGAAGACGGTTGAGGAGAACTCTAGCGACAACTTTCCCAGTGGCTGATAGCAGGGAGATTCCCCTGCAGTTGCCGCAGTCAGACTTGTCTCCTTTTTAAAAAATGGTCACAATCACTGCGTCTCTGAGATCTCCCGGCATGCTCTCCTCCCTTCAGATGAGAGAGATGAGGTCATGTATCCATGCCAACAGCGCCTCTCCGCCATATTTTAGCACCTCAGGAGGGAGTCGATCCTCACCCGTAGCCTTGTTATTCTTGAGCTGTTTTATGGCTTTGCCTTATGACGGTGGAGTTTCACCGAGTTGTTGGCGGGTTGCATGCTGCGGGATGGAGTCGAGAACCCTCGAGTCAAAGGCAGAGTTTCGATTGAGGAGCTCTTCAAAGTGCTCCTTCCATCGGGCCCTGACAGCCTTGGTGTCCTTGATGAATGTTTCCCCGTTCTTGGCCAGGAGTGGGGTGGGGCCTTGGGAGTTTGGTCCGTAAGTGGCCTTGACTGCAATGAAGAATCCTCGCTTATCATGGCGGTCGGCCAGTTGTTGTATCTCCTGTGCTTTCTCCATCCACCACCTGTTCTTTAGATCCTGGTTTTTTTGTTGGACCTGAGCCTTGAGCCGTCTGTAATGTTGCTTTGCAGTTCCCGAGTTGAGTTGTTGCTTGAGGCTCAGAAATGCTCAGCACTTAGGTTCTATTAACTCTTCGATCTCCTGATCATTTTCATCAAACCAGTCCTGATGTTTTCTGGTTAAGTGACCAAGTGTCTCTTCACAGGCACTGGTTATAGAGGCCTGGAGGGCAGACCAAGCACTGTGGGCATTGAGCATCTCAGGGTCTTCAAGGCACGCCAGATTGGCTGTGAGTTGCTGGCTCTATAGGGCTCTCTTAGCTGGGTCTCTAAGTGCCCTGGCATTAACTTTCTTGTGGCACTGCTTCTGCTGTCCTCTCTGCTTTGGGGCTATGTTAATGTTAATGATGGACCGGATTAGGCGGTGGTCCGTCCAGCAGTCGTCAGCTCCTGTCATGGCGCGGGTGATGCACACATTCTTGCGATCCCTGGCTCGGACGATGACATAGTCAATCAGGTGCCAGTGTTTGGAGCGAGGATGTTGCCACGATGCCTTGTATTTGTCCCTCTGGCGGAACAGGGTGTTGATGATGAGGAGTTCATGTTCTAGACATTTTGTCAGGAGTAGGTACCACTGGAGTTGGCTTTCCCTATCCCCTCTCTGCCAATAACCGCCTGCCCAGAGGGCTGTGTCTTTGCCGACCCTGGCAGGGGGATGGTAACCTATGCAGAGAGACAGAGGGAATAAAATGGGTGTGGAAGCAAAGGACAGAAAGAAGAAAAGTACAAGTGGAGGGCAGAGAAATCAAAGGCAAAAATCGAATAGGGCCAAATTACAGCAAAATTCTAAAGGAACAAAGTGTGTTATAACGACAAGCCTGAAGGCTCTGTGCCTCAATGCGAGGAGTATTCGTAATATGGTGGACGAATTAACTGCGCAGGAAGCTATTAACGATTATGATATAATTGGAATTTCAGAGACATGGCTCCAGGGTGACCAAGGCTGGGAACTCAACATCCAGAGGTATTCAACATTCACAAATGGTAGACAGAAAGGAAAAGGAGGTGGGGTAGTGTTGTTGGTTAAAGAGGAAACTAACGCAATAGTAAGGAAGGACATAAGCTTGGATGATGTGGAATCGGTATGGGTTGAGCTGCAGAATACCAAAGGGCAGAAAACTCTAGTGGGAGTTGTGTACAGACCACCAAACAGTAATAGTGAGGTTGGGGACAGCATCAAACAAGAAATTAGGGATGCGTGCAATAAAGGTACAGCAGTTATCATGGGCGACTTTAATCTACATATTGATTGGGCTAACCAAACTGGTAGCAATACGGTGGAGGATTTCCTGGAGTGTATTAGGGATGGTTTTCTAGACCAATATTTCGAGGAACCAACTAGAGGGCTGGCCATCCTAGACTGGGTGATGTGTAATGAGAAAGGACTAATTAGCAATCTTGTTGTGCGAGGCCCTTTGGGGGAGAGTGACCATAATATGGTAGTATTCTTTATTAAGATGGAGAGTGGCACAGTTAATTCAGAGACTAGGACCCTGAACTTAAGGAAAGGCAACTTCGATGGTATGAGACATGAGTTGGCTAGAATAGACTGGTGAATGATACTTAAAGGGTTCATGGTGGATAGGCAATGGCAGACATTTAAAGATCACATGGATGAACTTCAACAATTGTACATCCCTGTCTGGAGTAAAAATAAAATGGGGAAGGTGGCTCAACCATGGCTAACAAGGGAAATTAGGGATAGTGTTAAATCCAAGGAAGAGGCATATAAATTGGCCAGAATAAGCAGCAAACCTGAGGACTGGGAGAAATTTAAACTTGAGCAGAGGAGGACAAAGGGTTTAATTAGGAGGGGGAAAATAGAGTATGAGAGGAAGCTTGCTGGGAACATAAAAACTGACTGCAAAAGCTTCGATAGATATGTGAAGAGACAAAGATTAGTGAAGACAAACGTAGGTCCCTTGCAGTCAGATTCAGGTGAGTTTATAATGGGTTACAAAGAAATGGCAGACCAATTGAACAAATACTTTGGTTCTGTTTTCACGAAGGAAGATACAAATAACCTTCCGGAAATACTAAGGGACCGAGGGTCTAGCGAGAAGGAGGAACTGAAGGAAATCCTTATTAGTCAGGACATTGTGTTAGGGAAATTGATGGGATTGAAGGCCGATAAATCCTCAGGGCCTGACAGTCTGCATCCCAGAGTACTTAAGGAAGTGGCCCTAGAAATAGTGAATACGTTGGTGATCATTTCCCAACAGTCTATAAACTCTGAATCATTTCCTATGGACTGGAGGGTAGCTAATGTAACACCACTGTTTAAAAAAGGAGGGAGAGAGAAAACGGGTAATTATAGACTGGTTAGCCTGACATCAGTAGTGGGGAAAATGTTGGAATCAATTATTAAAGATGAAATAGCAGTGCATGTGGAAAGCAGTGACGGGATCGATCCAAGGCAGCATGGATTTATGAAAGGGAACTCATGCTTGACAAATCTTCTAGAATTTTTTGAGGATGTAACGAGTAGAGTGGACAAGGGAGAACAAGTGGATGTGGACTTTCAAAAGACTTTTGACAAGGTCCCACACAAGAGATTGGTGTGCAAAATTAAAGCACATGGTATTGGGGTAATGTATTGACGTGGATAGAGAACTGGTTGACAGACTGGAAGCAAAGAGTCGGGATAAACGGGTCCTTTTCAAAATGGCAGGCAGTGACTAGTGGGGTGCCGCAGGGCTCAGTGCTGGGACCCCAGCTATTTACAATATACATCAATGATTTAGATGAAGTTATTGAGTGTAATATCTCCAAGTTTGCAGATGACACTAAGCCGGGTGGCAGTGTGAGCTGTGAGGAGGATGCTAAGAGGCTGTAGGGTGCCTTGGACAGGTTAGGTGAGTGGGCAAATGCTTGGCAGATGCAGTATAATGGGGAATGCAGTATAATAGTGAGGTTATCCATTTTGATGGCAAAAACAGGAAGGCAGAATATTTTCTGAATGGCGACAGATTAGGAAAAGGGGAGGTGCAACGAGACCTGGGTGTCATAGTACATCAGTCATTGAAAGTTGACATGCAGGTACAGCAGGCGGTGAAGAAGACCTTCATAGCTAGGGGATTTGAGTATAGGAGCAGGGAGGTCTTACTGCAGTAGTACAGGGCCTTGGTGAGGCCTCACTTGGAATATTGTGTTCAGTTTTGGTCTCCTAATCTGAGGAAGGACGTTCTTGCTATTGAGGGAGTGCAGCGAAGGTTCACCAGACTGATTCCCGGGATGGCAGGACTGACATATGAGGAGAGACTGGATCAACTGGGCCTGTATTCACTGGAGTTTAGAAGAATGAAAAGGGATCTCATAGAAATATATAAAATTCTGATGGGACTGGACAGGCTAGATGCAGGAAGAATGTTCCCAATGTTGGGGAAGATCAGAACCAGGGGTCACAGTCTAATGATAAGGCGTAAGCCATTTAGGACCAAGATGAGGAGAAACTTCTTCACTCAGAGAGTTGTTAACCTGTGGAATTCTCTGCCGCAGAGAGTTGTTGATGCCAGTTCATTAGATATATTCAAGAGGGAGTTAGATATGGCCGTTACAGCTAAAGGGATCAAGGGGTATGGAGAGAAAGCAAGAAAGGGGTACTGAGGTGAATGATCAGTCATGATCTTATTGAATGGTGGTGCAGGCTCAAAGGGCCAGATGGCCTACTCCTGCAGCTATTTTCTTTGTTTCTATGTTTCTATTAAAGTCACCTAGGAGGATCAATTTGTCGCACGTGGGGACGCGGGACAAGGATGTCACGAGGTTGGAATAAAAACCCTCTTTAGCCTCATCCATTGTATCGAGTGTAAGGGCATACTCACTGATGACTGTGGCACATTGGTTCCGGGATATGGTAAGACAAAGAGTCATGAGGTGTTTGTTAACCCCACAGGGGGAATCTTTGAGGCGGTCGACCAACTCATTCTTGACGGCAAAGCCGACTCCATGAAGGCGGCGTTCTTCCTCTGGTTTTCCTTTCCAGAAAAAAGTATAACCTCCACCATGTTCCTTCAACTGGCCTTCCCCTGCCCGCCGAGTCTCGCTTAGGGTGGCGATGTCAATGTCAAAACATCTGAGTTCCCGGGCAACTATGGTGGTGCGGTGTTCCGGCCTGTTGCTGTTGGGATTGTCCATGAGGGTCCTGACGTTCCAGGTCCCGAACTTCATATTGACGAAGTGGAAAATGCCTGTGCGTTAGTTTTTTTAACGTGGGGTGGCCGTTGCACATTGGCAACCACACGGGCTTAGCCGAGCAAGGTCTTGGTCCAGTGGCAAGGGGGTCCAAGACAACTGGAGACCAGGCACAGCTCGATAAGCCTAATTGCCTACGGCGAAGTGTTGGCCACAAGCTCGGCACCGGGTAGCACCATTGATGGTAGATGGCCCGAGGCTTGGTTGGGAGGCCGGCATTAGGAAGGTCACTTCCAAGGTTATTTTATGAGTTAAAAGTTGATAAAAATTCCCAATTTATTTAAAAAGTTTCTAAGAGTTGTTAAAAAGTCTAAGATCTAGATCAATAATAGGTTATTAAAAAAAAGCTTCCCCAATTGTTTAAAAGTTTAAAATTTATTAAGAGTTTAAAAAAAAAAATTAAAAGTCAATTAAAAGTTTAAGGTGCAGGGGTCCCTCTGACCCGAGGTAGAAACAGGCTGGTGCAGGAGTCCCTTCGGCCCGGGACAGAAGCGGACCACCGCAGGGCCCACACAGATCCGTCGGCCGAAGACGGCTCCGTGGGTTTTTTGGCACCGAGCCGGTCGGGGCTGCTACTCTCACTCTCCTTGGCTTGTTGTCCGTTTTCTTTCGTGTGTGTGTCCCGGGCTCGGGGCCCTGCTATTTTTCCCGGGCGGTGCCTCATTCCTTCAAGTTTTAATTATTGTTGGAAATTATTAAAATTTACAAATTTTAATGTAATTATTTTTTACTTCTCTTTTTCCTCTCTCTTAATCTAATCTTTTTTTTTTCCTCTCTTTATTTCTCTTTACATACCTGATTTGACATTGAATTCACACACTCTAATTTATACTTCCTTCTCCGACCTTGCCCAGTTTATTTCACAATCCTTCAATCTGATTGATTAAGGAGACACCCTGTTGGTTGCCCTGTTCACTCAGGTCCCAGATGCCCTGTTTCCTTCACTGCAACATTATCTGCTCGCACTTTCAGCAACTTGCCATGTGATGTGGGAAGCACAGGATTAATGGGAACATTGTTATAAAATGCTGTAGCTATGTTGGAAGCCATGTATTAGACTGCCATCATAATTACAAGGCATGACGGGAAGCTTGGCCAAAACAGACAGAAGCATAGTGTAAGCAGTTAATCAGTAACAGTTAGTGTATAGACATTTCATGATACCTTGTTCCAGAAGCAATGGGTAAAGATGAAAGCTTGTTACAGAGGCAATGGGAAAACATACTATCCTTTTGTGCTTCATACATCTGCTAAAAGCTTACATGATCAGTAGTTAACAATTGAGCAACTGTCAGCATCCTTGTCAACTGTCGAGTTTCGCTTCCGCTTGATTATGTATAAATACATTGCCATGACTACTGTGAAGTTGAGAGACTTCGGGACTTGACTTCGGGATACTGAATGCTCTCCCCTGCATGCTTGTATTAAAGAATTCTCATATTGTGGACTATAAGTAACTTCGTGTGGTGTTTTTCCCATAGCACCACACACAACATTTTAAAGTCTAAACGTGCAAAGAGCAAGCCTAACCAATGGCAGACGTCATTAGATTCATTCCTTTCCAACATCTGACCCATTATAAGCAATGTTTTACAAAATGACTGCTTCATGGATCTCTGTTTAATGAACAAACAACAATAACTTGTATTTATATAGCACTTTTAACATTGTAAAACATCTCAAAGTGCTTCACAGGAATGTTATAAGACAAAAATGTGACACTGAGCCACATAAGAAGAAATTCCGTCAATGGTCAACGAGGTAGGTTGTGTTATACATGCAGACTATAGATATACTCTCTGTGTAGTCACTGTATAGTTGCATAAGATAGAGGCTTGTTACCTAATGTACTTTCAATAAGGTTTACATTGTGTATATACTATGCTGGCACCACTAGAGGGTGCAACTGGTGGAGATCGGGGTTTCTTGCCCTTGTGGCAGAGGCTGTCCACCAGAGGGCACTGCGGTGGGAGACCTGAGGGTCACCTGCACAGGTTTCCAGGGCCCAGTATAAAAGGCTGCCCACCATGCTTGTGCCTCACTCTGGAGTTATGAATAAAGGACTAAGGTCACTACAATTTGAGTGCAACGCATTGCCTCATGGAGTCATTCATAAGTGCATTACAGACATAACAGGTTGTAAGCAGCATCTTAAAGGAGGAAAGAGAGGCGGAGAGGTTTAGGGAGGGAATTTCCAGAGCTTAGGGCCTAGGCATCTGAAGGCACGGCCATCAATGGTTGTGCGATTATAATCAGGGATGCTCAAGAGGGTAGAATTAAAGGAGCGCAGACATCTCGGTTGTGGGGCTGAAGGAGATTACAGAGATAGCAAGGGGGGAGGCCATGGAGGGATTTGTAAACAAGGATGAGAATTTTGAAATCAAGGTGTTGCATAACTGGGAGATGAGGACTTGGTGCAAGTTAGGACACGGGCAGCCGAGTTTTGGATGACCTCAAGTTTACGCAGGGTAGAATGTGGGAGGCCAGCCTGGTGTATGTTAGAATACGTCAAGTGTTTAAGTCTTTTATCTTGTTAGATTAATTAGTGGCCACAGATCTGAGTTAATAACAATTAAAATCCACAACAAACTGCAGGAGCTGAAGAGGCAACCCACTATTGGGCCTGTATAACTGGCGTTCCCCAGCCCAACTTGTTCAGGAAACAGGTGTACTTGTTAATAGGTTCCGATAGAGCTTTCTCGTGCTTCAGATAGACAGAGGGAATTAGATACAGCAAGAAGTTAGGAAAACAATTGAGCAGCCTTCACTGTGCATTAGGCACATGCTAAATTCCACTAGTGTTAACATTTACGGTTATTAGAATCAAAGGAACTCTGCTTTATTTTCCAGGAGACTCAAAGACGTCTTTTCCCCTCTCGCCCCAATTCATTTTAAAGGTCAGAAAATCGGGCGCAGTGTACAACCGAATTTCCCACTTGCGCCCCCAGCAGCGGAAATTCCCAACCATAGAAACATAGAAACATAGAAAATAGGTGCAGGAGTAGGCCATTCGGCCCTTCTAGCCTGCACCGCCATTCAATGAGTTCATGGCTGAACATTCAACTTCAGTACCCCATTCCTGCTTTCTCGCCATACCCCTTGATCCCCCTAGTAGTAAGGACCTCATCTAACTCCTTTTTGAATATATTTAGTGAATTGGCCTCAACAACTTTCTGTGGTAGAGAATTCCACAGGTTCACCACTCTCTGGGTGAAGAAGTTCCTCCGCATCTCGGTCCTAAATGGCTTACCCCTTATCCTTAGACTGTGACCTCTGGTTCTGGACTTCCCCAACATTGGGAACATTCTTCCTGCATCTAACCTGTCTAACCCCGTCAGAGTTTTAAATGTTTCTATGAGGTCCCCTCTCATTCTTCTGAACTCCAGTGAATACAAGCCCAGTTGATCCAGTCTTTCTTGATAGGTCAGTCCCGCCATCCCGGGAATCAGTCTGGTGAACCTTCGCTGCACTCCCTCAATAGCAAGAATGTCCTTCCTCAGGTTAGGAGACCAAAACTGTACACAATACTCCAGGTGTGGCCTCACCAATGCCCTGTACAACTGTAGCAACACCTCCCTGCCCCTGTACTCAAATCCCCTTGCTATGAAGGCCAACATGCCATTTGCTTTCTTAACCGCCTGCTGCACCTGCATGCCAACCTTCAATGACTGATGTACCATGACACCCAGGTCTCTTTGCACCTCCCCTTTTCCTAATCTGTCACCATTCAGATAATAGTCTGTCTCTCTGTTTTTACCACCAAAGTGGATAACCTCACATTTATCCACATTATACTTCATCTGCCATGCATTTGCCCACTCACCTAACCTATCCAAGTCGCTCTGCAGCCTCACAGCATCCTCCTCGCAGCTCACATTGCCACCCAACTTAGTGTCATCCGCAAATTTGGAGATACTACATTTAATCCTCTCATCTAAATCATTAATGTACAGTGTAAACAGCTGGGGCCCCAGCACAGAACCTTGCGGTACCCCACTAGTCACTGCCTGCCATTCTGAAAAGTACCCATTTACTCCTACTCTTTGCTTCCTGTCTGACAACCAGTTCTCAATCCATGTCAGTACACTACCCCCAATCCCATGTGCTCTAACTTTGCACATCAATCTCTTGTGTGGCCCAGCGGCAGCGAGGGATAACGCAGTCAGGGAGGAGCGGCGAGGCCTATAAAAGGCCCAGCGGCAGCGAGGGGTAACGCAGTCAGGGAGAAGTGGCGAAGCCAATAATAGGCCCACTGGCAGCGAGGGGTAGTGGCAGTCAGGGAGGAGCGGCGAGGCCTATAAAAGGCCCACTGGCAGCGAGGAGCAGTGGCAGTCAGGGAGGAGCGGCGAGGCCTATAAAAGGCCCACTGGCAGCGAGGAGCAGTGGCAGTCAGGGAGGAGCGGCGATGCCTATAAAAGGCCCACTGGCAGCGAGGGGTAGCGGCAGTCAGGGAGGAGCGGCGAGGCCTATAAAAGGCCCACTGGCAGCGAGGAGCAGTGGCAGTCAGGGAGGAGCGGCGAGGCCTATAAAAGGCCCACTGGCAGCGAGGGATAGCGGCAGTCAGGGAGGAGCGGCGAGGCCTATAAAAGGCCCACTGGCAGCGAGGGGTAGTGGCAGTCAGGGAGGAGCGGCGAGGCCTATAAAAGGCCCACTGGCAGCGAGGAGCAGTGGCAGTCAGGGAGGAGCGGCGAGGCCTATAAAAGGCCCACTGGCAGCGAGGAGCAGTGGCAGTCAGGGAGGAGCGGCGAGGCCTATAAAAGGCCCACTGGCAGCGAGGGGTAGCGGCAGTCAGGGAGGAGCGGCGAGGCCTATAAAAGGCCCACTGGCAGCGAGGAGCAGTGGCAGTCAGGGAGGAGCGGCGAGGCCTATAAAAGGCCCACTGGCAGCGAGGGGTAGCGGCAGTCAGGGAGGAGCGGCGAGGCCTATAAAAGGCCCACTGGCAGCGAGGAGCAGTGGCAGTCAGGGAGGAGTGGCGAGGCCTATAAAAGGCCCAGCGTCAGCGAGGGGTAGCGGCAGTCAGGGAGGAGCCAACTGCTGCAGCAGGGTCAAAAGTAAAAAAAAGAAGTAAAAAGAAATCAAAGTGGAAAGTCACAGCCAAGAGGGTAAGTGATTGGCTGGTTGATTGGTGAGTAGTTTGTCTTTTTTATATTTCCTTTTTTCTTTTTCTTATCAGTAAGAAACTTTTGGCATTGTTGACAAATTAAAATTCATTCAAGGGTTAAGTCATGGCAGGAGAGCCCAGACCCGTGTCATGCTCCTCTTATGCTATGTGGGAAATCAGGGACATTTCCACTACTATATGTGCAGGAAGTGCATCCAGCTGCAGCTCCTGTTAGACCGCATGACGTCACTGGAGCTGCACATGGATTCACTCTGGAGCATCCGTGATGCTGAGGTTGTCGTGAATGGCATGTTTAGTGAGTTGGTCACACTGCAGGTAAAGATTACAAAGGCAGATAGGGAATGGTTGGCCATCAGGCAGAGCAGGAGCAGGAAGGCAGTGCAGGAGTGCCCTGCGGTGTTCTCCCTCCAAAACAGATATACTGCTTTGGATACTGTTGGGAGAGATGGCCCATCAGGAGAAGGCAGCAGCAGCCAAGTTCATAGCACCATGGGTGGTTCCGCTGCACAGGAGAGCAGGAAAAAGAGTGGGAGAGCTATAGTGATAGGGGATTTTATTATAAGGGGAATAGATAGGCGTTTCTGCAGCTGCAATCGAGACGCCAGGATGGTATGTTGCCTCCCTGGTGTAAGGGTCAAGGATGACTTGGAGCAGCTGCAGGGCATTCTGTAGGGGGAGGGTGAACAGCCAGTTGTCGTGGTGCATATAGGTACCAACGATCTAGGTAAAAAATGGGATGAGGTCCTACAGGCTGAATTTAGGGAGCTAGGAGTTAAATTAAAAAGTAGGACCTCAAAGATAGACTGGTGAATGATACTTAAAGGGTTAACGGTGGATAGGCAATGGCAAACATTTAAACATCACATGGATGAACTTCCACAAATGTACATCCCTGTCTGGCGTAAAAATAAAACGAGGAAGATGGCTCAGCCGTGGCTAACAAGGGAAATTAGGGATAGTGTTAAATCCAAGGAAGAGGCATATGAATTGGCCAGAAAAAGCAGCAAACCTGAGGACTGGGAGAAATTTAGAATTCAGCAGAGGAGGTCAAAGGGTTTAAGTAAGAGGGGGAAAATAGAGTATGAGAGGACGCTTGCAGGGAACATAAAAACTGACTGCAAAAGCTTCTATAGATATGTGAAGAGAAAAAGATTTGTCAAGACAAACTTAGGTCCCTTGCAGTCAAAATCAGGTGAATTTATAATGGGGAACAAATAAATGGCAGACCAATTGAACAAATACTTTGGTTCTGACTTCACTAAGGAAGACACAAATAACCTTCCAGAAATACTAGGGGACCGAGGGTCTAGCGAGAAGGAGGAACTGAAGGAAATCCTTATTAGTCAGGAAATTGTGTTAGGGAAACTGATGGGATTGAAGGCCAATAAATCTCTAGGGCTTGGTAGTACTTAAGGAAGTGGCCCTAGAAATAGTGGATGCATTGGTGATCATTTTCCAACAGTCTATCAACTCTGGATCAGTTCCTATGGACTGGAGGATAGCTAATGTAACACCACTTTTTAAAAAAGGAGGGAGAGAAAACAGGGAATTATAGACCGGTGAGCCTGACATCGGTAGTGGGGAAAATGCTGTAAATATTATTAATGATGAAATAGCAGTGCATTTGGAAAGCAGTGACAGGATCAGTCCAAGTCAGGATGGATTTGTGCCTGACAATCTGTTTATAATTTGAAGAGAGCCTCTGAGCAAGCACAATTGCAGAAAACTTGTGCATAAAGCTCTTTAACCTGGGAATTGGGTCATTATTGTGAGCAGAAATGTGATGGGGTGGAGAGATTGTTAGATGATTATTAAAATTGAGAAGATTTGGGCATGTTGTACTTGCGCATGTAACTCACTTACATCCACATTTCTGCCATTTTTTAGGCTGCATATTTGATTTGCGCCCTGATTGTCTGTGCAAATACGCAGGAAATTCCAGGCCAATAAATCTGTAGGATTAAAGCAAAACTACTTTCCTCCTTGAAGGGCATGAATTACACTTTAAATTGTACACACTGAATGCATCTCACCTGTACAGAGGGCGAAGTGAAGTTTTGCATTGTTTGTTTGTTTATCATTTTATCGAGATGTTAAATTAGTATTTATACTCAGCATTGTCTGCGGTCTGGGTACTGTTGCGGGGGATGACTCACCGGGGAGGTCACCAGCAGCCAAGTTCATGGCACCGTGGGTGGCTCTGCTGCACAGGAGGGCAGGAAAAAGAGTGGGAGAGCTACAGTGATAGGGGGTTCAATTCTAAGGGGAATAGATAGACGTTTCTGCAGCCGCAACCGAGACTCCCTGGTGCAAGGGTCAAGGATGTCTCGGAGCAGGTGCAGGGCATTCTGAAAAGGGAGGGTGAACAGCCAGTTGTCGTGGTGCATATAGGTACCAACGATATAGATAAAAAACGGGATGAAGTCCAACACGACGAATTTAGGGAGCTAGGAGCTAAATTAAAAAGTAGGACCTCAAAAGTAGTAATCTCAGGATTGCTACCAGTGCCACATGCTAGTCAGAGTAGGAATCGCAGGACAGCTCAGATGAATATGTGGCTTGACGAGTGGTGCAGAAGGGAGGGGTTCAAATTCCTGGGACATTGGAACCAGTTCTGGGAGAGGTAGGACCAGTACAATCCGGACGGTCTGCACCCGGGCAGGACCGGAACCAATGTCTTAGGGGGAGTGTTTGCTCGTGCTGTTGGGGAGGGGTTAAACTAATATGGCAGGGGGATGGGAACCTATGCAGGCAGACAGAGGGAAGTAGAATGGAGGCAGAAGCAAAAGATAGAAAGAAGGAAAGTAAAAGTGGAGGGCAGAGAAACCTAAGGCAAAAAGCAAAAAGGGCCACATTATAGCAAAATTCTAAAGGGGCAAAGTGTGTTAGAAAGACAAGCCTGAAGGCTCTGTGCCTCAATGCGAGGAGTATTCGGAATAAGGTGGACGAATTAACTGCGCAGATAGCAGTTAACGGATATGATGTAATTGACATCACGGAGACATGGCTTCAGGGTGACCAAGGCTGGGAACTCAACATCCAGGAGTATTCAACATTTAGGAAGGATAGACAGAAAGGAAAAGGAGGCGGGGTGTCATTGCTGGTTAAAGAGGAAATTAATGCAATAGTAAGAAAGGACATTAGCTTGGTAGATGTGGAATCTGTATGGGTGGAGCTACAGAATACCAAGGGACAGAAAACGCTAGTGGGAGTTGTGTACAGACCACCAAACAGTAGTAGTAAGGTTGGGGACAGCATCAAACAAGAAATAAGGGATGCATGCAATAAAGTACAGCAGTTATCATGGGTGACTTTAATCTACATATTGATTGGGCTAACCAAACTGGTAGCAATGCTGTGAAGGAGGATTTCCTGGAGTGTATTCGGGATGGTTTTCGAGACCAATATGTCGAGGAACCAACCAGGGAGCTGGCCATTCTAGATTGGGTGATGTGTAATGAGAAAGGACTAATTAGCAATCTTGTTATGCGAGGCCCCTTGGGGAAGAGTGACCATAACATGGTCGAATTCTTTATTATGATGGAGAGTAACGCAGTTAATTCAGAAATTGGGTCCTGAATTTCAGGAAAGGTAACTTCGATGGTTTGATGAATTGGCTAGAATAGACTGGCAAATGATACCTCAAGGGTTGACGGTCGATAGGCAATGGCAAACATTTAAAGATCACATGGATGAACTTCAGCAATTGTACATACCTGTCTGGAGTAAAAATAAAACGGGGAAGGTGGCTCAACTGTGCTAACAAGGGAAATTAAGGAGAGTGTTAAATCCAAGGAAGAGGCATATAAATTGGCCAGAAAAAGCAGCAAACCTGAGGACTGGGAGAAATTTAGAATTCAGCAGAGGAGGACAAAGGGTTTAATTAGGAGGGGGAAAATAGAGTACGAGAAGAAGCTTGCCGGGAACATAAAAACTGACTGCAAAAGCTTCTATAGATATGTGAAGAGAAAAAGATTATTGAATACAAACATAGGTCCCTTGCAGTCGGATTCAGGTGAATTTATAATGGGGAACAAAGAAATGGCAGACCAATTGAACAAATACTTTGGTTCTATCTTCACGAAGGAAGATACAAATAACCTTCCAGAAGTACTAGGGGACCGAGGGTCTCGTGAGAAGGAGGAACTGAAGGATATCCTTATTAGGCGGGAAATTGTGTTAGGGAAATTGATGGGATTGAAGGTCGATAAATCCCCAGGGCCTGATAGTCTGCATCCCAGAGTACTTAAGGAAGTGGCCCTAGAAATAGTGGATGCATTACTGATCATTTTCCAACAGTCTATCGACTCTGGATCAGTTCCTATGGACTGGAGGGTAGCTAATGTAACACCACTTTTTAAAAAGGGAGGGAGAGAGAAAACGGATAATTATAGACCCGTTAGCCTGACATCAGTGGTGGGAAAATGTTGGAATCAATTGTTAAGGATGAAATAGCAGCGCATTTGGAAAGCAGTGACAGGATCGGTCCAAGTCAGCATGGATTTATGAAGGGGAAATCATGCTTGACAAATCTTCTGGAATTTTTTAGGGATGTAACTAGTAGAGTGGACAAGGGAGAACCAGTGGATATGGTGTATTTGGACTTTCAAAAGGCTTTTGACAAGGTCCCACACAAGAGATTGGTGTGCAAAATCAAAGCACATGTTATTGGGGGTAATATACTCTTGTGGATAGAGTCCTGGTTGGCAGATGGTAAGCAGAGAGCAGGGATAAACGGGTCCTTTTCAGAATGGCAGGCAGTGACTAGTGGAGTGCCGCAGGGCTCAGTGCTGGTGTAAATTCCCGGATTCTTTTACTTCAATCTGGTTCAGTAAAATTACTGAGTCGAATACCTCTTGTGCTTTGAACAAAGCAATCTTTATTACCGGCCAGTAAGACCTATCAGACAGAAGATATACTCTCTGGATAGAGCGTACACACTCCCTACGGATAGGTGAAGTTACATCGTAAAGCGTTAACAGTTATACAGTTTTGAAATCAGATAACAAAATACAAATGGATTGACAGTCTAACTCAGCCACTCATTAGTCAATCTATATGAGATGTTTTTCTTGAAAGCTCAAGCATTGCCTCTAAATGTTCCAATCTAGTGGTGTGACTATTAGCTGAGACCTTGCAATTTCATGTTACAATTTAGTACCGAGATGAGGAGAAACTTCTTCACTCAGAGAATTGTGAACCTGTGGAATTCACTACCATAGAAATTTATTGAGGCCAGTTGGTCAGATATATTCAAAGGGGAGTTAGATGTGGCCCCTATGGCTAAAGGGATCAAGTTTATGGAGAGAAAGCAGGAATGGGGTAATGAAGTTGCATGATCAGCCATGATCATATTGAATGATGGTGCAGGCTTGAAAGGCCGAATGGCCTACTCCTGCACCTATTTTCTATGTTTCTATGGTTCTATGTTTCTAAGTCAGAGTTATGTTGAAACCTGTATAAACGGACACTGCCAGAAAAAGGACACTGAGTTTCCCCTGGCTGGAGAGCCTAGAACTGGGTCCATAAGTGTCAGCTGTGGCTCAGTGGGTAGAACACTTATCACTGAGTTTGAAGGTTGCAAGTTCAAGTCCCACTCCAGGGACTTGAGCACATAAATCTAGGCTGACTCTCCAGTGCAGTGCTGAGAGAGTATGGCACTGTCGGAGGGGTTATCTTTTGGATGAGATTTTAAAACGAGGCCCCATCTGCTCTCTCAAGTGCATCCAATGGCACTATTTCGAAGAAGAGTAGGGGAATTATCCCTGGTGTCCTGGCCAATATTTATCCCACATCCAACATCACTAAAACAGATTATTTGGTCATTATCATGTTGCTGTTTGTGGGAGCTTGCTGTGCGCAAATTGGCTGCTGCATTTCCTACATCACAACAACAGCTACAGCTTGTATTTATCTAGTGCCTTTAACGTAGTGAAACATCCCAAGGGGCTTCACAGGAGTATTATGCGCTAAAAATTTGACACCGAGCCGTAGAAGCAGAAATTAGCACAGGTGACAAAAAACCTTCATTAAAGAGGTAGGTTTTAAGGAGCGTCTTGAAGGACGAAAGAGAGGTCGAAAGACGGAAAGGTGTAGGCAGGGAGTTCCAGAGCTTGGGGCCTAGGCAACAGAAGGCATGGCCACCAATGATTGAGCAATTATAATCAGACATGCTCAGGAGGGCAGAAGTAGAGGAGCGCAGACATCTCTGAGGGTTGTGGGGCTGGAAGAGATTACAGAGATAGGGAGGGGGAGAGGCCATGGAGGGTTTTGAAAACAAGGATAAGAATTTGGAAATCGAGGCTTTGCCAGGAGTGCGTTGGAATAGTCAAAATCTAGAGTAAACAAAGGCATGGATGAGGGTTTCAGCAGCGGATGAGCTGACGCAATGGTGGAGATTACAAAGGTGGAAATAGGTGGTGTTAGTTATGCTGTGGATATGTGGTCGAAAGCTTATTTCAGGGTCAAATATGACACCAAGGATGTGAACAGTCTGGTTCAGCCTCAGATAAGAGTTGGGGAGAGGGATGGAGTCAGTGGCTAGGGAACAGAGTTTGTGGCGGGGACCGAAAACAATGGCTTCGGACTTCCCAATATTTAATTGGAGAAAATTTCTGCTCACCCAGACTGGATGTCGGACAAGCAGTCTGACAGTTTAGAGATCGTGGAGGAGTTGCGAGAAGTGGTAGTGAGGTAGAGCTGGGTGTCATCAGCATACATGTGGAAACTGACACTGTTTTCGGATGATGTCACCAAGGGCAACATGGAGATGAGAAATTGGAGGGGGCCAATTCTAGATCCTTGGGGCACATTAGAGGTAACGATGCGGGGGCGTGAGGAAAAGCCACTGCAATTGATTCTCTGGCTACGATTAGATAGATAAGAGTGCAGTCCCACCGAGCTGGATGACGGTGGAGAGGCGTTGGTGAAGGATGGAGCGGTCAATCATGTCAAAGGCTGCAGACAAGTGAAGAAGGACGAGGAGGGATAGTTTGCCTTCGTCAGAAGTCACAAAGGATGTCATTTGTTACTATAATAAGTGCTATTTCGGTACTGTGGCAAGTACGGAAACCGGATTGGAGGGATTAAAACATGGAATTGTGGGAAAGATGGGCACGGTTTTGGGAGGCGACAACACGTTCAAGGACTTTGGAGAGGAAAGGAAGGTTGGTGATGGGGCGATAGTTTGCAAGGATGGAGGGATCGAGGGTTAGTTTTTTGAGAAGAGGGATGATGACAGCAGATTTGAGGACAGTACCTGAGGAGAGAGAACTGTTAATAATGTCATTTAAGATGGGAGCCAGAAAAGGAAGTTGGTTGGTCAGTAGTTTGTTGGGAATAAGGTCAAGGGAGGAAGTGGGTCTCATGGTCAGGCTAGCTCGGAAAGATCATGAGGCGAAGTCAGAGAGAAATTGGAGAAAGATGTGAGATCAGGGCTAGGGCAGGGGAGGCTCCTTCGTGGAAGTTTGGCCTGGTGGGCTCGGGGAAGGAAGAGATGAGGCAGAGGCAGCCAAATGGATGGTCTCAATCTTAGAGACAAAGAAATGCATGAGCTCCTGGCACTTATTGTCGGAGGTGAGGGTGGAGACTGGGGAGAGGGGTTTAAAAAGACGGTTATCGGTGGAGAATAGAAGCTGGGGTTTATCTTTACATTCCATAATGATTCGGGAATAGTGAGTGATTTTGGAAGACGAGAGCACGACCCCGATAATGTTTTGCGTGGTCCAATCAGATCTGGCACTGAATGGCTAAGCCAATTGTCCACCATATCCATTCAAGTCCAAGTCCCTTGGACTTAAGGGAGCAAAGATCAGGTCTGTACTAGGGGGAACGGCCAGGGTGAGAGAGAGTAAGTGTCTTAACAGGGACTAGGGCACCAAAGGTGGTGGTGAGGGTGTGATTGAACAGATTGGTAGCTGCAGAAATATCATGGTGAATGGGGGACAGTGCCTACGCATCAAAAGTACTTAATTGGCTGTAAAGCGCTTTTGGACATCCTAAGGTTGTGAAAGGCACTATGTCCTTTCTTTCTTTCTTTCTTTCTCTCTCTCTTTCTTTCTCTTTCTATCTTTCTCTATATCTTTCCTTCCTTTTTTTCTTTCTTTTTTTCATTGTCTCAGCATAAAGGGTCAGCCATTTAAGACAGAATTTCTTTAAACAGAGGGTTGTGGAATTCTCTACAGCAAAGGGTGGTGGATGCTGATTTGTTGAGAATATTTGAGGCTGAGATAGATAGATTATTGGACTCTAGGGGGATCGAGGGATATGGGGACTGGGCTGGAAAGAGTTGAGGCCGATGATCAACCATGATCTTATTGAATGGCGGAGCAGGCTTGAGGGGCTGAATGGTCTACTCCTGCTCCTAATTCTCATGCTCTTAGATTATAGTCCCAAGTAACTTGCATTGCAAAAGATACAAGAGGCACGCTGAAACGACGGACCCTTGCAAATTAGCAACTCAGGACGTCCTTCAATGTGCCAAACCTTTTTACATCTTAAAACACAGGACACAGTCCGACGTCACACTTTAAAATGTTCAAGATACGTACTGTGTCCGGGTCTGCAGATCGTGATGATTGATAGATTATCATTGGATTCCTTTTTGTCCAGCCAGTAATGAGGTTCGAAGCACCGCTGCAGCCCCCGTCAGTACCAACAATGACCATTTGGAAAAGAAGGACCCATTCGAAATAAGGACAGTTGATGCCAGTCCCTTTGTTGCCCCTGTACTCCTGGATATCACCCTTTGGGGATGAAATTTGGTTGGTTAGCGCCACCTCGTTAGTGCCCGGTATGGCGCCCGAGCGCCACACTGTCAGTGTCTGCTGTGAACTTCAGTGACGGTTTAGCAGTGGCACTGACATTTTGCACTGCACTCGCTAGCCTCGCCCACTGGGTGATGTCACCGAGTGTGCAACGCCCTCGAAGCGCCACGGTTGGGAACTTGACGGCTTTCGCCTGCCGTAGTGCCCGTCGCTGCTTCTGACAGGGAGAGCAGGCGTCACCGAGACGCTGCCGGGGCGATATGTCCGAGGGGGAGCAGGTGGGCAGTTAAATTAAGTGTTTTTTTTTCCATTAATGCATCTCTCCTAGACGCTGGACACTGTTGTTTAGCGGCCTTGGCTTTTCTTTAACTGTTCGGGTGGTCCAGCAGACCTCCCCTTTAATGCTGGGATGCCGGTTTCCTAGCGACAGAACTCCAGTAGCGCTCCTGTGATAGTGCCCCAGGAATCAGGGTTAGCACCCTAAGAGGGGTGTGGAATGCTTCCCTTAGTGCTTCACTCCCCTCTTGGGGCACTAAAAGTGAATATCCAGGTTGGAGGCGATAAGCATCGCCGGGCGCTAAAGTTAGCGCCTCAATGTGGGTGGTAATGAATATCGGCCCCATTTTGGTGTTCATCTCTTGGCTCGGTGACTATGATAATGAATGGGACATTTTTCCACTACACACTTTCCCAGTGTAGTTATCAGGTCAGTAATGACATAATTCAGCTACAGTGAGCGAGCGCTCCCATGGCATTCATTTCTCTTCGTCACTATAAACATGTTCCCCTTCCAATCTGCTCCACCTGGGATTTTAAATCTTCAGATCTTAACATGCCTCCAGCTCATCAGCTGTACATCAAGAAATTAGTCAAAAGAAAAATGCAATTTTCTGCACAAAAATGCAATGTTGTGGTTGAAACTATGCTTTGAAGATGACTTCTTTGAGTGCTGAACAAGTTGCAATTTTTAGGTTTAAGTTCCCGTGCTGAAGATAAAAGGAATTCTGAGTTAAATTATACAAGTCTTAACCTAAGGGCTTCCTTCCATTCTTTCCTCTAATTCTGCCCTCCTGAGCATCCCTGATTATAATCATTCAACCATTGGTGGCCGTGCCTTCAGCTGCCTGGGCCCTAAGCTCTGGAACTCCCTCCCTAAACCTCTCTGCCCGCAACCTCTCTCTCCTTCTTTAAGACACTCCTTAAAAATACCTCTTTGACCAAGCTTTTGGTCACCTGCACTAATTTCTACTTATGAGGCTAGGTGTCAAATTGTTTATCTTATAATATTCCTGTGAAGCGCCTTGGGATATTTCACTATGTTAAAGGTGCTATATAAATGCAAGTTGTTGATGCTGTCTTTTCTCCTGCTCTTTTCGGCTTTGGTGATATCCTACACTATGGGCCTTGTCCTTCACCTCATCTTGATTTCTGTTCTCAATAAAAACATTGTGTCCTGCTCACTGGCTTTTTTACGTTCAGTCTCGGGGTGTGCGCGTCGCTGGCAAGGCCAGCATTTATTGCCCATCCCTAGATACCCAACAATTTCATGCAGCTGAAGAGCTTGCTTGGCCACTTCAGTTTTAGAGTCAACTATGTTGGTGTGGGACTAGGAGTGTCATATAGGCCAGACTGGATAAGGATCAATGCTCCTTCGAAGATGCACGTGCGTGAAGCACTGTAAGCTGAAAGATCCCGTCCGTTGTAAATACTGCACATGTGCAGAAATTTAAAGGGACTGCGCATTAAAAGAAACAAGCCACGCAGAGCAAAGTGTAGCTTGCAGGGAGCATTGGTAAGGACAACAGGTTTCTTTTCCTGAAACATAGAAACATAGAAAATAGGAGCAGTAGTAGGCCATTTGGCCCTTCAAGTCTGCACCGCCATTCAATATGATCATGGCTGATCCTCTCTCTCAACACCATATTCCCGCTTTTTCCCCATACCCCTTGATGCCCTTTGTTTCTAGAAATCTATCTATCGCGCTCTTAAATATATTCAGTGACTTGGCCTTCACAGCCTTCTGTGGTAGAGAATTCCACAGGTTCACCACCCTCTGAGTGAAAACATTTCTCCTCTTCTCAGTCCTAACTTTTCTACCCTGTATCCTGAGACTGTGAAGGGGGATTAACCAATTGGCATTTTGCAGCACTCCAACTGCTTCATGGTTACTTTTACTGAATTCAAATTCTTAAACTGCTATGGTGGGATTTGAATTCACATACACACAATCATTAGTCCACGTCCAGTAACATAACCACTACACTACAGAACCCCTCTTCGACAGTACTGACTTATGAGGAAAGGTTGAGGAGGTTGGGCCTCTACTCATTGGAACTCAGACGAATGAGAGGCGATCTTATCGAAACATATAAGATTATGAGAGGCTTGACAAGGTGGATGCAGAGAGGATGTTTCCACTGATAGGGGAGACTAGAAATAGGGGGCATAATCTTAGAATAAGGGGCCGCCCATTTAAAACTGAGATGAGGAAGAATTTCTTCTCTCAGAGGGTTGTAAATCTGTGGAATTCACTGCCTCAGAGAGCTGTGGAAGCTGGGTCATTGAATAAATTTAAGACAGAAATAGACAGTTTCTTAACCGATAAGGGAATAAAGGGTTATGGGGAGTGAGCAGGGAAGTGGAGCTGAGTCCATGATCGGATCAGCCACGATCATATTAAATGGTGGAGCAGGCTCGAGGGGCAGAATGGCCTACTCCTGTTCCTATTTTTTATGTTCTTATTGAGTATAGTGAATGACCAACAACTTACATTTGTACAGCTTCTTTAACATAGAACACATTAGAGGCAAACAAAAATAAACAGAAATAAATATAGAACATATATATATGGAGTTGATGAGACATTAAACCGGTGAATTGTTCCCTTCCATTTATTCAGGTGAACATAAAAAATCCCACGGCACTATTTTGAAGAAGAGCAGGGGATTTAGCCTCGGTGTCCAGGCCAATATTTATCCCTCAATCATCACAACAAAAACAGATTATCTGGTCAGGATCACAATTCTGTTTGTGGGAGCTTGCTGAGTGCAAATTAGCTGCTGCGTTTCCTACATTACAAAGTAAACACACTTCAAAAAGTACTTCATTGGCTATAAAGTGCTTTGGGACGTCCGGTGGTTGTGAAAGGCGCTATATAAATGCAAGTCTTTCTTTTTTTAGTCTGTGAGTCAGGTGGGGAAGACGCCAATTGAATGACAATCCCCTCAAACTGATAATCGGTGGTCTGATTCAGTGATCCCAAAAGAGTAAATGAATAAAAGTAAAATTCCCACATTGAAACCCAGCCAATTGTATTCTAAAATTGAATTAATTTACAGTCTATTGTAACAATCTGCCCCATATCTAACTGATTCTATCACAGGAACAATCTTCTGTATTCAGTCAATGTAAGCACATCGTAGAACTGAAGACATTGTAAAGAAATGGATTTCTCTTTGATTTGCTAACCTTCCTTTCTTTTCCTGGTTTTCCGAAGTAATTTTTTTTAATGTGCTTTGTTTGGGTCTGGCAGCAACTAGCAACCAGTTCCTTCCCCATCTTACTCATGAATCATGTTTAACGAAGCCTCAGAAGTGGCAGATTAGTATCCGAGCCTTATCCACTTCTGAAAATGCTGCTATTAATTAAGGAATAGAAAGATGGTCTGTGGACGCTCTTGGTCCCAAACAGTTACACTCACGGTGTTGAATATTGCAATTCTCTGTCTGTCTCGCTCTGGTTCCTGCCTCTCAACTCCTGGTTCAATACCAGTGAAAACCCTTTTTTTTTTTAAAGATTGTTCTCCTTCACAGTAGGGCCTTCCCCTGTAAATAATTTGAAAAATGAAGTTTAAAAGGGCGGATATTCCGAATTGTTCGTCAGTGGACAATTAAATGGAAGGGAACATTTTACAGACATTTCGCAGCAATTCCTTACAAAAATCCAAAGAGCAAACTGTGCTTTAAGTTGTTGCTAGGCTTTCTGCATGGCACTCAAGATTTTATTTCCTTTGATGTCCCTCGATTTTATTAATCTTGCTGTACCTGTATCCTAGTGACAAACAGGAATTAGAGACATGGGTATTTGCCGCAACTAAAAGCTCAATTTTAAAATTCTTTCTTTTCAAATCACTCAAAGCCTCGCCCCCCCGTATCTCTGTAATCTCCCCCAGCCATACAATCCCCCCCCAAGATGTCTGCGCTTGGGCTCAATTTTCCCCGATTACCTGTGCCATTTTTTTTGGCGGGTACCGTTTTTTTTAAAGAGTAAATAAAAATCTCCAAAGTTTTCCCAAATTTCTGCACCAGCGTAAATTCACTTCGGTACGATTCTTTTAGGCTACGATTTTTTTGCATCTGGGAGTAACCTGATGTTTGCATCAGTTTTTAACATTTAAACAAGTTTGGCCAACTTACATTTTTTTTACGACGGCGTATGTGGCCACTTCCAAAACACCTGCTGGGCACTTAACAAAGATCAGCGTACATTACAAAATCGGCACAGATAGACGCCATTGTTTTTAGCCGAAATTTTGGAGGGCGTGAAGAAGGCAGAGAATATGCATCATAAATCTTCTTTTTTTTTGGAAATCAAAAGGGAGAAATTGGAAATGTAATGGAATTCTTGAATTTTTGACTTTTTTTCAAAATACCACCCCCACCCCCCCGAGCCTCTCCTCACCGGGTTCGAGGGTTGGAGTGTCGGCCAGCGGAATCAATCCCTCGCCCGGACACAGGGGCTCGGGGCTTGGCTTCAAAAGAAGCCTGGATGTGTGGGGGGGGGGTGTGGAGGGGGGGGGTGTCAGTGGAAGCCGAGTCCCTAGCCCCTGTGTCCGGGCGAGGGAGCAATTCTGCCAGAAGACGCTCTGGCCCTCGAGCCGGTGAGGAGAGGAGAGGTGGTGGGATGGTACTTTGAAAAAAATCAGAAATGAAGAATTGCATTATACTTTGTTGCCCCAAATGTCTTCATTGACTGCCGAGCTTTCCATTCTAAGCAAGCCTATTGTGCATGCGCAGACCAGGGTGTGGTCCATACTGGGGCATTCACCTTGGAGAGAAAGGGGAAAGAAGAGGTGTGAGTGCATTGTCCTAGTGTATTGAGGTTGTTGCAAAGCTACAATTTAATTATGGGGGCAATACTGACAATGCCATACTTCATGCAAGCCTTCTGCCGAGGAGAAGATTGATTACACAGCATCACCTGAGGAACCACAGAGCATGTAGGATGATGGGCAGGAGGCCTTACCCACATCGGGTATATCGAGACAGGCATTCATACCTGCACTTGAGTGATGCAGACTGTGTGAGAAGGCTGTGTTTCCACAAAGAAGTTGTAACTGAGATAGAAACATAGAAAATAGGTGCAGGAGTAGGCCATTCGGCCCTTCTAGCCTGCACCGCCATTCAATGAGTTAATGGCTGTGAGTTAGTAAAAGCAGACCTGCACCCTAGAAGCATCAGGAGGCCTGCTTTGTCAGTTGAAGTAAAAGTTACAGCTGCACTTTCATTCTATGCATCTGGATCATTCCAGGCCACCACTGGAGATGTGTGCGCCATCTCTCAACGTGCAACACATATCTGCATTTGGCAGGTGACTGCTGCACTATATGCCCGGAGGAATGATTATGTAAAGTTTCCCATGACCACCCAGGCAATGCGTGAAAGGGCCGTGGGCTTCTCCAGCATTGCTGGCTTCCCCAAGGTACAGGGCTGCATTGATTGTACCCACATCGCGTTGCGAGCACCTTTGGAGGATTCCAAGATGTAAAGGAACAGAAAAGGCTTCTACTCCATTAATGTGCAGCTCGTGTGTGGCGACTTGCATCGCATCGTGGCAGTTGATGCAAGATATCCTGGGAGGTCCCATGATGCTTTCATCCTATGCGAGAGCGCTATATCTGTAATGTTTCAACAGCAGCCAGAATGGTACGGCTGGCTACTGGGAGACAAAGGGTACAGCCTCGCCACCTGGCTCATGACGCCCCTACATGCAACCCGGATGGAAGCTGAGCGGGAATATGACATGTCGCACATTGCGACGCGCAGCATAATAGAGAGGACCATTGGCATCTTGAAGCAGCAGTTCCGATGCCTGGACCATTCCGGAGGCTATTTGCAATACCCCCCTGAGATTGTCGGTCAGTTCACTGTTGTGTGCTGCATGCTGGGTAACTTAGCCATCATGAGGTAGCAGCAGCTGTTGTAGAAGACCCACCTGAGGTGAGAGTGGCTGATGATGATGAGGAAGATGCAGAGGAGGAGGACTAGGTGGACAAGGAACCCTTGGCACGACAGCGGAAGGAGGGTGGGCCATCGTGCCCCTTTAACGACTGCTCGAGCCTTGCGCCAGCAGCTCCTCCGTGAACGCTTTGCTGCCAGAAGGCTCAGCGGCCTTCCACATGGATCATGTTTACTGTTTGGACATGTTCCGTAATGTTATGTTGTGTTAATACTGGAACAAATAATGTAAATGATGCAGTTATAATTTAAAATATATATTTTATTCAAAATGTTAGCACTTGTTTGCACTTAACTTAAACTTTACTAAAAATATTCTTGTATCAAACGTTAAACTATTCAGTTAAGATCACTTACAAACTTTAAGATCACTTACAACTTTTTAAACTTGTAAATTTACATCATTTACAAAAAACTTTTAAATTGAGAACAGTTAAATAACAATAACAAAACAACAATAACAACAACAACAGCAGCAAACAAAGGCTGCACCTATCTCTCCGCCACCTTATTCTAAGACTGCCCGCTGCGCTTGGTCTTGGTGACTCCACCCTGCCCGCAGGCAGTGGGGCAGCGTTTCTTGGCTTGGTACCAAGTTTATTCTTTTGAGCATCTTGGGTAATGCGCACTTCTTGATGGGGGGGTGGGGGCAGGCGGTAATGTGGAAGGCCCGGCTTGGGCCTCTTCAGAGGCTGGTCTGGGGATTGGAGTGGGAGTGGCAGTTGATTCTGTCAATGGCCGTGGGTTCTGGGCGTGTTCCCTTATTGCAGCAACTAATTCTGACATTCCCTCCCTCATGTGCTCTGCCAGCGTCTCAACTACCTGCGACATTACCTCCCTCATGTGCTCGGACAGTGTTCCCATTTCTTGCGCGAGTGTTGTTATTTCTCCCGGCAATCCCGATACCTCATCACCCACCCCACTGATGGTGTCCAGGAGTGATTGCGTAAGGTCAATACTCTCCCCACTCATTTCCATCAACATATATTGGATCCTGCATCTCAGGAGAGCACTGTCAAGCTCTCCTTCCCCTGGGTATGGCTCACTGCACCCCACTGGGACCCGCAGCCTCGGACAGTGTGAAACCAGGAAATGTCCCAACACTCCCACCAGTCAGGAAAGGGGTTGGCACCTCAATGGGCGGCACCATCACCTCCTCCAGAGTGAGTACAACAGTGGGGGCTTCATCCTCCCTCTCCCCCCACTCCACCGCCTCCCTCTCACCCCCATGCTCTTGGTTTGGAAGGTGGGATTGGAAGATGTTCTCCTCTTCAGGCTCGTCTGTGTCTGAATCTTTTTCTGCATCGGCTTCAGCCTTATCAGGGATGGCCTCAAGTTCTGCAAAATATAACAGAACAGGCAAATGGTTAGCAGCAGAGGAGGGGGCAGGGGGGCATGAGTAGGCTCACACAGCGCAGGCGGCAGGCTGATTTGAAGGACCAAGATGAATGATTAGCACATTGCATCAACGGAAGCGTAGCTGATGGAAACATCTCTATGAACTGAAGCGTGGCTAGCCCGCACAGTACTTAACATTTAGCAAAACCAGACTGTGGAATTTGCAGGACTTGCCCTCTCCCTCGAGTGTGGGCCCAGCTTGTGCAGTGATGGTTGCTTTTCTCCAGGCAGGACCCATCAAAGCAGCGACTCTCTCTTGCATGGGTGTCAGTGGGTGCAGATTTGCCGGGCCTCCTCCTGTTTGAGCTCTCCCTCTCTTTTGTTGTGGGCCACCTTCCTCTGCAAAGATGAAAATATAACTTTTTCGAGAGGGTGTCTTTCTGCTGGGTGGGACATACAGATGATCTCATTTACAATTGCAATTCCAGTGAATAAATGAAAATATTACTTACACCAATTAATTGACCAAGGTCCTGCCACTTCTTTTTGCATTGGCCTCCAGACCTCGGGATGGTCACCATTGCACTGTAATCTTGTGAAAGTTGATTCCAGCGTTTCTTCATTTAGAAACATAGAAACATAGAAAATAGGTGCAGGAGTAGGCCATTCGGCCCTTCTAGCCTGCACCGCCATTCAATGAGTTCATGGCTGAACATTCAACTTCAGTACCCCATTCCTGCTTTCTCGCCATACCCCTTGATCCCCCTAGTAGTAAGGACCTCATCTAACTCCTTTTTGAATATATTTAGTGAATTGGCCTCAACAACTTTCTGTGGTAGAGAATTCCACAGGTTCACCACTCTCTGGGTGAAGAAGTTCCTCCGCATCTCGGTCCTAAATGGCTTACCCCTTATCCTTAGACTGTGACCTCTGGTTCTGGACTTCCCCAACATTGGGAACATTCTTCCTGCATCTAACCTGTCTAACCCCGTCAGAATTTTAAACGTTTCTATGAGGTCCCCTCTCATTCTTCTGAACTTCTTTTGGTGTAACTGTTATTTCACCTCTACTGGTGTCCAACTCGTGCCATCTGGCCTCAATTATGTAACTAATGCCTCCACTTCATCCTGTGAGAAATTCTTCACTCTTGAGCCGCGTTGCATATTACAGCTCCGATTTTTTCCACTCAGAATTAAAGTTCTCACACACAACTGGCTCTTTAAAAATGGCTGAATGCAGACCAGGAGGTGCACTGGGCATGCATGCCAGACCAGTCACGTAGAAAACCTCATTTTTTTCCCGCGCATGCGCAGAAGGGGGGGTCTCCTTTTTTTGGCGCAGACCTTAGGCTCCACCCCACCCCCAAAGTTAAATGACAGGCTGCATGGCTCCAATTTCAAAAATTATAACGGGGAAACATTGAAGTTTTTTTTTGGTGTAGTCAGGCCCAAAAACAACGGGCGTAACTCTTCAACTACATCAAAAAACAGCATTGGGGAAAATTGAGCCCTATATATATGTTACAGTTAATCAATATTCCATAGCACATTATTGTGTAGCTCTTTCAAAGGGCCAGCACAGGCATGGTGGGCTGAATGGCCACCTTCTGTGCTATGCTATGAGTTACTAAGTGTGGAAATCAGCAATACAGACCAGGTGCATCCCAGGTTTGACCACACTGCCTGGGTGGCAGTAAGAACACTGCAATTGATCTCAACAAAGCCTGGTTTGGAGGGGGAAGACAAGCAGCACTGGTTCCTACTCCAGAGAGAATTATAGACTTTTGCATTGTTTTAACAATAACAACAACAACTTGTATTTATATAGCGCCTTTAACATAATGAAACGTCCCAAGGTGCTTCACAGGAGTATTATGAGATAAAAAAGTTGGCACCGAGCCGCATAAGTAGAAATTAGCGCAGATGACCAAAAGCTTGGTCAAAGAGGTAGGTGTTAAGGAGCATCTTGAAGGAGGAAAGCGAGCTAGAGAGGTGGAGTGGTTTTGGGAGTAAGTTCCAGAGCTTGGGGCCCAGGCAACAGAAGGCACAGCCACCAATGTTTGAGTGATTATAATCAGGGGTGCTGAAGAGGGCAGAATTAGAGGAGTGCAGAGATCTCATGGGGTTGTGGGGCTGGAGGATAGGGTGGGGCGAGGCCATGGAGGGATTTGAAAACAAGGATGAGAATTTTGAAATTGTGGCATTGCTTAACCGGGAAGCCAATGTAGGTCAGCGAGCACAGGGGTGATGGGTGAGCGGGACTTGGTGCGAGTTAGGACACGGGCAGCCGGGTTTTGGATGACCTCTAGTTTACGTAGGGTAGAATGTGGGAGGCCAGCCAGGAGTGCTTTGGTATAGTCAAGGCAAGAGGTAACAAAGAACAAAGGCATGGATGAGGGCTTCAGCAGCAGATGAACTGAGGCAAGGGTGGAGATGGGCATCTGAATGAATCATAGTTACAGCTATGTAGATGTTGCATGATGAGGATAGGCTCCAATGCCACGCTCCCATGGAGGGACATAGCCAGGCATACATAACTACAGAGGTGAATATTCTCAGGGTTGCTTCAGGTATCAGCTGTGGCCCAGTGGGTAGCACTCTCATCTGAGTCAGAAGGTTGTGCGTTCATGTCTCAGTCCAGGACCTTGAGCACAACAACTAGGCTGACACTTCAGGTCAATACTGAGGGAGCACTGCACTATTGGAGGTGCCATCCTCTGGATGAGATGTTAAACCGAGGCCCTGTCTGCTCTCTCAAGTGGGCATAAAAAAAATCCCATGACACTATTTTGAAGAAGAGCAGGAGAGTTATCCCTTCTGTCCTGGCCAATATTAATCCCTCGACTAACATTGCTAAAACAGAAAACATAGAAACATAGAAACATAGAAATTTACAGCGCAGAAGGAGGCCATTTCGGCCCATCATATCGTCGTCGACCGACAAAGAGCTACACAGCCCTTCGTCAGCAGTCCTAAAGGTTACATGCAAACCCATGAATAATGACGGAAAGGCAAAGAGCACCCAGACCAACCATTCCGCCCCACACCACTGCACAACCCTTATAATAAAAACATCTACACTCCACCCCAACTGAAGCCATGTGGTCTCCTGGGAGAGGCAAAAATCAGATAAAAACCCAGGCCAATTTCGGGAGAAATAAATCTGGGAAAATTCCTCTCCGACCCATCCAGGTGATCGAAACTGGTCCAGGAGATCACCCTGGCCGTATTCTATTCCATGCAGTACTTACCATTATATCTGCGCCGACCAAAAAAAAGTTATCTAGTCTAATCCCAATTACCAGCTCTCGGTCCGTAACCCTGCAAGTTACGACACTTTAAGTGCGCATCCAACCGTCTCTTCAAAGTGGTGAGGGTCTCTGCATCCACCACTCTTCCAGGCAGTGGGTTCCAGATCCCCACAACCCTCTGCGTAAGGAAGCCCCCCTCAAATCTCCTCTAAACCTTCCACCAACCACCTTAAAACTATGCCCCCTTACAATAGCCCCCTCCACCAATGGAAATAGGCCCTTACTCTCCACTATGCCCAGGCCCCTCAATATTTTGTACAGCTCAATGAGGTCTTCTCTCAACCTCCTCTGTTCCAATGAGAACAAACCCAGCCTATCCAATCTGTCCTCATAACTAAGATTCTCCATTCCAGGCAGCATCCTAGTAAATCTCTTCTGCACCCTCTCTCGTGCAATCACGTCCTTCCTATAATACAGCGACCAGAACTGCACGCAGTACTCCAGCTGTGGCCTAACCAAAGTATTATACAATTTAAGCATAGCCTCCCTGCTCTTATATTCTATGCCTTGGCCAATAAAGGCAAGAATTCCGTATGACTTCTTAAACACCTTAGCCACCTGGCCTGCTACTTTCAGGGATCTGTGGACAAGAACTCCAAGGTCCCTTTGTTCATCTAGCGCTTAATGTGTATACACTTTCCTTATTAACCCTCCCAAAGTGCAAGACCTCACACACACTTCTCTGAATTAAATTCCACTTGCCACTGCTCTGCCCACGTGACCAGTAGATTGATATCCTCCTGCTGCCTTTCCTCTTCATTATCAACCACACAGCCAATTTTAGTGTCATCTGCAAACTTCTCAATCATATTCCCTATATTCAAATCTAAATCGTTAATATATACCACAAAAAGCAAGGGACCCAGTACTAAGCCCTGCAGAACCCCACTGGAAACATCCTTCCAGTCACAAAAAAATCCATCAATCATTACTCTTTGCTTCCTACCTCCAAGCCAATTTTGGATCCAACTTGCCACTTTGCCCTGGATCCCATGGGCTTTAACCTTCGTGACCAGTCTACCATGTGGGACCTTATCAAAAGCCTTGCTAAAGTCCATATACACTACGTTGTATGCACTACCCTCATCGACCTTCTTGGTTACCTCCTCAAAAAATTCAATCAGGTTAGTCAAAAATGATCTTCCCTTAACAAATCCGTGCCGGCTGTCTCTAATTAATCCTTGCCTTTCCAAATGCAGATTTATCCTGTCTTTCAGGATTTTTTCCTATAATTTTCCCACCACTGACGTTAGGCTGACAGATCTGTAATTACTCAGCCTATCCCTTTTTCACTTCTTAAACAAGGGTACCACATTAGCAATCCTCCAGTCCCCCGGCACCATGCCCATATCCAAAGAGGACTGGAAAATGATGGTCAAGGCCTCTTTTACTTTACTCAATAACCTAGGATGCATTTCATCCGGGGCTGGGGACTTATCTACTTTCAAAGCTGCTAAACCCCTTAATACTTCCTCTCTCACTACATTTATTTCATCCAGAATATCACACTCCTCGATAGCAGTATCTGCATTACCTTTTTCCTTTGTGAAAACAGATGCAAAATATTCGTTAAGAACCCTCCCAACATCTTCCGCCTCCACACAAAGATTACCCTCATGGTCTCTAATAGGCCCTACCCTTTCCTTAGTTACCCTCTTACACTTAATATATTTATAGAACATCTTAGGGTTTTTCTTAATTTTACTGGTCAAGAATTTCTCGTGCTCTCTCTTAGCATTCCTAATTTCCTTTTTAATTTTGTCTCTTATTTTTTTATATTCCTCTAGACATCCAGGGGGTTCTAAAATTATTTTTCCCAGCCTTTTTCTTTAAGGGCACATGTTTGGCCTGAGCCTTCCGGATCTCCTCCTTGAATGCCTCCCACTGTTCCGACATCGATTTACCCACAAATATCTGTTTCCAGTCCACTATGGCCAAATCACTCCTTAACTTAGCAAAATTAGCTTTTTCCCAATTCGGAACTTTTATTCCAGGCCTATTCTTGCCCTTATCCATAACCAACTTGAATCTGATTGAATTATGGTCATTGGCACCCAAATGCTCCCCCACTAATACCTCTTCAACCTGCCCAGCTTCATTCCCCAAAACTAAATCCAAGACCTGCCCATCTCGTGTTGGACTTGCTACATACTGACTAAAAAAGTTCTCCTGAATGCATTTCAAGAATTCCGCACTCTTTATACCCTTCACATTAAATTTGTCCCAATCAATATTTGAATAGTTAAAATCCCCTACTATTACTACCCTATGGTTTTTAAACCACAGCAATTTGCCTACCTATTTGCTCTTCTATCTCTCTCCCACTGTTTGGTGATCTATAATACACTCCCAGCAATGTGATCGCCCCATTTTTATTTTTCAATTCGACTCATATGGCCTCAGTTGATGATCCCTCTAACATATCATCCCTCCTCACCGCTGTAATAGTTTCTTTAATCAGTACCACAACTGCCCCCCACCCCCCCCCCCGACTGCTTTTTACCCCCCTCCCTATCTTGTCTAAAAATCCAGTAGCCAGGAATATTGATCTGCCAAAGCTGCCCTTCTTTCAGCCATATTTCTGTAATGGCTATAATGTCATACTCCCAAAGTGTCTACCTGTGTTCTTAGCACATCCGCCTTATTTGCTACATACCTAGCATTAAAGTATATACCATTCAGCACAGGAAGACCTCCTTGCTTACTACGTACTAAGCCCTGTTTCCTCTGTCTTACAGAATCACTTTCTAGATTCTTACTATCCAACTCTGCTTTACTTCCTTCTCTTTTGAATTCGTTCTCAGGTTCCCATCTCCCTGCCAAGCTAGTTTAAACTCTCCCCAACAGCTGGCCATTATCCCGTTGCTGTTTGTGGGAGCTTGCTGTGCGCAAATTGACTGCTGCGTTAAATCAGTGACTGCACTTCAAAAATACGTCATTGGCTGCAAAGCAGTTTGCGACAATCGGAAGTAGTGAAAGGCAACAAATTGTCTCTTCAGATATTTGTTTGGAATAAACGGCCGAGTTAAATTGCTGGAGTGAAACACCTTCAGTGATTCTTTGCATCCTTGTCATTTCTGATGTTCATGCTAATTATTCATGCCCCTGACTATCAATAGTGTAGTCAAGCATCCCAATTGCATTACTCCATTGTGCAGCACAGAGCTGTGCAAACCAGAGGTGTACCAGCAGCTGTGCTTCTCCTGGCTAACTTGTACAGGACACTGCTCCTGGGCACGGCCAAGGGGGTCATCAACCGGTCCAGGCAGTGGGCGGTCGAGGGGGTCGCTCAGCCCGACTGCCTGCTTCTCTTCCGCGGTTACATTCGAGCCAGGGTGTCCCTGTAGATGAAACACGCGGTGTCCACCAGTACGCTCGCGGCCTTCCACGAGAGGGGGGCGCTGAGGGACTGGCGTGCATCATCACCCCCGGCAACCAAATTTTAGTTTGATGTTTTTTGTCTAAAGTTTAATTTGTTTATTGTGCCGGTTTTAGTGCCCACCCACCCCTTTTAGCCAGGGATCACTTGTATAATTTGTGTGTTGGTCCCTTGGAAAAAAGGAAAAGAAACAAAAAAAAAACAAGGGGGCATCTGAAAAGGTTTTGGAGTGTGCCCCCCACCTTTAATCAGGGGGCATTGTTTAAAGTATTTCCACTAAAATAGTTGTATGGGTAACTGTTCCTGGGCATGGCCAAGGGTGCCATCAGCCGGTTCAGGCAGCGGGCGGTCGAGGGGGTCGTTCAGCCCGACTGCCTGCCTCTCTTCCACGGTTGCATCTAAGCCAGGGTGTCCCTGGAGATGGAGCACGCGGTGTCCACCGGTACGCTCACGGCCTTCCGCGAGAGGTGGGCGCCGGAGGGACTGGAGTGCATCATCACCCCCGGCAACCGAATTTTGAATTGTTCCTTAATGTCTAAAGTTTAATTTGTTTAAGTTTGTCGGTTTTAGTACCCCTTTAATAAGGGGGCACTTGATTTACAGTTTACTTTAAAATAGATGTACGGGACATTTTCTGCAGCTCCTTACAGGCAGCCTGCAAGATTTGGGAAATCATCGATGTTTGAGGGAAATCAGGGAGCCATTTCGATCTGAACCCAGGTGTCTCGGTTGGCAACAATTGTGCCTCTGAGTCAGAAGGCTGTGGACTCAGGCCCTACTCCAGAGATATAAGCACAAAAATCTACGCTGGCACTTACAGTGCAGTGCTGAGGTTACCACGATGCCTTGTACTTGTCCCTCTGACGGAACAAGGTGTTGGTGATGACAATGCTGTGTTCTACGCATTTTGTCAGGAGCAGGATACAGCTGGGGTTGGCTTTCCCTGCCCTCTGTCTGCCGATCATGTCTCCCCAGAGGTCTGCGTCCTTACCGACTTTGGCGTTGAAGTCGCCAAGGAGGTTCAGCTTGTCGTCCATAGGGAATGTTGGAAGCTGGAAGAACATTCCTCTTTGGTCTCATCTGTTGCGTCGAGTGTTGGGGCATACGCGCTGATGACTGTGGTGCACTGGTTCCGGGCTAGTGTGAGTCGGAGAGTCATGAGGCGTTTGCTTATCCTGCAGGGGGAGTCTCTGAGACGGCTCAACAGCTCATTCTTGATGGCGAAGCCAACTCCATGGAGGCGGAGTTCTTCTTCTGGTTTGCCTTTCCAGAAGAAGGTGTAACCTCCACCTTGTTCATTGAGCTGGCCTTCCCCTGCCCGCTGGGCCTCACTTAGGGCAGCAATGTCAATGTCGAAGCGTCTCAGCTTCCGGGCAACGATAGCTGTGCGACGTTCCGGTCTGTCGCTGTTGGGGTTGTCCAAGAGGGTCCTGACGTTCCAAGTCCTGAACTTCAGTTTGATGGGTGGAAGATACCTGTGCGTGAGTCTTTTAATTGGGGTAGCCATTGCACACCGGTTACCACATGGGCTTAGCAGAGCAAGATCTTTATCACGCGACAACTACAAGAGAAATGCAGGGAACAGCATCAACCCCTGTACATGGCCTTCTTTGAACTCACAAAGTCCATTGACACTGTCAACCGTGAGGGACTATGGAGTGTCCTCCTCCGTTTCGGCTGCCCCCAAAAGTTTGTCACCATCCACCGCCTGCTCCACGATGACACGGTGATCCTGACCATCGGATCCACCACGGACCCAGTCCGCGTTGGGACCGGGATCAAGGCTGCATCATCGCACCAACGCTTTTCTCGATCTTCCTTGCATTGCATGCTCCATCTCACTCTCAACAAGCTCCCCACTGTAGTGGAACTAAACTACAGAACCAATGGGAACCTGTGCAACCTTTGCCGCCTCCAGGCTAGATCCAAGGTTGTCCCAAACTCTACCGTTGAACGACAGTACGCGGCCGACACTTGTTGATGATGACCTGGAGGCCGAACTGCAGGTCATCGTCAACACCTTCACCGAGGTGAACGAAAGCATGGGCCTTACGCTAGACAAAGGTACTGCACCAACCTGACCCTGCCACACAGCACTGCCCCCAGTCATCAAAATCGACAGTGCGGCCTTGGAAAACGTGGACCACTTTCCATACCTCGGGAGCTTATTATCAGCAAGGGCAGACATCGATGATGAGGTCCAACACCGACTCCAGTGTGCAATCGCAGCCTTCGGTTACCTGAGGAAGAGAGTGTTTGAAGACCAAGACATCAAATCTGACACCAAGCTTATGGTCTACAGAGCAGTAGTGATACCCGCCCTCCTATATGGCTCAGAGACGTGGACTATATACAGTAGACATCTTGAGGCGCTGGAGAAGTATCACCAACGCTACCTCTGCAAGATCCTGCAAGTCCAATGGTAGAACAGACTCACCAGTGTCAGTGTTCTCGCTCAGGCCAACATCCCCAGCATCAAAGCACTGACCACGCTCGACCAGCTCCGTTGGGCAGGCCACATCGTCTGCATGCCCGACATGAGACTCCCTAAGCAAGTACTCTGCTCGGAATTCCTACAGGGCAAGCGAGCCCCAGGTGGGCAGAGGAAACATTTCAAGGACCACCCTTAAAGCCTCCTTGATAAAATGCAACATCCCCACCGACACCTGGGAATCCCTGGGCCGAGACCGCCCGAGGTGGAGGAAGAGCATCCGGGAGGGTGCTGAGCACCTCCAGTCTCGTCGCCGAGAGCATGCAAAAAAGAAGCGCAGGCAGCGGAAGGAGCGTGTGGCAAACCAGACTCCCCATCCACTCTTTCCTTCAACCACTGTCTGTCCCACCTGTGACAGAGGCTGTAATTCCCACATTGGACTGTACAGTCACTTGAGAACTCACTTTTGGAATGGAAAGAAGTCTTCTTCAATTTCGAGGGACTGTCAATGATGATGATGATAAGTGCTGAGGTTGCGCTGCACTGTTGGATGTGCCATCTTTCGGATGAGACATTAAACTGAGGTCCTGTCCACTCTCTCAGGAGGATGTAAAAGATCCCATGGCACTATTCAAAGCAGAGCTGATGTACCTGGCCAATATTTATCCCTCAACCAATATTACTAAAACAGGTGATCTGGCCATTATCACATTGATGCTTGTGGGAGCTTGCTGTGCACAAATTAGCTGCCACTGTTCTTGCATTACAACAGTGACTACACTTCAAAAGTACTTCATTGGCTGTAAAGTGCTATGGGATCTGCAGAAGTTGTGAAAGAGGCCCTTCTTCCTACTTTTTACGCCGGATGCCATTGTCCTTCTTGGTGGCAGAGGTCGCGGGTTTGGGTGGTGCTGCCGAAGAAGCCTTGGCGAGTTTCTGCAGTGCATCTTTAAGATGGTACACACTGGAGCCGCGGTGCACTGGTGGTGGAGGGAGTGAATATTTAAGGTGATGGATGGGGTACCAATGAAGCGGGCTGCTTTGTCCTGAATGGTGTTGAGCTTGTTGAGTGTTGTTGGAGTTGCACTCATCCAGGCAAGTGGAGATTATTCCATCACAATCCTGATTTGTGCCTTGTAGATGGTGGAAAGGCTTTGGGGAGTCAGGAGGTGAGACACTCGCCGCAGAATACCCAGCTTCTGATCTACTCTTGCAGCCATAGTATTTATGTGGCTGGTCCAGTTAAGTTTCTGGTCTATGGTGACTCCAAGGATGTTAATGATCGGGGTTTCGATGGTAGTAATGCCGTTGAATGTTAAGGGGCGGTGGTTAGACTCTCGCTTGTTGGAGATGGTTATTGCCTGGCACTTGTGTGGTGCGAATGTTATTTGCCACTTATTACTTGCTACTTATTCAGATTAGGAGCAGAGCTCCCATGGGAAACCTGGTCTAGGCCGCATCTCCTTGCTGGGGAACGAGAGCAAGCCAGCACATCAGGTAAGCTCAAACCCATTTTCCCTATTATGGGATTAGCAGTCTGTATGGGATAAGCATGTCCTGTCACCATTTACGAGTGACAAGATCCCACATATCAACGTCATTTTTGGTCTTCGCATTGCAGACGTTTGCTAACAAATAAAACTCTTTGCTAGGCGTGTTCTCTTCGAAAAAGAACAGTTCCCCTATAAATCTATCAAGATCTGGTCCTTCAGTAATCAGATAAAAAGCTGCTTTCAAATCCACTTCTGAATGGGCAGAAACTGAATGGCAGAGTGCGCTACTTCTCAAACAAACGGACTCCTGTTTACATCGATAAATATCTCAAACTAACACCACTACAAACAGCGCAGGACAAAGGAAGCATTGAATTAGTGAGTGGGTGCAGAGCACAGAACTCCTGTACAGACCTAGTACTCAGAAGGTGAATACGGGTAAGCTGGAAACTTATTTATAAGAACATAAGAAATATGAGCAGGATTAGGTTCTTTGGCCCCTCGAGCCTGCTCCGCCATTCAATAAGATCATGGCTGATCTGATCCTGGCCTGAGCTCTACTTCCCTGCCCGCTCCCCATAACCTTTTACTCCCTTATCGCTCAAAAATCTATCACCGCCTTAAATATATTCAATGACCCAGCATCCACAGCTCTCTGGGGCAGATAATTCCACAGATTTACAACCCTCTAAGAGAAGAAATTTCTCCTCATCTCAGTTTTAAATGGGCGGCCCTTTATTCTGAGACTATGTCCCCTAGTTTTAGTTTCCCCCATGAGTGGAAATAGCCTCTCTGCATCCACCTTGCTTGTCAAGCCCCCTCATTATGTGATATGTTTCAAACTCATGTGTAGCATGAATTTTACACTGACATGGGTTTGTCTCATCATCTCCATCTTGAGGGTTACAGATGTGAATGGTTCATCAAAGTGCAATTAATCTTCCCCACCTCCTTCCTTTTTGTCCCAAATTTTTCCTTTCCTCACCTGACAGCAAGAACTCTTGCTTGAGGTCAGCTGTGACTCAGTGGGCAGCACTCTCGTTCTGAGTCAGAAGGTTGTGGGTTCAAGGCCCACTCCAGGAACTTGAGCAGAAGAATATCCAGGCTGACATTCCTGAGTAGAGTATTGAGGGAGTGCTGCACTGTCAGAGGTGCCGTCTTTCGGGTGAGATGTTAAACCGCTGGACATCAAAGATTCCCATGGCACTATTTCGAAGAAGAGCAGGCGAGTTATCCCCGGTGTCCTGGCCAATATTTATCCCTCAATCAACATAACAAAAAAACAGATTATCTGGTCATGAACACATTGTTGTTTGTGGGACCTTGCTGTGCACAAATTGGCTGCCGCGTTTCCCACATTATAACAGTGACTACACTCCAAAAGTATTTCATTGGCTGTAAAGCGCTTTGAGACATCCGGTGGTCGTGAAAGGCGCTATATAAATGTAAGTCTTTCTTTCCTGAGTGAAGTTCCCAGGCACTGGCAGTCTTCTGGTGCTTTGCCCATAAGAACATAAGAAGTTGGCATATCCCTTGATTCCCTTCGTGTCCAAGAATCTATCGATCTCAGTCTTGAATATATTGAATGTAATGTCTCCAAGTTTGCAGATGACACTAAGCTGGGTGGCTGCGTGAGCTGTGGGGAAGATGCTAAGAGGCTGCAGGGTGACTCAGGTGAGTGGGCAAATGCATGGCAGATGCAGTATAATGTAGATAAATGTGAGATTATCCACTTTGGTGACAAAAAAAAGAAGGTAGAATATTATCTGAATGGTGACAGATTAGGTAAAGGGGCGATGCAACGAGACCTGGGTGTTATGGTACATCAGTCATTGAAAGTTGGCATGCAGGTACAGCAGGCGGTGAAGAAGGCAAATGGCATGTTGGCTTTCATAGCGAGAGGATTTGAGTATAGGAGCAGGGAGGTCTTACTGCAGTTGTGCAGGGTCTTGGTGAGGCCACACCTTGAATATTGTGTACAGTTTTGGTCTCCTAATCTGATGAAGGACATTCTTGCCATTGATGGAGTCAGCGAAGGTTCACCAGACTGATTCCTGGGTTGGCAGGACTGACATATGAAGAAAGACTGGATCGACTAGGCTTAAATTCACTGGAATTTAGAAGATTGAGAGGGGATCTCATAGAAACATATAAAATTCTGACGGGATTAGGCAGGTTAGATGCAAGAAGAATGTTCCCGATGTTGGGGAAGTCTAGAACCAGGGGTCACAGTCTAAGGATAAGGGGTAAGCCATTTAGGACCAAGATGAGGAGAAACTTCTTCACTCAGAGAATTGTGACCCCCTTATCCTGAGACTGTGACCGCTGGTTCTAGACTCTCCAGCCAGGGGAACCAGCCTCTCAGCATTTACCCCGTCAAACCCTCGAAGAATATTATACGTTTCAATGAGATCACCTCTCAATATTCTAGACTCCAGAGAATATAAGCTCTTTCTACTCAATGTGTTAGCCCAGACAGAGAGGGGCAAATCTTCCTTTGCTACCTGGCCCAAGTTTGAGTGGGATAGTGGCAGGTAAAGGGGGAAAATTAGTCTGCAAGGCCGAGCACTGCCTCGCCACCCTGATCTGAATTTCCTTCCCCTGCCCTCGCAGCAACGAACTCAGGCCATAACTTCCCTGCCTGGTGCATGTAAATGACGAGGGCGGATGGGGAGAGGGGTAGGAAGCGAATTCCTGACCCAATTCTCTGCAGCCTGTCCCCATTCCCAACCACTGCCAGGTAGTTCCTGAGGTAGTGGCAGGAAGGCCTTCCAAGTTCCCTGATGGGAGGACAGGACCTTGTTTCCATTTCAGCCCCCAGAACTTGCCTGCTAAGGGCCTTTGTCCTGGCTAAGGCCTATAGTGGGAGATCACGGCTTCTCAGCTCCTTTAATGCGGCTATCTGTCACTTCAGGTCATCATGATCATCATTACTTTCATAGGCGATCCCTCAAACGAAGATGACTTTCTTCCACACCAAAAGGGATAAGTTCATAGATGTTTCAATGGCTGACCCGATATTCCAATCCTGAACTCCAGGTGTGAAAGATGCCTGTGTGTGGATTTTTTTAACGTGTGGTGTCCGTTGCACAGCAGCCACCACATGGGTTCGACAGAGCTAGGCCGGTATCCAGTGGCAAGGTTAAACCCCGACGATTGGAGACCAGCTCTGTTGCACGGACCTAGTGTGCACACATATCGCAGTGTGGGCTGGCCTGTTCTGCCCCGGGTCCTCGGCTCTTCTGGGCTCCGCACCCTCATTTGCCGCACTTCCACCACGATCTCTCACTGCTCTTCTGCCAGAAACATTCGCCGCACCTTCGCCACGATCACTCACCGTTCCTCCGCCATCATCTCTTGCTGCTGATCTCTCACCGCTCCTCCGCCACGATCTCTCGCCGCTCCTCCACCGTCACTTCAGGTATTACATCGGTCACTACACTTCAAAAATACTTCATTGGCTGTGAAGTGCTTTGGGGCATACTGGGGCCATGCAAGGCACTGTATAAATGTAGGTTTCTCCAGAAAAGGGAAGACTGAGGGGCGACCTGATAGATTATGAAAGGTTTTGATAGGTTAGACGTAGAGAAAATGGTTCCACTTGTGAGGGAAACCAGAACAAGGGGCCATAAGTATATGATAGTCACTAATAAATCCAATATGGAATTCAGGAGAAATGTCTTGACCCAGAGAGTGGTGTGTAATTGTAAGGGGAGCTTGGAGTATGGGTTCGAATCCACACTCCCCTGGGCTCTGTACGTGCGATTTATGAGGATGGGCGAGTAACGAGGCACCAGACACAGGGGGTAAGAGTACAAAATGGCTTATGTTGTTTATTTAGAATAGTAAACACCAAGATAGAGGGCATAGGAAGAGGTCATAAATAGCAGTAATGGCACAATTTCACTCAACAACACGAAAAATCTCACAACAGGGAAGGGGAAAATAAGAAGTTAAAACATTCCACTCACACGCAACCACACCTCCCACTTCCACCCTTCTTACCAATTCCTATCCTAAATTGAGTCTGTGAGGGGATTCGGGCTATACACACAATCCTATCAACTCCGGGGTTCTGGGGGCACTTATTTCAGCTCGGGGTCCCTCTGGGGTGGGTTTTACGTTGTTGGTCGGTTCGGTTTTCCTCCTCGATGTTGCGTCGGTTTCTTCTCTTTGCCTTTCGGTTGGCTCCTAAGCAAAAAGCTGCTGGAGTTAAGCACACCTTCCCCAGAGCGAGGGCCCTGTGAAAAACTGACTCAACTCCCAAAAGCTGACTCCAACCTCTAACCTCTGATTCTGTATCCAATTTAGTTCTGGTCTTTTCATGCTCAAACTCAGTTGGTGGTCCATTGTGTAAGTTTGGGCGGGGAGATAGCTTTGAATATTTAATCAGAAGATGTCACAAGTACAGGTAGGTGTGAGGACAGGGGTATTGTTTCAATGCACATTGGTGCCTCAACACCTGCTGGTCCATTGTAACAGTCCTGGGAGTCAATCGGTTTGGGCCTCCCCTTTGATGGGTCATTAGGTAGATGATGGTCCACATTCATTAGAGGTGAGTCATATTTTCAAACTGGGCCGGGTAGTCCCCATTGGTTGAGGATCTCCCCGCTTCAGGCCCGACTCGACCCCTGATTGGCCTGCCAGAATGGACTTTTCCCCCATTGGCCAGTGCCTCTGTCTTGCTTGTGAGCCAGACTCCACAATGTCTGTATCCGCCCACACGTTTCCAAGCCTGCCTGGTCTGAGGATTTTACTTGGCCAAAAATGTTCATTTAAAATGTATAGGACGATCCCATGGTAGTTTTCTTGTCTTTAGGGTGTTCCAATAAAATGCGGCCGTGGATTTTCGAACCTTGCACTCCCCCATTAAAACACTCTGGGCCCAAGTTTCCACGTGATTTGCGCCTGATTTTTCGGAGCAACTGGTGGAGAACGGACGATCTTAGAAATCGCAATTCTCCACATTTTTTTTTCTGCAGTTCTAGTCAGGTAGAACAGTTCTACTTTGGAACAGAATTTTTTCTTCAAAAGGGACGTGTCCGGCCACTGACGCCTGATTTGAAAGTTTCCACAGTGAAAAAAGGAGGGAGAGAGAAAACAGGGAATTATAGACCGGTCAGCCTGACATCGGTAGTGGGTAAAATGATGGAATCAATTATTAAGGATGTCATAGCAGTGCATTTGGAAAGAGGTGACATGATAGGTCCAAGTCAGCATGGATTTGTGAAAGGGAAATCATGCTTGACAAATCTTCTGGAATTTTTTGAGGATGTTTCCAGTAGAGTGGACAAGGGAGAACCAGTTGATGTGGTATATTTGGACTTTCAGAAGGCGTTCGACAAGGTCCCACACAAGAGATTGATGTGCAAAGTTAGAGCACATGGGATTGGGGGTAGTGTACTGACATGGATTGAGAACTGGTTGTCAGACAGGAAGCAAAGAGTAGGAGTAAATGGGTACTTTTCAGAATGGCAGGCAGTGACTAGTGGGGTACCGCAAGGTTCTGTGCTGGGGCCCCATTGTACATTAATGATTTAGATGAGGGGATTAAATGTAGTATCTCCAAATTTGCGGATGACACTAAGTTGGGTGGCAGTGTGAGCTGCGAGGAGGATGCTGTGAGGCTGCAGAGCGACTTGGATAGGTTAGGTGAGTGGGCAAATGCATGGCAGATGAAGTATAATGTGGATAAATGTGAGGTTATCCACTTTGGTGGTAAAAACAGAGAGACAGACTATTATCTGAATGGTGACAGATTAGGAAAAGGGGAGCTGCAAAGAGACCTGGGTGTCATGGTACATCAGTCATTGAAGGTTGGCATGCAGGTGCAGCAGGCGGTTAAGAAAGCAAATGGCATGTTGGCCTTCATAGCGAGGGGATTTGAGTACAGGGGCAGGGAGGTGTTGCTACAGTTGTACAGGGTATTGGTGAGGCCACACCTGGAGTATTGTGTACAGTTTTGGTCTCCTAACCTGAGGAAGGACATTCTTGCTATTGAGGGAGTGCAGCGAAGGTTCACCAGACTGATTCCCGGGATGGTGGGACTGACCTATGAAGAAAGACTGGATCAACTGGGCTTGTATTCACTGGAGTTCAGAAGAATGAGAGGGGACCTCATAGAAACATTTAAAATTCTGACGGGGTTAGACAGGTTAGATGCAGGAAGAATGTTCCCAATGTTGGGGAAGTCCAGAACCAGAGGTCACAGTCTAAGGATAAGGGGTAAGCCATTTAGGACCGAGATGCGGAGGAACTTCTTCACCCAGAAAGTGGTGAACCTGTGGAATTCTCTACCACAGAAAGTTGTTGAGGCCAATTCACTAAATATATTCAAAAAGGAGTTAGATGAGGTCCTTACTACTAGGGGGATCAAGGGGTATGGCGAGAAAGCAGGAATGGGGTACTGAAGTTGAATGTTCAGTCATGAACTCATTGAATGGCGGTGCAGGCTAGAAGGGCCGAATGGCCTACTCCTGCACCTATTTTCTATGTTTCTATGTTTCTAAAACGCACAAGTGAAGATTTTTCTGGAACTGAAAAAACCTGTTCTACACATTAAAAAATCAGGCGCAGGTTACAAATTAGGCGTCCAGAACGAGGTGGGGGGGGGAGAAGGGAAGTCATTAAATTCTATAATAAATCCTTATTTATACTTATACAAATATTATACAAATAAATCCAACCTGAATAAACATTTATAAGCAAAGAAAAGATAAAATAAACCATCTTCCTACCTGTGTGAAAGTGCTTCAGGCAGGCCTTTCGGGACAGAAGGCTGAACGGGCCGGCCCGAGACTTCGGGCAGGCCCGTCCCCAGCACCAGATTTACAGGTAGGTGGCATTAGGTTGGGTCGGGGAGGTTCGGTTCGGGTCGGGGGGGAGGGAGCGGGGGGGGGGGAGGGAGGTCAGGTCGGATCCAGTCCGGGAGCAGGAGTCGGGTCGGGTCGGGTCCAGTGGGGCGGGGGGGGGTCGGGTTGGGTCGGGTCCAGTCGGGGCGGGGGGGAGCGGGAACAGGAGCACGTGTCGGGTCGGGTCCAGTCGGGGGGGCGGGGAGCGGGAACAGGAGCGGGGGTCGGGTCGGGTCCAGTCGGCGGGGGGGGGGGGGGGCGGAGCGGGAACAGGAGCTCAGGTCGGGTCGGGTCCAGTCGGGGGGGGGGCGGAGCGGGAACAGGAGCTCAGGTCGGGTCGGGTCCAGTCGGGGGGGGGGGGCGGAGCGGGAACAGGAGCTCGGGTCGGGTCGGGTCCAGTCGGGGGGGGGGAGCGGGTGTCGGGTCTGGTCCGGAGGCAGGGGGGGGGTCGGGTCCAGTCCGGAGGCAGGGGGGGGCGGGGAGCGGGTGTCGGGTCTGGTCCGGAGGCAGGGGGGGGGTCGGGTCCAGTCCGGAGGCAGGGGGGGGCGGGGAGCGGGTGTCGGGTCTGGTCGTGGGGGGGGGGGAAGCGGGTGTCGGGTCGGGTCTGGTCGGCTGGGCGGGGGGAGCGGGTGTCGGGTCTGGTCGGGGGGGTGGGGGGAAGCAGGAGCTGGCCGTGGGAGGAGCCTTATTCACGCAGCCCCAGTGAGGCCATTCGGCCAGGGCTAGGGGATGCGTGCTTCGGGCCCCTCCCACACAGCTTCGGGCGCCTGGAGCTACTGCACTTGCGTGCCCACTGTAGCGCGCATGTGCAGAGGTCCCGGCACTGTTTTCAGCGCAGGGACCTGGCTCCACCCCCTACAGCTCCTGCTGCGCTGCGCTGAGGGCCAGAGGACCTGCAGGGAGGTGGAGAATACGGAGGATTTTTTTAGGCGCACTTTGTGGCAAGAAAATCGAGCGTCCAGGTCGGGACTGCGCCGTTCTAGGCGCGTGTGGAAACTTGGGCCCTCTGTCTCAGGGTGTTTTCAAAATGTGAAGCAAAACCTTTTCCCTCTCACAGAGCCAATCTTCCCCAAATCTTACCTAAACCTCGATAAAACATTAAAATACACCAATGGGATTCATACATTTGGAATCAATACAATACTGAAAATGTAAAAATGCTTCTCAACCAATACCCTTCACCAAAACTATAATAGTACATAGTATCACACATCATAGTATTACAGATAGGGAGGTACGGACCTTTTACAAGGTACAGACTTTTCTTTATAGTGCAATACATTCGGCTCGTACAATCAATCCCGTCAGACTGCATAGACTTTGTTAGCCCTCCCTTTTCGTTTGGCCTTTGACTTGGCCTCCGGCATAGCTTTCTTAAATTTTTAAACGATGGCCCTTTCTCCTAAGCTGGCAGCGGATCGCCAGCTAATCGGCTACGATGATCAGCTGTGCCACTACCAGGGCGTGAGAGAGGATGCAGTCCCAGGCCGGGACCTCTGCGTTCAACCCCCAATCCCACCAGGGCCTTGAATTTAAGTCAGCTATCTGGGCTCCCAATGTTACTGTTCTTTTTGTTGTAGGGTGAAATAATGTTTCTGGGATTTTTGTGCTGCTTTGAACAGATCTGTCATGTGCTCTGGTAAAAATGGAATGTGGTATCCGAAATGTGCTACATAGTTGTCCATGCTATTAATCATTGATGCCCTGGTGTTGAAACCTGTAAAAACATAATTCCAGATCCCTCTTCTGTGTCTTTTCGGTTTAACGTTCTCTTTGGGTTGCAGACGGCACAGCAAAGTCTTATTTAAATAGCCAAAATCGAGCTCGTAGAATGTCCTGAACATTTCTCGAAGGAGAGCCTGGTAGAGGCATTCTGTCTCTCTTGGGCACCATTCAGGTAGGTGCACCTCGGTAAGGTTTAGGATGACAGAGGCCACGGCATAGTGGACCCCCGGTATAGCAGCTTGTCCGTGGGAACCAAAACCAAACCGTTCTCTGGTCCCTGGGTGGTGGTAGGGCATCTGTCCGTGTCAGTTGGTTCGGCCGGGGCTGTGGGCAGGGGCTGTCTGGGGTGTGCGCTTAACTCGGTGGCGTGGATGGAGCTGGGGTGGCTTACTATGCATGCGACCATGCTCCGGTCCCATCCCATCCCCTCCCCTTCATCCCGCCACTGTCGGGAGAACGCTGTGGAGATGCCTGCCGAGCATATCTTCTCTGATCCCCACATGCACACGTACACTCCTAACTCCGCCTCCCACCATTTACCCCAACACACACTCACTCCCCGCTGGGTGCCCGTGATAGTCCGGTAGGTGCTGTTGTCCAGTCTCTCCCAATCTGCTGTCGGGTTTCCCATGTCCTTGCTCAGCTTCCTGAGCAACCACCACCTTCCCACCGGGATGTGCCCCTTACAGGTCAGGCGAGCCCTCTTCCCAACCACTACCCTAACCCGGGATGTGGTCACCTCAATGTTGGGGCAGGAAACTGATGCTTCCCTATTAGTGACCCCGGGGTGGCTGGAGTATCTAGTGGAATTGGACCCCAATCACCCTGGCCACCTTCCCCTGTGGGTATATATTGCGGTCCCCTCTACCCCTGGTGTCCCTTCTCCTGTGGTGACAGTCGGTGCCTGCCCCCCTGAGCATCCAAAAATAATGGCTTCTTCAGCCTCTCCCCAGTAGCCGATGCACATTCTGATGTAGGTGCACAGGAGCAGGATTTTCCTCATCTCTGGTTCCTCCTCTGAAAGACAAAACTTCATTTGGTTCAAAAACCCTGAGCCCCTTGGCTCATCCTGTAAAGTCCTGTCCCTGCAGTACAGATTCACACGAGGCACATACTGAAGTCAAGGCCACTCAGGACCTGCACCTTTATTACACAGCTCTCGAATGCCACATTTGCCTGAGACCTGTCCTTATATACCTGTCTGGGACAGGTATCCAGTGTCTCCTGCAAGTGCACCCCTGGTGGTAAGGTAAGCTTGTGGTTACAGGTCATCTCTGGTTACAGTCATGTATAGCATGGTAAGATACAGTTAGGTACAGTAGTATGAGATACATGACATCACCCTCCCCCAAGGTCTTATTGTCTTTATAGGTTCAGTCTCTCAGGTGGTCTTCGCTCTCGCGTTGAGTGTCTTAGTTGTGGTTCAGTTGTTTGCCGGTTGTTCTTTTGGGGTGATTGCTGGTATCTCGTCTGGGCTGTCTGTTTCGTTCAGTATGATTGTTGGTGTCTCGCCTGGGCTATCTGTTGGGATTGCCCTTTCCTCAGGTTGTTCCCTCTGTCTGTCCACCAGGTGTGTTGTGAGTTCCACATTGTAGTCTGCCTCTGATTCAGCAGTGTTGTTGGTAAATCTACTTTTGACTTGGTCTACATGCCTCCGGCAGGTTTTGCCCTTGTCCATTTGTACCACCAGTAGCCTGTTTTCTTCCTTGCCTGTTACGGTCCCTGCAAGCCATTTGGGACCCCTGCAATAGTTTAGCACAAACACTTTGTCCCCGATCTCATTCCACCTCCCCCTCGAATTTCGGTCATGGTACTCGGTTAGCTTACGGCGCTTTGCCTCAACGATTTCACGCATGTCTGGGAGATTAATGAGAGCCTTGTCTTTAAGGTCCGTTTCATTAATAGTTGCGCGAGGGGAACTCCAATCAATGAATGCGGACGAGATCTGTATGCCAGCAGCAGTCGCGACAGGTGGCCCTGCAGCGTGGAACCTGGGATTTTGAGCATGCCTTGTTTAATGATCTGCACTGCTCGCTCCACCTGGCCGTTGGAGGCCGGCTTGAACGGTGCCGTTTTAACGTGATTTATGCCGTGGTCACTTATAAAATCTTGGAATTCTGCGCTGGTGAAGCACGGACCATTATCACTGACCAATATGTCAGGAATGCCGTGCGTTGCGAACATGGTTCCAAGGCTCTCCACAGTGGTGGAGGTGGTGCTCAAGTTTAAAATGGTGCATTCGATCCACTTAGAAAATGCATCTACAACTACGAGGAACATTTTGCCCATGAATGGGCCCGCATAGTCTACGTGTACCTGCGACCACGATTTGGTGGGCCAGGACAAGGGGCTCAGGGGGGTCTCCATGGGGGCATTACTGAGTCGGGCACAAATGGTGCACCGGACTCAGAGCTCCAAGTCCGCATCAATGCCAGGCCACCAGACGTGGGATCTGGCTATGGCCTTCATGAGAACGATCCCTGGATGCTCGTGGTGGAGCTCCCGGACAAATGCCTCTCTACCTCACAGAGGCAGAACTACTCAGCTGCACCCACTTCCTTGAGCAGTTTATCCTTGCTGTTAGATACCTAGCAATCCTACCCTCCATTTTATACTCCTCTCCACCGAGACTGACTGTCTCTTCACCCTCACTCAACGCATGTCCCTCCCTTCGTGGTCGCCATTGTAAGGGGAGCTTGAGGTGTGGGTTTAAATCCACACTCTCCTTGGGTTCTGTGATCGCGATTTATGAGGATGGGTGAGTAACGAGGCACCAGACACAGTGGGTAAGAGTACAAAACGACTAATGTTGTTTATTTAGAAAAGTAAACACCAAGATAGAGAGCATAGGAAGAGGTCGTAAATAGCAGTAATGGCACAATCTCACTCAACAACACGAAAAATCTCGCAACAGGGAAGGGGAAAATAAGAGGTTAAAACATTCCACTCACACACAACCACACCTCCCACTTCCACCCTTCTTACCAATTCCTATCCTAAATTGAGTCTGTGAGGGGGTTTAGGCTACACTCACAATCCTATCAACTCCGGGGTTCTGGGGGCACTTATTTCAGCTCGGGGTCCCTCTGGGGTGGGTTTTACATTGTTGGTCGGTTCGGTTTTCCTCCTCGATGTTGCGTCGGTTTCTTCTCTTTGCCTCTCGGTTGTCTCCTAAGCAAAAAGCTGCTGGAGTTAAGCACACCTTCCCCAGAGCGAGGGCCCTGTGAAAAGCTGACTCAACTCCCAAAAGCTGACTCCAACCTCTAACCTCTGGCTCTGTAGCTCCTATATTTGTATCCAATTTAGTTCTGGCCTTTTCGCGCTCAAACTCAGTTGGTGGTCCATTGTGTAAGTTTGGGCGGGGAGATAGCTTTGAATATTTAATCAGAAGATGTCACAAGTACAGGTAGGTGTGAGGACAGGGGTATTGTTTCAGTGCACATTGGTGCCTCGACATCTGCTGGTCCATTGTAACAGTCCTAGAAGTCAATCGGTTTGGGCCTCCCCTTTGATGGGCCATTAGGTAGATGATGGTCCACATTCATTAGAGGTGAGTCATATTTTCAAATTGGGCCGGGTAGTCTCCATTGGTTGAGGATCTCCCCGCTTCAGGCCCGACTCGACCCCTGATTGGCCTGCAAGAATGCACTTTTCCCCCATTGGCCAGTGCCTCTGTCTCGCTTGTGAGCCAGGCTCCACAATGTCTGTATCCACCCACACGTTTCCAAGCCTGCCTGGTCTGAGGATTTTACTTGGCCAAAAATGTTCATTTAAAATGTATAGGACGATCCCATAGTAGTTTTCTTGTCTTTAGGGTGTTCCAATAAAATGCGGCCGTGGATTTCCGAACCTTACATAATGTATTTGCTTTGTGGGGTCTTTGCTTAAGAATTCATCGCAACACATTGCTATTAAGAACTAGATGGTTTATAAGCAAAGGTTTAACAATCACATGACACATTTCCAGTTCATCCACCAGGCTCGCAACCACCTGCCTCATCGTAGATCCCTTGAACCCAACTGGCTGGGGTTTTATTGAGTCTTGTGAACATCATGTGACTGGCTAAGCCACTCACAAATCAAGAACTCTATAAACCTGTGAGCATACTCTCAGGTGCATACATTACATGGTGAGAATGTGGAACTCGCTACCATGGGGAGTAACTGAGAGGAATAGCAGAGATACATTCAGGGGGGCAGCTAGATAAGCACAAGAGGGAGGAAGGAATAGAAGGATGTTGCAATGTATTTGCTTTGTGGGTTATTGCTTAAGAATTCATAGCAACACATTGCTATTAAGAATTAGTTGGTTTATTAACAAAGGTTTAACAATCACACTACACATTAACCGGTTCATCCTCTAGGCTCACAACTGCATACCTCATCGTGGATGACCTAGACCCAACTGGCTGGGGTTTTATTGAGTCTTGTGAACATCACATGACTGGCTAAGCCACTCACAATACAACGGCTCTACAAACCTGTGGGCATACTCACTGGTGCATACATTACACTTGTGTGGATGGGGTGAGATAAAGAGGGGAGGGAGAAAACTTGTGTGGAACATAAACACCGGCATGGATGGCCTGTTTCTATGCTGTTAACACTTTGTACGTTCTTTCTTTTCTTCTTTCTTTCTTTGACAAGGGCTGTCCCTCTGCGACATTGCTGGAATTTCCCCGGTGGGCTTCCGTTTTCTAACGGGAAACCCAGCAGGGGCCCGGAATGAATACCCAATGACCTGTGACCCATAATCCTGGGTCAGGGGTCGTGGCAGAACCAGGACATAAGGTGGAAATCCCATTGGGGTATGAAGAGGGAAATTCAGTCAAGATCGCAAGCAGGCAACACAGCCGGATCCTGTTCTCATTTGTGTGCACTTTCTGGCAGAGGTGACTTGTAGCGACCAGGATCCGTAACCCTGGGTAATTATCCCCCTTCCCAATCCAAGGAGCACTGCAACCAATTGTAATGCACCAATTGCTCACCCTACTGACATCGGCGGTCTCAGCACAGAAAGTCGAGAGTGGGACTGACTGGCTTAATACTACACCAGGCACTGACTTTACAAACTAGGGCATAAAAGAAAGAAAGACTTGCATTTATATAGCACTTTTCACAACCACCGGATGTCTCAATGTGCTGTACAGTCAATGAAATGATTTTGCAGTGTAATCACTGTTGTAATGTAGGAAGCGCAGCAGCCAATTTGTGCACAGCAAGCTTCCACAACCAGCAACAACAACAACTTACATAGCACCTTTAATGTAGTAAAACATCCCAAGGCACTTCACAGGAGTGTTATAAGACAAAAAATTTACACCGAGCCACTTAAGAACATATTAGGGCATATAATGAGGTAGGTTTTAAGGAGCGTTTTAAAAGAGCAAAGAGTGGTAGAGAGGTGGAGAGGTTTAGGTAGGGAGTTCCAGAGCTGAGGGCCCAAGTAGCTGAAGGCACGGCCACTGATGGTTGAGCAGTTATAATTAGGGATGCTCAAGAGGGCAGAATTTGAGGAGCGCAGGCATCTTGGACGTTTGTGAGGAGATTACAAAGATAGGGAGAGGCGAGGTGATAATGACGAGATAATGTGTTTTAGTGATGCTGATTGAGGGATAAATATTGAACAGGACATCGGGTGTAACTTCGCTGTGCCATGGGACCTTTCACATCCATCTGAAAGAGCAGACGGGGCCTCAGTTTAATATCTCATCCGAAAGGGGGCACCTCCAACAGTGCAGCACTAGGAGTCTCAGCCTGGATTTTTGCGATCAAGTCTCTGGAGTGCGACTCGAACACCACAACCTTCTGACCCAGAGAAAGCACTGAGCCACAGTCGACACTTAAGAAGACCAAAGCCATTGTCTTCCTCTCCAGCCACAAACTCCTTTGACATGCGAAAACTCTGTGCCCTGTTGTGATTAGTGCTGTATCACCCCCCTCCGGCTCCGCTCCCCCTGCCCCCCTGCCCCCCCACACCCCCCGCTCCGCTCCGCTCCCCCACACACCCCCACCCCTGCCTTCCCATTTTATCTCTATGAACAAGGAGTTCTGGCCAACATCTATCCCTCAACCAAAACAGGCTGACTTTGTGCAAACATGGAAACAGGGACTAGCATGTCGACAGCCCGTGTTGCATCTCTCCCGTTCTTCAGTTCCCATGCAGTCAATGGAAAGTCACAATCTACCCCATTGGCTCCAAACTTCCTGAGGTCAGTGAGGACAGATCACGCGATTTCCACCAGATGTGGGGCGGGGGGAGAACAGAAATTTTGGTCAGAACTTGCTTATAGAAACAAAGAAACATAGAAAAAGGAGTAGGTCACTTGGCCCTTCGAGCCTGCATCACCATTCAATAAGATCATGGCTGATCATTCCCTCAGTATCCCTTTCCTGCTTTCTCTCCATACTCCTTGATCCCCTTAGCTGCAAGGGCCATATCTAACTCCCTCTTGAATATATCCAATGAGCTGGCATCAACAGCTCTCTGTGGCAGGGAATTCCACAGGTTAACAACTCTCTGAGTGAAGAAGTTTCTCCTGATCTCAGTCCTAAATGGCCTACCCCTTATCCTAAGACTGTGACCCCTGGTTCTGGACTTCCCCAACATCGGGAACATTCTTCCCGCATCTAACCTGTCCAGTCCCGTCAGAATCTTGTAAGTTTCTATGAGATCCCCTCTCATCCTTCTAAACTCCAGTGTATAAAGGCCCAGTTGATCCAGTCTCTCTTCATATATCAGTCCCGCCATCCCGGGAATCAGTCTGGTGAACCTTCACTGCACTCCCTCAATAGCAATAACGTCCTTCCTCAGATTAGCAGATCAAAACTGAACACAATATTCCAGGTGAGGCCTCACCAAGGCCCTGTACATCTGCAGGAAGACCTCTCGTCTCCTATACTCAAATCCACTAGCTATGAAGGCCAACATAAATCCATGCTGACTTGGATTGATCCTGTCACTGCTTTCCAAATGCGGCTATTTCATCTTTAATAATTGATTCCAACATTTTCCCCACTGCTGATGTCAGGCTAACCGATCTATAATTACCTGTTTTCTCTCTCCCTCATTTTTTAAACAGTGGTGTTACATTAGCTACGCTCCAGTCCATAGGAACTGATCCACAGTCGACAGACTGTTGGAAAATGATCACCAATGCATCCACTATTTCTATGGCCACTTCCTTAAGTACTCTGGGATGCAGACAATCAGGCCTCGGCGATTTATCGGTTTTCAATCCCATCAATTTCCCGAACACAATTTCCCGCTTTATAAGGATATCCTTCAGTTCCTCCTTCTCACTAGACCCTCGGTCCCTTAGTATTTCCGGAAGGTTATTTGTGTCTTCCATGCCAAGACTCCGCCCTATTTACACTGGCCTTCAAAATTCGAGATCTGGGGATGTGGGTGGATCATCTGCCCATCACACACGCTCAACCTCCCCCCGCCCCCCCCCTCACCTCCCCCCCACTCCTCTTGTGTGAAGGGGATTTGTCTTGGAGCGTTCTTGCAGGAGTGCGAGATCCGCTGAGAGCCTGAAGAGGCCCTGAGCCATTACTAGGAGGCGACTGATTAACTTCCTCACGCGACCCTTGTGCTCTATTGGAAGCAGCAGATTAAGAGTATTGCACTTTGACCCTTGCTGCCCTTCCTCTCCACCTTTGGGGTAACAATATGCTGCTTCATGTTGAATCATTGTGGGTGAAGATTAGAGATATTAAGGGGAAAAAGTCACTGGTGGGTGTAGTTTATAGGCCCCCAAATAATAACTTCACGGTGGGGCGGACAATAATAAAGGGAATAATGAAGGCATGTGAAAAAGGAACGGCAGTAATCATGGGGGATTTTAACCTACATATCGATTGGTCAAATCAAATCGCACAGGGTAGCCTTGAGGAGGAATTCATAAAATGCATACGGGATTGTTTCTTAGAACAGTATGTTACAGAACCTACAAGGGAGCAAGCTATCTTAGATCTGGTCCTGTGTAATGAGACAGGAATAATAAACAATCTTCTGGTAAAAGATCCTCTCAGGATGAATGATCACAGTATGGTTGAATTTGTAATAGATTGAGGGTGAGAAAGTAGTGTCTCAAACGAGCGTACTATGCTTAAACAAAGGGGACTACAGTGGGATGAGGGCAGAGTTGGCTAAAGTGGACTGGGAATACAGACTAAACAGTGGCATAATTGAGGAACAGTGGAGGACTTTTAAGGAGCTCTTTCATAGTGCTCAACAAAAATATAATCCAGTGAAAAAGAAGGACGGTAAGAGAAGGGATAACCAGCCGTGGATAACAAAGGAAATAAAGGAGAGTATCAAATTAAAAACCAATGCGTATAAGGTATCCAAGGTTAGTGGGAAACTAGAAGATTGGGAAAATTTTAAACGACAGCAAAGAATGACTAAGAAAGCAATAAAGAAAGGAAAGATAGATTACGAAAGTAAACTTGCGCAAAACATAAAAACAGATAGTAAAAGCTTTTACCGATATATAAAACGGAAGAGAGTGACTAAAGTAACTGTTGGTCCCTTAGAAGATGAGAAGGGGGATTTAATAATGGGAAATGTGGAAATGGCTGAGATCTTAAACAATTGTTTTGCTTCGGTCTTCACAGTGGAAGACACAAAAACCATGCCAAAAATTGCTGGTCATGGGAATGTGGGAAGGGAGGATGTTGAGACAATCATTATCACGAGGGGGGGTAGTGCTGGACAGGCTAATGGATCTCAAGGTAGACAAGTCCCCTGGTCCTGATGAAATGCATCCCAGGGTATTAAAAGAGATGGTGGAAGTTATAGCAGATGCATTCGTTATAATCTACCAAAATTCTCTGGACTCTGGAGAGGTACCAGCGGATTGGAAAGCAGCTAATGTAATGCCTCTGTTTTAAAAAAAAGGGGCAGACAAAAGGCAGGTAACTATAGGCCGGTTAGTTTAACATCTGTAGTGGGGAAAATGCTTGAAACTATCATTAAGGAAGAAATAGCGGGACATCTAGATAGGAATAGTGCAATCAAGCAGACGCAACATGGATTCATGAAGGTGAAATCATGTTTAACCAATTTACTGGAATTCTTTAAGGATATAACGAGCATGGTGGATAGAGGTGTACCGATGGATGTGGGTATTTAGATTTCCAAAAGGCATTCTGTTTGCAATATACATAGATGACCTGGAAGAGGGGACAGAGTGTAGTGTAATAAAATTTGCAGATGACACAAAGATTAGTAGGAAAGCGGGTTGTGTAGAGGATACAGAGAGGCTGCAAAGAGATTTAGATAGGTTAAGCGAATGGGCAAAGGTTTGGCAGATGGAATACAATGTCAGAAAATGTGAGGTCATCCACCTTGCGGTGGGAGAGGGTGCGGGGAAACAGTAAATGGGAATATTATTTGAATGGGGAGAAATTACAACATGCTGAGGTGCAGAGGGACCTGGGGGTCCTTGTGCATGAATCCCAAAAAGTTAGTTTGCAGGTGCAGCAGGTAATCAGGAAGGCGAATGGAATGTTGGCCTTCATTGTGAGAGGGATGGATTTCAAAAGCAGGGAGGTCCTGCTGCAACTGTACAGGGTATTGGTGAGGCCGCACCTGGAGTACTGCGTGCAGTTTTGGTCACCTTACTTAAGGAAGGATATACTAGCTTTGGAGGGGGTACAGAGACGATTCACTAGGCTGATTCCGGAGATGAGAGGGTTACCTTTTGATGATAGATTGAATAGACTGGGTCTTTACTCGTTGGAGTTCAGAAGGATGAGGGGTGATCTTATAGAAACATTTAAAATAATGAAAGGGATAGACAAGATAGAGACAGAGAGGTTGTTTCCACTGGTCGGGGTGACTAGAACTAGGGGACACAGCCTCAAAATATGGGGGAGCCAATTTAAAACCAAGTTGAGAAGGAATTTCTTCTCCCAGAGGGTTGTGAATCTCTGGAATTCTCTGCCTAGGGAAGCAGTTGAGTCACAGATAGATAGATTTTTAACCAATAAGGGAATTAAGGGTTATGGGGAGCGGGCGGGTAAGTGGAGCTGAGTCCACGGCCAGATCAGCCATGATCTTGTTGAGTGGCGGAGCAGGCTCGAGGGGCTAGATGGCCTACACCTGTTCCTAATTCTTATGTTCTTATGTTCAATGGTCTGGCTGGCACCTCATGTGGCCACAACTAATGTACCCTTCTATTTGACCCTTTGAGCCTGCTCCGCCATTCGATAAGATCGTGGGTGATCGAAACTTAGAAATTTGCAGCGCAGTAGAAGGCCATCTCGGCCCATCGTGTTAGCCCCGGCCGATAAAGAGCCGTACCAGCTTCAGCCAGCAGCCCTGACGGTTACATATAAACCTATAAAAAATGAACAATAGCAGAAAGGTAAAGAGCTCCCAGCCCAACCAGTCCGCCCCACACAACTGCGACACGCCTTACACAGAAACATTCTACACTCCACCCAACCGGAACATTGTGATCTCCTGGGAGAGGCAAAAAGCAGATAAAAACCCAGGACAATTGGGGAATTTCTTCTCTCAGAGGGTTGTAAATCTGTGGAATTCTCTGCCCCAGAGAGCTGTGGAGGCTGGGTCACTGAATTTATTTAAGGCAGAGATGGACAGATTTTTGAGCGTTAAGGGAGCAAAGGGTTATGGGGAGCGGGCAGTGAAGTGAAGCTGAGTCTATGATCAGATCAGCCATGATCTTATTGAATGTTGGAGTCGGCTGGATGGGCCAAATGGCCGACTCCTGCTCCTATTTCTTATGTTCTTATGTTCTCCGGATCATGAGTGCAGTTGCCTCATTTGTTGTTTGTGGGACCTTGCAAATTACGTGGTGCAGTGGCAAAAGCAATTCATTGACCGTGAAGCACCTTGGGATATCGTACACATGTGAAGCTAGTTAAAGGCCAGTTCCTGGACTTCTTACATCTGAGGAGGTCCTTACCACCCTCAACCTCTCCTTGTTTCGATAGCCTAAAGATTTCTTGCACTCAAGCTAACCATTATTCCTGATTCATAGAAACATATAAACATAGAAAATAGGTGCAGGAATAGGCCATTCGGCCCTTCGATTCTGCACCACCATTCAATACGATCATGGCTGATCATGCAACTTCAGTACCCCATTCCTGCTTTCTCTCCATGCTTCTTGATCCCTTTAGCCGTAAGGGCCACATCTAACTCCCTCTTGAATATATCTAACGAACTGGCCTCAACAACTTTCTGTCGTAGAGAATTCCACAGGTTCACAATTCTCTGAGTGAACCTGCTTCATCACTTTGTAGATGTAGATGGAGTAACTCTCTTTCCTTGACTTTCTGCGTTTCTTGCTGCTCTTCAGTGGGGTCTTCAAGTCATCTTCTCTCCTACTCTTGAACGTTAGCCCTTTAATTACTAAAAGAAAAATGATCTGGGACAAACACGCACCCTGTCTCTGGTGGGTGTCATGAATGAAGGGGGCAAGGGGGATCCAAGTGATGTGTGGGCAAATCAGCAAAAAAAAATAAGGATAGACAAATCTTGCACTGTGATTTATGGGTTTCCACATTTAGTAACATTTGGTTTAGAAACAATTTAAGCTTATATATTGTCTCTGGAATCAATTAGTAGCAGAAAGGTCTGCTAGTCTTTGTTTTTCTTGGGAAGTTCAACTTACTGTTAACAGGAATCAACTCACATTGGCATGGAACAACATGTGCCAAATAAATGATAAAAATAATCATATACCACAGATTGTGCGCCTCTCAATGGAAGTGTTTGAAGAAATGTGGAAAGTATCTGGTTATCTTCTTGAGTAGAGTGAAGAATGACGGCTCACATTGGAACCTGACTCGTTGTCCCATTCCACATTATCCACAATTTATTTTAAAAAACGCACTTATTATAGCACCTTTCACGACCACCGGACATCCCAAAGTGTTTTACCGCCAATGAAATACTTTTTGTGATGTGTAGTCGCTGTTGTAATGTAGGAAGCGCGGCAATTTTACATGCGGCAAGCTCCCACAAACAGCAATGTGATAATGACCAGATAATCTGTTTTAGTGATGTTGATTGAGGGATAAATATTGGTCAGGACACCGGGGAAAACTCTCCTGCTCTTCTTTAAAATAGTGCTGCGGGATCTTTTACGTCCACCTGCGAGGGCAGACGGGGGCCTTGGTTTAACATCTCATGCGCCAATAATTTGAGCGCAGCACTCCCTCGGCGTGTCAGGCTAAATTTTTATGCACAAGTCAGTAGAGTGGGATTTGAACCCACAACTGTGTGACTCACAGGCAAGGGTGCTACCCACTGAACCATTGCTGACTCTCTCAAATGTGTTGAGTTTTGTCAGTGCTACACTGGCGTTCTCTCTTTGCTGATCTTGCCTCATGCACCATCCCTGAGAATTGATGGAGAAAGCTGGAACTTGTCCGTTCTGACGAGAGGACCCACCGTAGACGTTGGTCTATCTTCGCCTTTCAGGTGGTGACAGACTTGTGCGTCTCATAACAATTAGAAGCAGGAGCAGGCCATATGGCCCCTCGAGCCATTCAATAAGATCATGGCTGATCTGCAATCTCAACTCCACTTTCCCACCCGATCCCCATATCCCTTGACTCCCTTAGATTTCAAAAATCTCTCTATCTCAGCCTTGAATATACTTAACGATTCAACATGCACAGCCCTCTGGGGTAGAGAATTTCAAAGATTCACCACCCTCTGAGTGAAGAAATTTATCCACATCTCAATCCTAAATGGCCGACCCCTGATCCAGAGACTGTGAGCCCTGGTTTTAGACTCTCCAGCCAGCGGAAACATCCTCTCAGCATCTACCCTGTCAATCCCGCTTAGAATCGTGTATGTTTCAATGAGATCACCTCTCATTCTTCTAACCTCCTGAGACTATTGGCCCATTCTACTCGCTCTCGTCTCATCCCAGGAATCAATCTAGTGAACCTTTGTCCCTCTAAGGCAAGTATGTCCTTCTTTGGATAATGCAGTTTTTCCAGTATTTTCCCTTTTTATTCCCAGACTTCCAGCTTTTCTCTTTTTAACACTGCCATGTTTAGGGATTATCCTGACGATGATCCATGCTTTTATTCCTGGCTGGTCATCATTCCACATTCCTGAAGTAAGCAAAGAGCCGGTTTCCTTTCCTGCAGAGTTGAGACCCAGCCATTATTTGTATTTCACCTTTAAACAATTGCAGTGGGACATAACCGAGGCTGTAAAGGTGTTTACTGAGTGGCCTCGAAGTCGGCCCCTCACCGCTGCTAATCTTGATGTCAACATCAAAGAGGTGGCTTGCCATCTGTTCCCTGTATTGAATTTATGGCGATGGAAAACAAACAAGCAAGGTGCTGGCTCCGTCCTCACTCCTTTTGGGGTGAAACGCGATGAAAGGCAAAGTGAATGGTGCACTGTTTCAGGTTCGCAGAGGAGTGCTGGGTCTGGGCTGCAGGCCTCTGAAAACAATGTTGCCTTTGTAGAGCTAGCAATCCATCAGCATTGGACTTCATAAATCACTGGTTGGGCTTCAGCTGAAGTATTGTGGACTCTTCAGGAAAAATGTACAGGCCGTAGAAAGGGTACTGTAATGTATGCACCTGTGAGTATGCTCACAGGTTTGTAGAGCTGTTGAGTGTTTGGCAAGGTGACCAGAGTCAGGGACCTGCTCGATGGCGGAGGAGCGGGCTGGATGGCGCCAGACATGCTGGCGCGGCGCCTAAATTCGGCCGACGTCCGCCGCGCGGCCGATGCCATCGAGTCGCTAAAAACAGCTCTGGGCCCTGACTCCGATAGGTGTGTCGAAGAGGCTCAAGCACGTGGGGAGATCCCGTCTGAACTGACCCTCGTCCAGACGGATTTCCTCATTGGCGCCAAACCCCGGAACCTCCCTCGGAAGCTGGCGCCTCACAACTTGAGCCGCCTCGGGGAAATCCCCTCCGTGCCTTTCAGTTCTGCGCGGAGGGGTTTCCTGTACGGGCTGCTCCTGCACACTCTCAACTTTGCCATCCTCGCCTGTCGTCCGGACACACCATGGCGTACCATCTTGCCGTCCGGAGGAGGCGGGGGTCCCCGATGGAGTGCACTCTACGCGGGAGTCCTCCCACTATTTATCGGGGACTTGGCCTGAAGGGTGGTGCACGGAGCAGTCCCATGCAACAAATTTTTAAGCAGGTTCACGGGCTCCCAGGCCGCCTGCAATTTCTGCGGTCTGGAAGAGTCCGTGTTCCACGTTTTTATTGAGTGCACAAGGTTGCAGCCCCTGTTCCAATATTTAAAGGGGCTGCTCCTGAAATTCTGGCTGCACTTCAGTCCCACTCTCCTGATCTTTGGGCACCCTGTGCGGAGGGGAGCGGGTAGGTCCGAGGGCCTCCTCGTAGGACTGCTCCTGGGCACGGCCAAGGGTGCCATCAGCCAGTCCAGGCAGCGGGCGGTCGAGGGGGTCGTTCAGCCCGACTGCCTGCCTCTCTTCTGCGCCTACATCTGGGCCAGGGTGTCCTTGGAGATGGAGCACGCGGTGTCCACCGGTACGCTCGCGGCATTCCGCGAGAGGTGGGTGCCGGAGGGACTGGAGTGCATCATCACCCCCGGCAACCAAATTTTAATTTGATTTTATATGTTTTAAAGTTTAATTTGTTTTATTGACGGGTTTTAGTGTCCCCTCCCTTTTTGCCAGGGGCACTTGTATAATTTGTGTTTTTAGTGCCCAAAAAAACCCACAAAAAAAACCAATAAAAAAACCCAAAAAAGGGCACTTGAAAACTGTTTGGAGTATCCCCCCCTTTAATCAGGGGGCACTTGATTTAATTGATTTTGTTTTTTGCGACAAAATAGTTGCAGAGCTGTTGAGTGTTTGACAAGGTGGCCAGAGATAAGGACCTGCTCGATGGCAGAGGAGCGGGCTGGATGGCGCCAGAGGAGCTGGCATGGTGCCTATCCTGGGTCGACATCCGGCGCACAGCCGATGCCATCGAGTCGCTAAAAACAGCGCTGGGCCCTGACTCCGTTAGGTGTGGTGATGAGGCTCAAGCATGTGGGGAGATCCCGTCCGAACTGACCCCTGTCCGGACGGAATTCCTCTTCGGCGCCAAGCCCCGAAACCTTCCTCAGGAGCCGGTGCCTCACACTTGAGCCTCCTCCGGGAAATCCCCTACGTGCCTTTCAGTTCTGCGCTGAGGGTGCGGTGTCCCTGTACCTTACTACAAAATCACATGAGGCATGTACTGCAGACACAGTCACTACGTGACCTTAACCTTTATTCCCAGGATCAAGGAGTGCTGACCCTTGGTGGGACCTCCCCTTTTACACCTGGAAACCCAGGTGAGGAGTGTCGCCCACAAGTTCACCCCCTGTGGTCAGGGTGTGCATTTCTAGGATATAAGTACATAGAAACATAGAAACATAGAAAATAGGTGCAGGGGTAGGCCATTTGGCCCTTCGAGCCTGCACCGCCATTCAATGAGTTCATGGCTGAACATGCAACTTCAGTACCCCATTCCTGCTTTCTCGCCATATCCCTTGATCCCCCTAGTAGTAAGGACTACATCTAACTCCTTTTTGAATATATTTAGTGAATTGGCCTCAACAACTTTCTGTAGTAGAGAATTCCACAGGTTCACCACGCTCTGGGTGAAGAAGTTTCTCCTCATCTCAGTCCTAAATGGCTTACCCCTTATCCTTAGACTGTGACCCCTGGTTCTGGACTTCCCCAACATTGGGAACATTCCTCCTGCATCTAACCTGTCTAAACCCGTCAGAATTTTAAACGTTTCTATGAGATCCCCTCTCATTCTTCTGAACTCCAGTGAATACAAGCCCAGTTGATCCAGTCTTTCTTGATACAGTGTACAGGAGTTGTATGAAGGTTACATTTGCATGGTGGTTACATACATGACATCACCTCCCCCCTTACGTCTTTTTGTGTCAAAGGTTAAGTCTTTCAGGTGATCGACACTCTCTCGTGGAGCGCCGCAGTTGGAGCTCTGGTGGCTGAGCCTTGGCATGCGTCTTTGTCACCTGAGGTGATTCCAGCCTGTGAGGGCTGGCCGCAGGGGCTGTGCATGCTGGTGATTGTCCTTGTTGCTCGTTCACCGGCAGTGGTGTGGGTGACATCTCATGCTCTTCTACAGGTTCCTCCGTGTCTATGCTGAACCTTTTCTTTACTTGGTCCAAGTGTTTGCGGCATATCTGCCCATTGTTTAGTCTGACTACTATGACCCTATTTCCTTCTTTGCCAATTACTGTGCCCTCAAGCCACTTGGGTCCCAAAGCATGGTGAAGAACAAATACCGGATCATCCATTTCTATACACCTCCCCCTTGAGTTTCGATTATGGAACTCGGTTTGGGACTAGCGCTCAACAATGTCTGCCAGGGCTGGGTGAATGAAGGACAGCCGCGTTTTAAGCGTGCGTTTCATGAGGAGTTCCGCTGGCGGGACTCCCGTGAGCGAGTGCGGGCGGGACCTGTAGGCCAGCAGGAGGCGCGATAGGCAATACTGAAGGGAGAGTCCTTGGATGCGGAGCATGCCCTGTTTTATAACTTGGACCGCATGTTCCGCCTGGCCATTGGAAGCCGACTTGAACGGTGCTGTCCAGACGTGTTTGATACCATTGCCCGACATAAACTCCTGGAATTCATGGCTGGTGAAACACGGGCTATTGTCACTGACCAGGATGTTCGGCAAGCCGTGGGTCGCAAAAACCGTACGCAGACTCTCCACGGTGATGGATGTCGTGCATGAGTTTAATATGATGCACTCGATCCATTTCGAGTATGCATCGACAACAATCAGAAACATTTTCCCCATGAATGGGCCCGCATAGTCTATGTGAATATGTGACCATGGCCTGGTGGGCCAGGGCCACGGGTTGAGTGGGGCCTCCCAGGGGGCATTGCCCAGCTGGGCACACGTCGTGCACCTGCGAACCCAGTGTTCCAGGTCTGAGTCAATCCCCGGCCACCACACGTGTGACCGGGCAATGGCCTTCATTAACACGATGCCGGGGTGCTCGCTGTGGAGTTCCCTGATGAACGCTTCCCGTCCTTTCTGGGGCATGACTACCCGGCTGCCCCATAGCAGGCAGTCGGCTTGGATGGAGAGCTCATCCATCCATCTCTGAAACTGTCTGACCTCCTCAGGGCACGCCCCGTGTGCGGGCGCCCAATCCCCAGTCAGGACACATTTCTTTATCATGGAAAGGAGGGGGTCTCTGTTGGTCCAGAGTTTGATCTGCCGGACTGTGATGGGGGAGCCGGCGGTGTCAAAAGCCTCAGCGGCCATAACCATCTCCGCGCTTTGCTCCAACGCCCCCTCAGTGGTGGCCAGTGGAAGCCTGCTGAGCGCGTTAGCGCAATTTTCGGTGCCTGGCCGGTGCCGTATGGTGTAGTCATACGCAGCCAGCGTGAGGGCCCATCGCTGTATGCGAGCTGACGCATTGGCATTGACAGCCTTGCTGTTGGACAACAGGGATGTTAACGGCTTGTGATCCATTTCTAGCTCGAACCGTCTACCGAAAAGGTACTGGTGCATCTTTTTCACACCATAAACAATGCGAGTGCTTCCTTTTCGACCATGCTGTATCCGCGCTCTGCCTGAGAGAGCAACCTGGAGGCATAAGCCACCGGTTGGAGTCGGCCGTCATCATTCTCCTGCTGCAACACACATCCAACCCCGTAGGATGATGCATTGCACGTTAAAACCAGTTTTTTTACCGGGGTCAAACAAGGTCAACAGTTTGTTGGAACACAGCAGGTTCCTCGCCTTATTGAAAGCCCGTTCTTGACAGTCCCCCCAAAGCCATTCACAACCTTTATGCAGGAGCATGTGTAACGGCTCTAACAACGTGCTTAAGTTCAGCAGGAAGTTCCCGAAATAGTTCAAAAGTCCGAGGAATGATCGCAACTCCGACGTGTTGCCGGGCCTGGGCGCCCGGCGGATCGCCTCCATTTTTGATTCAGTGGGCCGGATCCCCTCTACGGCAACCCTCCTGCCCAAAAACTCGACCTCTGGGGCCAAAAGCACATACTTGGCCTTTTTCAGCTGCAAGCCTACCAGGTCCAGTCAGCGTAGCACCTCCTCCAGGTTGTGCAGGTGTTCCTCGGTGTCTCGACCCGTTATAAGGATGTCGTCTTGGAATACGATTATTTCGGGGATTGATTTGAGCAAGCTTTCCATGTTTCGCTGTAAGATAGCTGCCGCCGAACGAATGCCAAACGGACACCTGTTGTAGATAAATAATCCTTTGTGTGTCGTGATGGTGGTCAGAAGCTTGGATTCTTCAGCCAGTTCCTGAGTCATGTAGGCTGAAGTGAGGTCCAGCTTCGTGAACAGCTTGCCACCCGCCAGGGTGGCAAAAATGTCCTCCGCTCTCGGGAGCGGGTATTGGTCTTGCAGCGACACTCGGTTGATGGTGGCTTTGTAGTCGCCACAAACCCTGACCGAGCCATCTGCTTTAAGGACAGGAACGATGGGACTTGCCCAGTCGCTGAATTCAACGGCCGAAATTATGCCCTCTCTGAGCAGCCTGTCCAATTCACTTTCAATTTTCTCACGCATCACATACGGCACCGCTCTGGCTTTGTGGTGCACTGGTCTGGCATCCGGAGTGATGCATTTCACTACTTTGGTGCCCTTGAACGTTCCAACACTGGGTTGAAACAGTGACCTGAATTTTTGTAGGACCTGTGAGCATGAACTTCGCTCCACAGATGAAATGGCGTGCACATCCCCCCCATTTCCAATTCATCTCGGCTAGCCAACTCCTCTCCAAAAACGCGAGGCCATTTCGTGGGATGGTCCAGAGTGGCAGCCGGTTCTGTAATCCATTATGTGTTACCATCAAGTTTGCACTGCCTAGCACTGGGATGATCTCTTTGGTGTACGTCTGTAGCTGCGTGTCAATGTGTTCCAGTTTGGGCCTGCTAGCTCTGTGTGGTCATAGTCTCTCAAATTATTGGGTGCTCATAAGTGACTGGCTAGCTCCTGTATCCAGCTCCATGCGCACCGGGATGCCATTCAATAAAACTTTCATCATCATGGGTGGCGTTATAGTGTATGAGCTGTGGACGTCAGCCACATGAACCCGCTGAACTTCAGCAACCATGGCTTTTCCCCAGGCATCATTCTGCATTGCAGATCCCTCGTCTGTTTCCTCTGTCTCGCAGATTAGCCTCGCTACTGCCTTTCTGCACATCCTGGCCAAGTGTCCACTGACGTTATAAATCCTACAGGTATATTGCTGAAACCTGCAGCTTTTCGCAGTATATCTACCCCCGCACCTCCAGCATGAGCTGAGATTGTTGTTAACAAAGTGACTGTTACCAGGCATTCCTCTCTGTTTGTCCCTTTGGTTGTTTCTAAGCACGCTGATGGTGGGTGTTAATGGTCCCATTGTGGGACGCATTCCTCGTGATGGCGTGAATTGCCGATCCCCTTTCCATTGTCCCTGTTGCGGGCCCAACCTAGAGTCTGTTGCTGCCTGTGGGGTTTCGAAATGCCCTTGCCTGCCTGCGAGATCCCGAGCCGCGTTCACCATGTTAACTCCCTGGTCCATCACCACACTGGGACCAGGGCTGCGCGCGTAAATTAGCTTGGTCTCCTTTTCCCCTGCCATGAAGGTCTGGGCTATCAATGCCACCCCTTCTAAAGTCAAGTCCTTGGCCTCTATGAGCTTCCTGAAAATCCGGCATGACTAATGCCCTCAATGAAGAAATCCCTTAACATCTCCCCCCTGCAGGCGTCTGTGAACTTACAGAGACTGGCCAAGCGCCGCAGGTCCGCAACGAAGTCCGAGATGTTTTGCCCCTCCCGACGCCGGCGTGTGTAGAACTGATGCCGGGCCATGTGTACGCTGCTCGCCAGCTTGAGATGCTCACTGATCAGCTGGCTGAGCTCTTCAAAGGACTTGTCCGCTGGCTTTTGGGGTGCGAGCAGGCCTTTCATCAGCGCATACGTCTGTGGTCCGCAGCTGGTCAGTAGATGTGCCCTCCGCTTGTCAGCCGCTGCCGCTCCCAGCCAGTCCTTCATGACAAAGCTCTGTCAGCATCTCTCCACGAGGTCGTCCCAGTCCTCACCCACACAGTAACGTTCCTCTGTGCTACCGGTGGCCATCCTCGTGGTTCGGTGACTCCTGTTTCTCGTCGCCAAATGTGGTGTCCCTGCACCTTACTACAAAATCACACGAGGCATATACTGCAGACACAGTCACTACGTGACTTTAACCTTTATTCCCGGGACCAAGGAGTGCTGACCCTGGATGGGACCTCTTCTTTTACACCTGGAAACCCAGGTGAGGAGTGTCTCCCACAAGTTCACCCCCTATGGTCAGGGTGTGCATTTCTAGGGTATAAGTACAGTGTACAGGAGTTGCATGAAGGTTACATTTGCATGATGGTTACATATATGATAGAGGGGATTCCTGTATGGACTGCTCTTGCACACTCTTCACATTGCCATCCTCGTCTGCCGTCCGGATGCGCCATGACGCACCATCTTGCTGTCCGGATGAGGCGGGGGTCCTCAATGGAGTGCTCTCTACGCGAGAGTCCTCCCTCTATTTATTGGGGACTTGGCCTGGAGGGTGGTGCACTGAGCAGTCCCATGAATTAAGTTTTTAAGTCGGTTCACGGACTCCCAGGCCGCCTGCAATTTCTGCGGTCTAGAGGAGTCCATGTTCCATATTTATGTTGAATGTGTCAGGTTGCAGCCCCTCTTCCATTAATTGAAGGGGCTGCTCTTCAAATTGTGGTTGCACTTCAGTCCCACGCTCCTGATGTTTGAGCACCCTGTGCGGAGGGGAATGGGCAGGTCGGAGGGCCTCCTCGTAGGACTGCTTCTGGGCATGGCCAAGGGGGCCATCAGTCAGTCCAGGCAGCGGGCGGTCAAGGGAGTTGTTCAGCCTGACTGCCTGCCTCTCTTCTGCGGTTACATCCGAGCCAGAGTGTCCCTGGAAATGGAGCAGGCAGTGTCCACCACTATGTTTGCGGCCTTCCGCAAGAGGTGGGCGCCGGAGGGACTGGAGTGCATCTTTACCCCCGGCAACCAAATTTTAATTTGAACCACTTAATGTCTAAAGTTTAATTCGTTTATTTGTCGGTGTAGTGCCCATTTAATAAGGGGGCACTTGTATTAATATTCAAGTAATAATAGTTGTAGAGCTGTTGAGTTTGAACTGGCTTAGCCAGTCACGTGATGTTCACAAGACTCAATAAAACCCCAGCCAGTTGGGTTCGGGGAATCCACGATGAGGCAGCTGGTTGTGAGCCTGGTGGATGAACTGGTAATGTGTAGTATGATTGTTAAACCTTTGCTAATAAACCAACTCGTTCTTAATAGCAATGTGTTGCAATGAATTCTGAAGCAAAGACCCCATGAATCAAACACATTACAGGTACAGAGGAGGTTTACCAGGGTGTTACTATGGTGAGGAGAGGTTGGAAAAGTTCTCCTTGGGAGAGAATCGTTTAAGAGGTGACCTAACCGAGGATTTCAAGATGATGAGAGGCTTTGATGGAGTGGAGAGAGATAAACTCCTCCCTCTGGCGAGTGGGTCAATAACCAGACGTCACAGAATCAAAATCACTGGCAAAAGCCCGAGAGCGGAGATGAGGAGAATTTTTTTGACTCAGAGAGATGTCGGGATCTGGAACGCTCTACCGGTAAAGATGGTGGGACCTGATTTCACAGGGAGATGGACAATTTTAAAAGGGAGATGGACATGTACTTGAGGATGAGGAAATACGGGGCTACGGACAAAAGCACGACTGCTCTTTCAAAGAGCCAGCACAGGCACAACAGACCGAATGGCCTCCTTCTGTGCTGTAAGTTTCTAGGGGGCCGAATTTGATCAAGGCCCCCGCCCACCCAAGTGCCGCCCAAAGTGCCGCCGATGGCTGCCGAGGTACCGGACGGTACTTTCGGCGGGATATTCATCGCCGAGGTCCCTCGAAGGTCGGCGGGCAGCAAAGCAGCCGCCAATCTGGGCAGCAGCGGGCGGGAGGTTGCATTCTCGGCGGCCGAGACGCTTGCCTCCTAAGTGCCGCCGAGGATGGAGTCGGGCCCACAGAGGGCCGAAGAGGTAAAAATAAAAATCATCAGGAAAATTTTTTTTAAACTATCGCAAGACCTTCAGGGGACCCCCCATCCAGGTAAGTCGCTGTGGAAAAAATAAATCAAAAAGGTTCACCAACCTTTTTTTCAGGATCATCATACTCACCGTTGGGGACAGACCAGCCTCCTCGCAGAGGTCCACCCCCGTTCTGCCGCCGATTCCCACCCACAGGAATCTGGGAGCTTGGCGGGCGGGAGCTCAGTTGCGTCACTCGGCCCTCCGGTCACGTCAGCGGGCGCTTCCCAGCGGCTCTCCCCACCCGCCCGCTCCACGCCACGTTCGAAAGTGGCACTGGGCGGATCTGCAAGAGGAATGTCGGTGGCAGTGGGTGGTGATTTATTCAATTTCGGCCCCGATAATTCTATGATGGTGATGTTGGCCTCAGCTTTTCCAGTAATGCTCCACTGCTCTGTAGATCTTTGTTTTTAATGGGGGAGAAGTCCTCCTGTTTAAATAATAGGGGAGGGTATATGGGCAGTGCTTGATAATGGCATTGTGCTCTATTACAGTGTTGGGGTTTAATACATGGGAGTTTGGGAAATATGGTTGAAAGGCCACAGCCCATAGTGCAGGACGTTTTCCTACGGGGCTAAGAGGATTCAATTGCAATGACAGGTTGCATAGACTAGGTTTGTATTAGAAGCGTGGGGCTGGATATTCGGCTTTGATGTTTTTGGGCCGATAATGATGGCGGGGCGGTAAAGTTTGTGCCCGGGAACAGTTTGCGCTTTAGTAAGTAAGTTTGGGCAGCTGGGCCCTGAGTCAGGGGGCGCAGCGCTAAGGGAGGCGTTGTACGCCTTTCTTTGGCGCTAGCATGGGAAACTCCCGAGCTAAAGAGCTGGGCCGGAAGCGCTCCGAGAGACGCCGGGGGCGTGGGGGGTGGGGAGGGGGGGAGGGAAACCTAAAAAAAACCCACAAAAACATTCCCAAAACATTGTCCACGCCACCACAACACAAATCACAAAACATTTTATTAAAGAAGTAACAATCACACTTACATAAGAACATAAGAATTAGGAACAGGAGTAGGCCATCTAGCCCCTCGAGCCTGCTCCGCCATTCAACAAGATCATGGCTGATCTGGCCGTGGACTCAGCTCCACTTACCCGCCCGCTCCCCATAACCCTTAATTCCCTTATTGGTTAAAAACTGAGGAGCCAATTACCTAGCTCTCCGCTGTTGGCATCGTTGGACTGCCCTGATTTCCCAGGCGGCCGGTGTGAGGCACGCTTCGCGGCGCACAGGTCAAGCTGAAGTGCAAACTCGCGCCAGTGCCATAACCGGGGGCAGCTCTTCCGGGTGGTGCTGCTCTGCGCCGTCGCTAAACCGGACCCGAGGATCGCCGCGAGGCGCTGGAGGCAGACCGCCCGGCCAGAACAACTCACCCCGGCCATTGCCGCCGCTCCGGGGCGAAAACTGAAGCGGAGAGGTGCCCTATGTAGAATCATAGAATGGTTACAGCACAGAAGAAGGCCCATCGAGCCCGTGCCGGCATTATCTTGAGTATAGACGATTAAGGGGTGCTCTAATTGAGGTGTTTAAGATGATTAACGGAGTTGATGGCGTAGATAGAAAGAAACTTTTTCCTGGGGTGGGGAATTTCAGACCAAGAAGGCATAACCTTAAAATTCGAGCTAGGCCGTTGAGGGGTGATGTCAGGAAGCACTTCTTCATACAAAGGGTAGTGGAAGTCCGGAACTCTCGCCCCCAAAAAGCTGTTGTGGCCGGGGGTCAATTGGAAATTTCAAAACAGATTGATTTTGGTTAGGCAAAGGGTGTTAAGGATTACGGAACCAGGGCGGGTGGATGGAGAGAACGATGAAGCAAACCTGCCATCCTTTCCTGGTTACTCCAGTCCCACAACCGTTTCTAAACTAGCAATTCCTTTCATTATAAACGACGACAACAACAACTTGTGTTTATATAGCGCCTTTAACATCCCAAGGTGCTTCACAAGAGTATTATGAGCCAAAAAATTTGACACCAAGCCACACAAGGAGAAATTAGCGCAGGTGACCAAAAGCTTGGTCAAAGAGGTAGGGTTTAAGGAGCGTCTTAAAGGAGGAAAGAGAGGTAGAGAGGCGGAGAGGTTTAGGCAGGGAGTTCCAGAACTTGGGGCCTAGGCAACAGAAGGCATGGCCACCAATGGTTGCGTGATTATAATTAGGAATTATAATTGTTCCTTCCCTAAAGAACATTAGTGAACCACTTCGGTTTTTAACAACAATTCAACAACTTCGTGGTCACTTTTATCAGCACTATCTTTTTATTTCCAGATTTTAAAAAAATGAATTATATTCTCAAACTACCATGGAAGGAATATGATCTCAGGTTCTCTTGCCTACTTGAAGTGCTGTAACGTGCAGGGTTACAGACCTAGAACTGGAAAGTGGGATTAGGCTGGATAGCCTCTTGTTGGTCGGCATGGACATGATGGGCCTAGATGGCCTCCTTCCGTGCTGTAAACTTCTATGATGAATCTAAGATCTAATTGAATGGTGGAACAGGGGCTGAATGGCCTCCTCCTGTTCCTATGTAAATTGCTGGTTTATGCAGATAGGGATAGTGTGACCAGGGTCAGTGGTCCCTGAGAGGCATATCTAAGTGTAGATTAAGAATCCAGAATTTTTTTCCTGAATTAATGAAAATGAGCTACTTTTAGTTCAGGGTTATATAAGTAAAATTAAGACAAGTTGTTCGATTTTTTGTCTTTTTTGGTATCTGCTGAAATACAGAAGTATTTCTCTGTAGTACTGTTTCTAGTGACCATATAAAAAGTACTTTTGTTGTGGTGTTTAATCTAGGTCCGTAACTCTGCAGGTTACGGCACTTCAAGTGCACATCTAAGTACTTTTTAAATTGGTGAGGGTTTCTGCATCTACCACCCTTTCAGGCAGTGAGTTTCAGACCCCCACCACCATCTGGATGAAGAAATTTCCCTTCAAATCCCTTCTAAACCTCCCACCAATTACTTTAATTCTATGGCCCCTAGTTGTTGACCCTCTGCTAAGGGAAACAGAACTTTTCTATGCACTATATCTAGGCCCCTCATAATTTTATACACCTCAAAGAGGTCTCCCCTCAGCCTCCTCTGTTCCAAGGAAAACAAACCCAGCCTATCCAATCATTCCTCATAGCTTAGATTCTCCACTCCTGGCAACATCCTCGTAAATCTCCTCTGTACCCTCTCCAGTGCAATCACATCCTTCCTGTAATGCGGTGACCAGAACTGCACGTAGTACTCCAGCTGTGGCCTAACCAGTGTTTTATACACTTCATGGATGATCTGTAGCCCAACTTTATTTATCTGTCTTTTCTCCATGTCCCTTGATACCCTTACCTAACAAAAATCTATTGACCTCAGTCTCAATTGACCCAGCATCCACAGCCTCAAGTATATAAAGTCCTAAGCCATCCTTGCAGCTCTCTCGCTGCTTACCTCGGGAGCCTCTTATCAACAAGAGCAGACATTGATGACGAGATTCAATACCGCCTCCAGTGCGCCAGTGCAGCCTTCGGCCGCCTGAGGAAAAAGATGTTCGAAGACCAGGCCCTCAAATCTGCCACCAAGCTCATGGTCTACAGGGCTGCAGTAATACCCGTCCTCCTGTATGGCTCAGAGACATGGACCATGTGCAGTAGACACCTCGAGTCACTGGAGAAATACCACCAACGATGTCGCCGCAAGATCCTACAAATCCCCTGAGAGGACAGGCGCACCAACATTAGCGTCCTCGACCAGACCAACATCCCCAGCATTGAAGCACTGACCACACTTGATCAGCTCCGCTGGGCAGGCCACATTATTCGCATGTCAGACATGAGACTCCCAAAGCAAATGCTCTGCTCGGAACTCCTTCACGGCAAACGAGCCAAAGGTGGGCAGAGGAAAGGTTATAAGGACACCCTCAAAGCCTCCCTGATAAAGTGCAATATCCCCCACTGACACCTGGGAGTCCCTGGCCAAAGACCGCCCTAAGTGGAGGAAGTGCTTCCGGGAGGGCGCTGAGCACCTCGAGTCTCATCGCTGAGAGCATGCAGGAAACAAGCGCAGACTGCGGAAGGGGCATCCAGCAAACCTGTCCTACCCACCCCTTCCCTCAATGACTATCTGTTCCACCTGCGACAGGGACTGTGGTTCTCGTATTGGACTGTTCAGCCACCTAAAGACTCATTTTTGGAGTGGAAGCAAGTCTTCCTCGATTCCGAGGGACTGCCGATGATGATGATGGAAAAGTACTTTTGTTGTTTAATAAAGAGAATGAATTACATGCTTTCATTTTTTCTTTATTCATTCACAAGATGTGAGCATCACTGGCAAGGCCAGCATTTATTGCCCATCCCTAATTGTCCTGTGGTGGTGAGCCACCTTATGCAACTGAGTGGCTTGCTAGGCCATTTCAGAGGGCAGTTAAGAGTCAACCACATTGCTGTGGGGTCTGGAGTCACATATAGGCCAGACCGGGTAAGGACGGCAGATTTCCTTCCCTAAAGGACATTAGTGAACCAGATGGGTTTTTACGACAATCCAGTAGTTTCATGGGGCTCAATTTTGGCCAGGAGTTGCTCCGTTTTTTTGGGAGTAACTTGGTTTTTCTGGCGTAACTTAAAAATCCCCATTTTCCCCAATCAATTTACACCAGCGTTACTGAGTTAGTTACAATATTCTTAGGTTCGGCCAAAATTTAAGCCATGGTCACCATTACTAACACTCGCTTTTTATTCCAGATTTACACACAAATTCAAACCTACTGTTCCCCTTCCTCCTTCCCACAGGACTTCTGTCAGAGGAGAAGTGTGAGTTTGTGTGTATGTATTGGCACATGCAGCAGAGCCTGGTCTCCAGTTGTCTTGGGTCTCCTTGCCACTGGACCAAGACCTTGCTCCGTCAAGCCCGTGTGGTGGCTGGTGTGCAACGGCCATCCCACATTAAAAGAATTCACGCACAGGCATCTTCCATCCTTTAAAATCAGTTCATTAGTCACCTGAGTACTCATTTTTAGTGTGGAAGTAAGTACATCCTCAACCCAGACGGACTGCCTATGATGGCGATTCCAGATTTATATAATTAACTGAGCTGAAATTTCCCAGCTGCCGTGGTGGGATTATGAACTCATGTCTCCGGATCATTAGTCCAGACCTCTGGATTACTAGTGCAGTAACTTAACCACTACACTACTGTTCCCTTAATTGATAGAGATTAATTGCTATGATTAGTAAACAACTCCATTATTGCTGTATCAAGCGACTCATCATCATAGACGGTCCCTTGTATCGAGGATGACTTGCTTCCACGCCAAAAAGGGATGAGTTCACAAGTGTTTCAATGAAGGACCTAATATTCCAGGTCCCAAACTACATCCTGAAGGGTGTAAGATGTCTGTGCGTGAATTTTTTTAACGTGTGGTGACTGTTGCACACCAGCCACTACATGGGCTTGACAGAGCTAGGTCTTGGACTAGTGGCAAGGATTAACCAAGATGACTAGAGACCAGCTCTGCTGCACGGACCTAGTGCGCACACATATCATAGTGTGGGGCTGACCCGTGCTGCCCCTGGGCCCTCGCCTCTTCTGAGCGACTACCAGGTTGGTAGAAGGCGAACAATGGACCTTAGTCTTACTTCATCTAATAGTATAATAAAATGATACAGCTCAGAAGGAGACCATTCGGCCCATCGTGCCTGTGCCGGCCCTTTGAAAGAGCGATCCACTTAGTCCCACTCCCCTCCTCTTTCCCCACAACCCTGCATTTTTTTCCCTTCAAGTATGTATCCAATTTCCTTTTGCAAGTTACTATTGAATCTGCGTCCATCATCCTTTCAAACAGCACATTCCAGATCATAACAGCTCGCTGCATAAAAAATATCTCCTCATCTCCCCTCTGGCTTTTTAGCCAATTAACATAAATCTGTGTCCTCTGGTTACCGACCCTCCTGCCCCTGGAAGCAATTTCTCCCGATGTACTCGAACAAATCCCCTCATTGTAATCCAGTATCATTATTCGTGAAGGAGCCACAACCAATGTATGTTATATTGTGGGGGCTGTAGCACTTCAGAGAGCAATGTACCCCATTAATTTGCACCAGTCCTCCTGAGAAAGAAATAAAAAGAAAGGCTTACATTTATATAGTGTCTTTCACGACCACCATCCGTCTCAAAGTGCTTCACAACCAATACAGTACATTTGGGGTGATGCTGTAATGCAGGAAACACGTAGCCAGTTTGCGCACAAGCAAGCTCCCACAAACAGCAATGCGATAATGACCAAATAATCTGATTTTGTTATATTAATTGAGATATCAACATTGGCCAGGACACCGGAATAACTCTCCTGCTCTTCTTCGAAATAGTGCCATGGGATCTTTTACGTCCACCTGAGAGAGCAGCCTTGGTTTACATAAGAACATAAGAAATAGGAACAGGAGTAGGCCATTTGGCCCCTCGAGCCTGTTTCACCTTGCAATAAGATCATGGCTCATCTGATCATGGAATCAGCTCCACTTCCCTGCCCGCTCCCCATAACTCTTTACTCCCTTATCGCTCAAAAATCTGTCTATCTCCTCCTTAAATATATTCAATGACCCAGCCTCCACAGCTCTCTGGGGCAGATTCCACAGATTTACAACCCTCTGAGAGAAGAAATGTCTCCTCATCTCAGTTTTAAATGGGCAGCCCCTTATTCTAAGTCTATTTCCCCTAGTTTTAGTTTCCCCTATGAGTGGAAATATCCTCTCTGCATCCAACTTGTCGAGCCCCTTATTATCTTATAAGTTTCAATAAGATCACTTTTCATTCTTCTGAACTCCAATGTGTATAGGCCCAATCTACTCAACCTATCCTCATAACCCAACCCCCTCATCTCCGGAATCAACCTCGTGAACCTTCTCTGAACAGCCTCCAATGCAAGTATATCCTTCCTTAAATACAGAGACCAAAACTGTACGCAGTACTCCAGGTGTGACCTCACCAACACCCTGTACAGTTGTAGCAGGATTTCTCTGATTTTATACTAGAACATAAGAACATAAGAAATAGGAGCAGGAGCGCACTCGAGCCTGCTCCGCCATTTAATACGATCATGGCTGATCCGGTCATGGACTCAGGTCGGCTTCCCTGCACGCTCCCAATAACGTCTCATCCGAAAGACTGCATCTCCGACAGTGCAGCACTCCCTCAGCACTGCACTGATGTGTCAGTCCAGATTTATATGCTCAAGTGCCTTGAGGCTGAGTCTGTTTATACTGCGGGCAGATTCAGCAATGATGGAACAAATGCACGCGTGCAACACTGCAGTTGGGCTTGCACCTATTGACACATGGGCTGCCACAGTTCGAGGGGAAGGCGCTCACCATCCTTTTCAATGTAACTAGGGATGGGTAATACATTTGGTCTTGCCAATGTCGGCACTATCCTGGTGAGCCGCGATGACAAGATTTGGCAAAGCGGCAAACATTCTTACTCCTTGGCAGCGGGAACTTGAATAACATTACAGGGTTGCCTTCGACAACACACTGAGGGAGGAATTCCCTCCCTAAACCTCTCCGCCTCTCCACCTCTCTCTCCCCTCCTTTAAGAACTCCTTAAAACCTCCTTCTTTGACCAAGCTTTTGGTCACCTGTCCTAATACCTCCTTATGTGGCTCGGTGTCAAATTTTCATAGAATCAGCACAGAAGGAGGTCATGCGGCCCTTCGATCCCGTGCCGGCTCTCTGCAAGAGCACTTCAGCTCGTCCCACTCCCCTGCCCTTTCCCCGTAGCCTTACAAATGTTTTCCTTCAGTTACTTATCCAATTCCCTTTTGAAAGCCACAATTGAGTCTGCCTCCACCACCCTCTCAGGCGGTGCATTCCCGATCCTAACCACTTGCTGCGTAACAATGTTTTTCCTCATGTTACCTTTGGTTCTTTTGACAATCACCTTAAATCTGTGTTCACTGGTTATCGACCCTTCTGCCAATGGGAACAGTTTTGCTCGACCGGAGATGAGGAGGTTGACTTATGAGGATAGGTGAATAGGTTGGGCCTAGACTCATTGGAGTTCAGAAGAATGAGAGGTGACCTTATCGAAACATATAAGGTAATGAGGGGGCTCGACAAGGTGGATGCAGAGAGGATATTTCCACTCATAGGGGAAACTAAAATTAGGGGACAGAATTGCAGAATAAGGGGCCACCCATTTAAAACTGACATGAGGAGGAATTTCCTCTCTCAGTGGGTTGTAAATCTATGGAATTCTCTGCCCCAGAGAGCTGTGGAGGCTGGGTCATTGAATTTATTTAAGGCGGAGATAGACAGATTTTTGAGCGATAAGGGAGTAAAGGTTATGGGGAGCGGGCAGGGAAGCAGAACTGAGTCCATGATCAGATCAGCCATGATCTTATTGAATGGTGGAGCAGGCTCGAGGGGCCAAATGGCCTAATCCTGCTCCTATTTCTTATGTTCTTATGTTCTATCTACTCTGTCCAGATCCCTCATTATTTTGAACACCTCTATCAAATCTCCTCTCAACCTTCTCTGCTCGAATGAGAACAACCCCAGCTTCTCCAGTCTATCCATGTAACTAAAGCCCCTCATCCCCGGAATTCTACTTGATAATCTTTTCTGTGAAGCGCTGTGGGACATTTTACTACGTTAAAGGTGCTATCTAAATGCAAGTGGTTGCCATCAGTAAGCCAGTGGGGTAAACCAGGTCTTCTGTATTATGTACTAAAGCACTCTTTCTTTTAATAGAAAGCTTATGAACTCAGTGCCTTGTTATGGGGCAGTATTTCTTTGTAGCAATTCCCGATATGAGTCTCTCTCAGGAAGATCACAGGGACCTCCGCAACTTTCTTAACCTTTCCCTCGCAAACTGGATCTGACTGCTGAAGGCACCTTGGAAAGCCAATGAGAAGCAGATGTTTCAGATAATGACCAGCTTTCAGGAGGTGAACCTCCTGTTTTCATTTGAAGACCGTGGCACATCTTATCCTTAAGCTATTTACGCTAGTTAATACCAAAAAAAGTGTGCTTTGCAATCCCTTTTACTGAAAACAGTTCTTCTCTCCCATTCCCTGTATCCTCTTACACACTTTGTTTGCAAATATTCCAGTTAGAATTTAGGGATTCATTATTAAGATGAACAAATGCGTCGCTGATTACTGGGAAGCAAAGTCATTTCTCTTCCTCATAAAAGATCCCATGGCACAATCTCAAAGAAGAGCAGGGGAGTTATCCCCGGTGTCCTGGCCAATATTTATCCCTCAATCGCATTAAAAAAAAAGACCATCTGGCCATTATCAAATTACTGTTTGTGAGAGCTTGCTGCGTGCAAATTGGCTGCCGCGTTTCCCACATTACAACCGTGACTATACTTCAAAAGTACTTCATTGGCTGTAAAGCGCTTTTGAGACGTCCGGAAAAGGCGCTATATAAATGCAAGTCTTTCTTTCAATCTTAACGGCAGGGCCCCATTCAACTAACTTTGTGCAGACTGTCGCGATTGATAGCCTGGCCGGCGGGCAGGGGCAGATATTATCGGCAGGAGGCCGCAGCCCAGGAGCCGTGAGGATGGTTCCCGGCAGTGAGTGAGGGGAAAAGGCCACGGTCAGGAGGGGTTGGGGCGGTGGCGAACCAGCAAGATCGGGGCTGGGAGAAGCCACAGGCTTCCTTGTGAGGCCTGGGGCGGGGGTGGGGGTTGGGGGGTGGGGGGGGGCGGGGTGCGGTGGGGAAGAACTCCTGGGCCAGAAGTAGCTTAAAATGTTAACATCATCTCTTCTGGCCAGTCCCACCGTGTTGGTGCTGCTAACAGGGCGGAGCTCTCCCTGTGGTGAGGGTGTTAAAAATAAGCACCGATTACCTCATCACGCCATAACATTATGTTGTTAACTAGGCCCACCCCGCCTGTCTTTTTAAAAATTAATTCCAGGATGTGGGCGGTGCTGGCAAGGCCAGCATTTATTGCCCATCCCCAATTGCCCCTTGAGAAGGTGGTGGTGAGCCGCCTTCTTGAACCGCTGCAGTCCGTGTGGTGAAGGTGCTCCCACAGTGCTGTTAGGGTGGGAGTTCCAGGATTTTGAGCCAGGGAAGATGAAGGAATGGCCGATATATTTCAGAAGCCAGTGCCGAGGTCAATGCCTGTTGATCCGCTCGGTTTTATTTTTATTATTGTTTTTTGTACTGGCTTGCTACAACTGAGTCGCTCACTGGGCCTTTTCAGAGGGCAGTTAATCACATTGCTGTGGGTCTGGAGTCACAACTAGGCCAGACCGGGTAAGGGCGGAAGATTTCCTTCCACTAAAGGACATTAGTGAATCAGTTGGGTTTTTACGACAATCCGATCACCATTGCTGATACGAGCTTTTTAATTCCAGATTTGTTTAATTAACTGAATTTAAATTCCCCAGCTGCCGTGGTGGGATTTGAACCCATGTCTCTGGATCATTAGTCCCGGCCTCTGGGTTACTCGTCCAGTAACAACCACGATGCTACCATTCCCATGATTGTCTTTTGCGAAAGCCTTGTTGATGGCCTGCTCTGTGTTTGCAAAAATTTTAAAAGCCGGGAATGGTGTTAAGTTGGGGCTGGTTTGCTCGATCCTGTTATTTTAACCCCCTGACCCCGATCCTCTTCCACCCATCGCCGGGTGATGGGGCGGGGGTTAAAACCGAGGCCTTTATTTCTCAAACGCCCAGAAACATCGTGAGCTAGACACGTCTACCTGTGGTGCCAACTGGCAAAGGCATAGTGTGATTGTATGGCTTTTCTCTATGCGCTGTTTTAGCACAGGTTCAAATGGGTTAACCATCACCACTCAAACAGAGGATAAAGAAATAATATATAAATGCGTTAATGTCTCAATGTCACAAACAGAAAGGCTTATATTACCAGGCTTGTGGGCAGAGATTAAAGACTTAGTTAGAGAACTTAGCAGGGCTCCCGCTGGACTGGAATAATTTTGTGTTGCTATACTGCTGCTTACATGTTGATGTTACACGGCTTAAATGTGCATGTTTGTGAAAGTCAGTTCTGACTCTCAACTGCATTGAAGCCAAGCAGTGTGAGACCATCTCCTGGTGGTGCTAGATTTACCAGAATGATACCTGGACTCCTTGGGGCTGGATTTTCGGTTTTGCCCATTTCGGGGCGGTAATGGCGGCGGGGCGGTAAAGTTTGCGCCTGGGAACAGTTTGCGCCTCAATCAGCAAAATTCATCAGCTGGGCCCTGAGTGTGGGGCGGAGCGCTAAGGGAGGCTTTCCACACCTCTCTTAGGGCGCTAGGCCAGCTGAGCAAATGAAAATCCCGCGCTAAACAGCCGGCTTCGGAGCGACCTAAGAGAGGCCTGGCGGGGGGGGGGGATAAACAAACCTGAAAAAAACCCACCAAAAACATTCCCAATAAATAACTCACGCCACCACAGCATAAATCACAAAAAAACACACAATCACACATTACTTAACCTCCCTGCAGCCGCTACAGCTTGGACCGCTTGCTTCCAGAGAGGGTTTCAGCATGGCGCTCTGTGGAGCACTACGGATCGGATGGCAGTGAAAATCGAGCTGGTGTTGCAACCAGGGGCATTGCACACCGGCTCGCCTCTCCCCGCCCCGTCGAAACTGGCTCCGAATGTTCCGGTGGGACGCTGGAAGCTGGACACCTGCCCGAAAGTGCTTACTACCACCATTGATGTCCCTTCGGGGCGCTAACATGGGCGGCAGAAGACCAAAAATCCAGCTCCAAGGGTTAAGTTACTCGGCTATATTCCCTGGAATTTAGAAGGTTAAGGGGTGATTTGATCGAAGTTTTCAAGCTGTTAAGGGGAACTGATAGGGTAGCTCCTGACTTGGAAATATATCGCCGTTCCTTCATTGTCGCTGGGTCAAAATCCTGGAACTCCCTCACAAACAGCACTGTGGGAGTACCTTCACCACATGGACTGCAACGGTTCAAGAAGGTGGCTCACCACCACCTTCTCAAGGGTAATTAGTAATTGACAATAAATGCTGGCCTTGCCAGTGGCACCCACATCCCATGAATGAACCTTTAAAAAAAGATAGAAGTCTTTTTCCGCTGGTTGGGGAGTCTAGGACTCGGGGGACATAACCAAAATATTCGAGCCAGGCCTTTCAGGTGTGAAGTAAGGAAATACCTCTACACGCAAAGGCTGGTAGAAGTTTGGAACTCTCTTCCGCAAGCGGCAATTGAGAGTAGGTCCCCGGAGTACAGTGGTGTGAGCCGTGCCTTTCAGGAACTGGTGGCCAGATTCAATGGTCTATCCAGCACATGGGCGAACCTAAGATGCTCCACACACCTGGGAACCCAGTCACCCGGCAATATTTTCGCAGGGAGAAAGACGCTCCGGTCTAACGCACCAACGCACATGCTTTTCATATCCCCTAGAAGCACCATTTGAAAGAAAGAAAGACTTGCATTTTTATAGCGCATTTCATGACCAGCGGATGTCTCAAAGCACTTTACAGCCAATGAAGTTCTTTTGGAGTGTAGTCACTGTTGTAATGTAGGAAACGTGGCAGCCAATTTGCGCACAGCAAGCTCCCACAAATAGCAATGTGATAATGACCAGATAATCTGTTGAACCCCAGAAAGAAATTCCCAACCTGTCCACTTTCATTGCTGCCTGTATTAGCAGCTAGAAGCAAGACAGTTGCCCATTGGAAATAATGGATTTTGCAATGTAGAAACCAAGGCCTAAACAGTGCCAAAAGTTAATGCTCCAATGAAAATACAGATAAAACAATCTAATAAAGTGTAAAAATGTATTTCCAACCAACGGTAACAAGTAATGCCGTTGAGAAGCCAACCTCTATATATTTAGCTATCCACAGACAGCTGCACCCATTACATATGGTTGGGCATATGATCAGCAGTCGGGAAGTGCGTGGAGAGGCGAGAGTCCGGGGATCGGAGAGGCCTACAAAAGGCCGCGAGATCAGCAGTCGGGAGGTGCGTGGAGAGGCGGAGCTTGTGCAGCTACAGGGAGAGAAGGCAAAAAAGAAGTAGAAAGAAATCGAAAGGTGACGTCACAGCCAAGGGGGTAAGTGATTGGTAAGCAGTTTTTCTTTTTCTTTTCTCTATCAGTAAGTAACCTTTAGCATTGTTGTTGCCAATTTAAGTGCATCTAAGGGTTAAGTCATTGCAGGAGAGCTCGGACACGTATTATGCTCCTCCTGTACTATGTGGGAAATCAGGGACACTGCTGGTGTCCCTGATGACTACGTGTGCGGGAAGTGTATCCGCCTGCAGATCCTGACGAACCGCGTTGTGGAACTGGAGCTGCAGGTGGATTTACTCTGGAGCATGCACGATGCTGAGAATGACGTGAATAGCACGTTTAGTGAGTTGGTCTTACCGCAGGTAAAGGGTATACAGCCAGATAGGGAATGGAAGACCAACAGGAAGAGCAGTGCAAGGAAGGTAGTGCAGGGGTCCCCTGCGGTCATCCCCCTGCAAAACAGATACACCGCTTTGAGTACTGTTGAGGGGGATGACTTATCAAGGGGGATTAGCAGCAGCCAAGTTCATGGCACCGTGGCTGGCTCTGCTGCACAAGAGGGCAGGAAAAAGAGTGGGAGAGCAATGGTGATAGGGGATTCAATTGTAAGGGGAATAGATAGGCGTTTCTGCGGCCGCAACCGAGACTCCAGGATGGTATGTTGCTTCCCTGGTGCAAGGGTCAGGGATGTCTCAGAGCGGGTGTAGGACATTCTGAAAAGGGAGGGTGAACAGCCAGTTGTCATGGTGCATATATGACATGGGTAATAAACGGGATGAGGTCCTACGAGGCGAATTTAGGGAGCTAGGAGCGAAATTAAAAAGTAGGACCTCAAAAGTAGTAATCTCAGGATTGCTACCAGTGCCACGTGCTAGTCAGAGTAGGACTAGCAGGATAGCTCAGATGAATGACTTGAGGAGTGGTGCAGAAGGGAGGGATTCAAATTCCTGGGACATTGGAACCGATTCTGAGGGAGTTGGGACCAGTACAAACCGGATGGTCTGCACCTGGGCAGGACCGGAACCAATGTCCTAGGGGGAGTGTTTGCTAGTGCTGTTGGGGAGGAGTTAAACTAATATGGCAGGGGGATGGGAACCTATGCAGGGAAACAGAGGGAAATAAAATGGAGTCAGAAGCAAAATATAGAAAGAAGAATAGTAAAAGTGGAGGGCAGAGAAATTCAAGGCAAAAAACAAAAAGGGCCACATTACAGCAAAATACTAAAGGGGCAAAGTGTGTTAAAAAAAACAAGCCTGAAGGCTCTGTGCCTCAATGCGAGGAGTATTCGGAATAAGGTGGATGAATTAACTGCGCTGGTTGCAGTTAACGGATACGATGTGATTGGCATCACGGAGACATGGCTCCAGGGTGACCAAGGCTGGGAACTTAACATCCAGGGGTATTCAGCATTTAGGAAGGATAGACAGAAAGGAAAAGGAGGCGGGGTGGCGCTGCTGGTTAAAGATGAAATCATTGCAATTGGAAGGAAGGACATTAGCTTGGATGATGTGGAATCTATATGGGTGGAGCTGCGGAACTCCAAAGGGCAGAAAACGCCAGTGGGAGTTGTGTATAGATCACCAAATAGTCGTAGTGAGGTTGGGGACAGCAACAAACAAGAAATAAGGGATGTGTGCAATAAAGGTACAGCAGTAATCATGGGCAACTTTAATCTACACATTGATTGGGCTAACCTAACTGGTAGCAATGTGGTGGAGGAGGAGTTCCTGGAGTGTATTAGGAATGGTTTTCTAGACTAATATGTCGAGGAACCAACCAGGGAGCTAGCCATCCTAGACTGGGTGATGTGTAATGAGAAGGGACTAATTAGCAATCTTGTTATGCGAGGCCCCTTGGGGAAAAGTGACCATAATATGGTAGAATTCCTTATTAAGGTGGAGAGTGACAAAGTTAATTTGGAAACTAGGGTCTTGAACTTAAGGAAAGGTAACTTCGACGGTATGAGGCGTGAATTGGCTAGAATAGACTGGCAAACGATACTCAAAGGGTTGATGGTGAATAAGCAATGGCAAACATTTAAAGATCACATGGATGAACTTCAGCAAATGTACATCCCTGTCTGGAGTAAAAATAAAACTGGGAAGGTGGCTCAACAATGGCTAACAAAGGAAATTAAGGATAGTGTTAAAGCCAAGGAAGAGGCATATAAATTGGCTAGAAAAAGCAACAAACCTGAGGACTGGGAGAAATTTAGAATTCAACAGAGGAGGAATAAGGGTTTAAATAAGAGGGGGAAAATAGAGTACGAGAGGAAGCTTGCAGGGAATATAAAAACTGACTGCAAAAGCTTCTATAAATATGTGAAGAGAAAAAGATTAGTAAAGACAAACGTAGGTCTCTTACAGTCAGATTCAGGTGAATTTTTAATGGGGAACAAAGAAATGGCAGACCAATTGAACCAATACTTTGGTTCTGTCTTCACGAAGGAAGATACAAATAACCTTCCGAAGGTACGAGGGGACAGTGGGTCTAGTGAGAGGGAGGAATTGAAGGATATCCTTATTAGGCGGGAAATTGTGTAGGGAAATTGATGAGATTGAAGGCCGATAAATCCCCGGGGCCTGATAGTCTGCATCCCAGAGTGCTCAAGGAAGTGGCCCTAGAAATAGTGGATGCATTAGTGATCATTTTCCAACAGTCTATCAACTTTGGATCAGTTCCCATGGACTGGAGGGTAGCTAATGTAACACTACTTTTTAAAAAAGGAGGGAGCGAGAAAATGGGTAATTTTCGACCGGTTAGCTTGACATCAGTAGTGGGGAAAATATTGGAATCGATCATAAAAGATAAAATAGCAGCGCATTTGGAAAGCGGTGACAGGATCGGATCAAGTCAGCATGGATTTATGAAAGGGAAATCATGCCTGGCGAATCTTCTGGAATTTTTTGAGGATGTAACTAGCAGAGTGGACAAGGGAGAACCAGTGGATGTGGTGTATTTGGACTTTCAGAAGGCTTTTGACAAGTTCCAGCACAAGAGATTGTTGTGCAAAATCAAAGCGCATGGCACTGGGGGTAATATACTGACGTGGATAGGGAACTGGTTGGCAGACAGGAAGCAGAGAGTCGAGATAAACGGATCCTTTTCAGAATGGCAGGCAGTGACTAGTGGGGTGCCGCAGGGCTCAGTGCTGGGACCCCAGCTCTTTACAATATACATTAACGATTTGGATGAAGGAATAGAGTGTAATATCTCCAAGTTTGCAGATGACACTAAACTGGGTGGCGGTGTGAGCTGTGAGGAGGACGCTAAGAGGCTGCAGGTGACTTGGACAGGTTTGGTGAGTGGGCAAATGCATGTGGATAAATGTGAGGTTATCCATTTTGGGGGCAAAAACACGAAGGAAGAATATTATCTGAATGGCGGCAGGCTAGGAAAAGGCGAGGTGCAACGAGACCTGGGTGTTATGGTTCATCAGTCACTGAAAGTGGGCACACAGGTACAGCAGGCGGTAAAGAAGGCAAATGGTATGTTGGCCTTCATAGCTTAGGGATTTGAATATAGAAGCAGGGAGGTCTTACTGCAGTTGTACAGGGCCTTAGTGAGGCTTCACCTGGAATATTGTGTTCAGTTTTGTTCTCCTGGTCTGAGGAAGGAAGTTCTTGCTATTGAGGGAGTGCAGCGAAGGTTCACCAGACCGATTCCAGGGATGGCTGGGCTGTCATATGAGGAGAGACTGGATTAACTGGGCTTTTATTCACTGGAGTTTAGAAGGATGAGAGGGGATCTCATAGAAACATATAAGATTCTGACGGGACTGGACAGGTTAGATGCGGGAAGAATGTTCCCGATGTTGGGGAAGTCCAGAACCAGGGGACATGGTCTTAGGATAAGGGGTAGGCCATTTAGGACTGAGATGAGGAGAAACTTCTTCACTCAGAGAGTTGTTAACCTGTGGAATTTGCTGCCGCAGTGAGTTGTTGATGCCAGTTCATTGGATATATTCAAGAGGGAGTTAGATATAGCTCTTACGGTTAAGGGGATCAAGGAGTATGGAGAGAAAGCAGGAAAGGGGTACTGAAGGAATGATCAGCCATGATCTTATTGAATGGCGGTGCAGGCTCGAAGGGCCGAATGGACTACTCCTGCACCTATTTTTTATGTTTCTATGTTTCTATCAAATGAGGTGGTGAAAGGTGCTATATAAATGCAAGTTCTTTTGTTTCTTTGAGCAGTGCTGTTAATCAGTGCAGTACTGAGCGAGTGCTGCACTGTCGAAGGTGTCGTCTTTCGGTTGAGAAGTCAAACCTGCTGTGTCAGGTGGATGGAAAAGATCCCACGCACTTTTTCGAAGAAGAGAGGGGCATTTACCCCAGTGTCCTGGCCAATATTGATCCCTCAACCAACATCAATAAAAAGTCGATTATTTGGTCATTATGTCATTGTTGTTTGTGGGATCTTGCTGTGCGCAAATTGGCTGCTACAATTCATGCACTGCAACACTTCAAAAGTACTTAATTGAATGTCATCACCAATATTATCATAGGCAGTCCCTCAGAATCGAGGAAGACTTGCTTCCACTCTTAAAATGAGTCCTTAGGTGGCTGAACAGAGCAATACGAGAACCACAGTCCCTGTCACAGGTGGGATAGATAGTCGTTGAGGGTAAGTGAGGGTGGGACAGGTTTGCTGCACGCTCTTTCCGCTGCCTGCGCTTGATTTCTGCATGCCCTCGGCGATGAGACTCGAGGTGCTCAGCGTCCTCCCAATGAACTTCCTTCACTTCGGGCGGCCTTTGGCCAGGGACTCCCGGGTGTCGGTGGGGATGTCGCACTTTATCAGGGAGGCTTTAAGGGTGTCCTTGTAACGTTTTCTCTGCCCACCTTTGGCTCGTTTGCTGTGAAGGAGTTCCAAGTAGAGCGCTTGCTTTGGGAGTCTCATGTCTGGCATGTGAATGATGTGGCCGGCCCAGCGGAGCTGATCAAGTGTGGTCAGAGCTTCAATGTGAATGTGAGTGCAAATCACTTTTGGATGTCATGAGGTTATGAAAGGCTCTACAGAAATGCAGTCTCTTTATTTCTTTTCTTAGAGCAGCTCATGATGAAGAGGTGGCACGAAATCCACTCTGTGATCAATTTAAATAGAGGCAACTCTCGATTATCCGGGTCCCTCGGGGATTGGGCTATTCCGGATAAACGATTTTTCTGTTCGGGTGAGTCTACATTTTAAAGTTAAAACTTAAATGAATAAATACAATCGTTGGGGCGGGTTTACATTTATAAGTTGAAACTTTAATGAATCAATACAATCAGCTACAAACGGTAACCAAAGATGGACATTACCAGCATGCATGTACAGGTTCTGTGCCTGGAACCTGGTGCCGGCCCTGACCCCGTTCCCAACGGCAGCGGCGGCCGCGAGAGACAGCGGCTGCAGCACCGTGCACACACACACACACACACACACACCAGCAAAGCAAGGGCAGAGGAGGGAGATTTTTACAGTGTGAGAGAGAGAGAATGTGCGAGTGTGAGAGAGAGTGTGTGAGAGAGAGAATGAGCAAATATAAATGAGCACAGTGTTTGGAAGGCGATTTTTCCAAATTATTTGGAGCTGGCTTTTCACTTGTTAGCAACAGAATTTTAAATTCCGTTGCAACGGTTTCCCGTTGGATCTGTGTACGGATAATCGAGAGTTGCCTGTATTGTTTTTGCAACGTTGACCACCAAGACAGTCTTCAAAGAGCTGGCCCATTTCATTGCCATGAATCGCAGCAAGTTGGAAATTGAGTGCACGGATCCATATCACAATTTCACAACCCATGCTCATCCCCAGTGAAGCTCGACACTATTAGCGGGGCTCAAAGGAATTGAGGGCTTTCATCTCAATTCACTTTAGAGCTCTCCAGCTCTTCCTGACAACTGACGCGATTACTTCATGTTCTGACTGCAAAGATGTTCGGAGAAGGTTCACTCGGTTGATTCTGAAGATGAGGGGATTGACCTATGAGGATAGGTTGAGTAGGTTGGGCCTCTACTCATTGCAGTTACATAGAAACATAGAAACATAGAAGTAGGTGCAGGAGTAGGCCATTCGGCCCTTCGAGCCTGCACTACCATTCAATAAGATCATGGCTGATCATTCACCTCAGTACCCCGTTCCTGCTTTCTCTCCATACCCCTTGATCCCTTTAGACATAAGGGCCATATCTAACTCCCTCTTGAATATATCTAACGAACTGACCTCAACAACTTTCTGCGGTAGAGAATTTCACAGGTTAACAACTCTTTGAGTGAAGAAGTTTCTCCTCATCTCAGTCCTAAATGGCTTACCCCTTATCCTTAGACTGTGACCCCTGGTTCTGGACTTCCCCAGTATCGGGAACATTCTTCCTGCCTCTAACCTGTCCAATCCCATCAGAATTTTATATATTTCTATGAGATCCCCTCTCATTCTTCTAAACTCCAGTGAATACAGGCCCAGTCGATCCAATCTCTCCTCATATGCCAGTCCTGCCATCCCGGGAATCAGTCTGGTGAACCTTCGCTGTACTCCCTCAATAGCAAGAACATCCTTCCTCAGATTAGGAGACCAAAACTGAACACAATATTCCAGGTGAGGCCTCACTAAGGCCCTGTACAACTGCAGTAAGACCTCCCTGCTCCTATACTCAAATCCCCTAGCTATGAAGGCCAACATGCCATTTGCCTTCTTCACCGCCTGCTGTACCTGCATGCCAACTTTCAATGACTGATGTACCATGACACCCAGGTCTCGTTGCACCTCCCCTTTTCCTAATCTGTCACCATTCAGATCATATTTTGCCTTCCTGTTTTTGCCACCAAAGTGGATAACCTCACATTTATCCACGCTATACAGCATCTGCCAAGAATGAGAGGTGATCTTATTGAAACATATAAGATAATGAGGGGGCGTGACAAGGTGGATGCAGAGAGGATATTTCCACTCATAGGGGAAACTAAAACTAGGGGACATAGACTTAGAATAAGGGGCCGCCCATTTAAAACTGAGATAAGGAGGAATTTCTTCTCTCAGAGGGTTGTAAATCTGTGGAATTCTCTGCCCCAGAGAATTGTGGAGGCTGGGTCATTGAATATATTTAAGGCGGAGATAGGCAGATCTTTGAGCGACAAGGGAGTAAAGGGTTATGGGGAGCGAGCAGGGAAGTGGAGCTGAGTCCATGATCAGATCAGCCATGATCATATTAAATGGCGGAGCAGGCTCGAGGGGCCAAATGTCCAAATGGCCTACTCCTGCTCCTATTTCTTATGTTCTTATGTTCTTATATCATAAGCTATATTATACAATGGGTTTTAAGGACATGCACATGCTGCAGTATGTGGACTCCAGGGTAACTCTTAGACCTTCACAGCAGGATGTAGGCATCACCGGCAAGGCCAGCATTTATTGCCCATCCCTTGTTGCCCTTCAGGAGGTGGTGGTGTGCCGCCTTCTTCAACCACTGCAGTCCGTGTGGTGAAGGTACATCCATAGTGCTGTTAGGTAGGGAGTTCCAGGATTTCGACCCAGCAACCATGAAGGAATGGCAATACATCTGAGATGCTGAGTCTGTTTTCTTTGGAACAGAGGAGGCTGAGGGGAGACCTGACTGAGGCATATAAAATTATGAGGGACCTGGATAGAGTGGATAGGAAGGACCTGTTTCTCTTGGCAGAGAGGTTAACAACCAAGGGGCAGAGATTTAAAGTAATTTGGGAGAGGTATAGAGGAGATAGGAGGGGAAATTTCTTCACCAGAGGTGGTGAGGGTCTGGAACTCACTGCCTGAAAAGGGTGGTAGAGGCAGAAAGCCTCACCACATTTAAAAAATACTTGGATGAGCACTTAAAGTGCCGTAACCTACAGGGCTCCGGACCAAGAGCTAGAAAGTGGGATTGGGCTGGATAGCTCTTGGTTAGCCGGCATGGACATGATGGGCCAAAATGGCCTCTTTCCATGCTGTAAATTTCTATGATTCTATAAGTGTCCACGTCAGTAGGTGTGTGTGACTTCCAGGGGAACTTGGAGGTGGTGGTGTTCCCATCACCTGCTGCCCTTGTTCTTCTAGATGGTAGAGGTCATGGGTTTGAGAGATGCTGTTAAAGAAGCCTTAGCGAGTTGGTGCAGTGCAGCTTGTAGATGGTACACACTGCCATCATGGTGTGCCAGTGATAGAGGGAGTGGATGTTTAAAGTTGTGGTTGGGCTTCCAATCAAGTGGACTGCTTTGTCCTGGATAGAGTCGAGCTTCTTGAGTGTTGTTGGAACTGCACTCATCCAGGCAAGTGGAGAGTATTCCATCACACTCCTGACTTGTGCCTTGTAGGTGGTGTAGAAAGTGCCTTTAACGTACTAAAATGTCCCATGGTGCTATACAGAAGTGTTATAAAACAACATTTGACACCGAGCCTCGTAAGGAAAATTAGGACATAGTTTGGTCACAGAGGTAGGTTTTAAGGAGCGTCTTAAAGGAGGAAAGAGAGGTAGAGAGGCAGAGCGGTTTAGGGAGAGAATTCAAGAGCTTAGGGCTCAGGCAGCAGAAAGCACGGCCACCAACAATATCGGGGAAGCTCAAAAAGCCAGAATTAGAGGAGCACAGATGTCTCGGAGGGTTGTGGGGTCTTTTGAGAATTTTAAAATCAAGGCGTTGCTTAACCAGGCATCAATATAGGTCAACGAGCACAGGGGTAATAGGTCAATTTGTAGAGGGACGTGTCGGGGCCCAGGGGAGGCGTGAGTTCGGGGCCAGGGGCCCAAGGGTAGCACGGGCCAGCCCACACTGCAATATGTGTGTGCACTAGATCCGTGCAGTAGAGCTGGTCTCCAGTCGTCTTGGGTAATCCTTGCCACTGGACCAAGACCTAGCTCTGTCAAGCCCGTGTGGTGGCTGGAGTGCAATGGCCACCACACGTTAAAAAAAAAATCCACGTACAGGCATCTTCCACCCTTCAGGATGAATAGGTCAATGTGATTGGTGCACATTAGGACAGGGGCAGCAGAGTTTTGGATGAGCTCCAGTTTATGGAGGGTGGAAGATGGGAGGCCAGCCAGGAGTGTGTTGGCATAGTCAAGTCTAGAGGTAGCGAAGGCATGGATGAGGGTTTCAGCAGGAGATGAGCTGAGGCAGGGGCGGAGACGGGCAACGTTACAGAGGTGGGAGTAGGCGGTGTTAGTGATGGCGCAGATACGTGGTCGGAAGCTCATCTCAGGGTCCAATATAACACCAAGTTTGCAGACAGTCTGGTTCAGCCTCAGCCCATTGCCAGGGAGAGGGGTGGAGTCGATACCCAGGAAACGGAGTTGGTGGCGGGGACCGAAGAAAACAATGGCTTCGGTCTTCCCAATATTTAGTTGGAGGAAATTTCCGCTTACCCGGTACTGGATATTGGACAAACAGTCCCACAATTTCAAGACCGTGGAGAGGTCAATAGAGGTGGCAGTGCGGTAGAGCTGGGTGCTGTCAGCGTGCGTGTGGAAATTTATAGGATGTGGAACAAGGATGGAAATGAGAGAGTTGAGGAACTTACAACATCAAGAGGGCAGCTAAAGAGCAGAATCTTTACGAATAGGCATTCTGTTTGGTTCTGCAATGCTGCAGAATGGGGTCATGGTGGAGGGACGCCTTAACAAGAAGAGAAAGTAACTGAGAAATGAAACAGGATGCTGATAAAAGTATGAAATGAAAGAGATGCAATGTCGTCCTGTTTTGCGGAGGATTGGCTAGTTATTAACTGATGGGACTGACTCTTTGATTAAGTCTTAAATAATTGCTCAAGTCAATCCACTTGCGGAGAACAGAATGTTTTCTGTCAAGTGCAATCATAACACCACACAATGAAAAATATTGGCAGGACAAATATTTGGCACAGCTGCAATTATGTATTAATACAATAGAAGATGTGTTCTGGAAGAGGCAAAAGTGTGGCGTAACTGATCATTCTGAGTTGCTCTCAACGGTGTATTTGACTCTCTATAATTCAGGTACAGATCAGCCGAAATCTGACTCAATATCGGAGCAGGTCTGAGGGGCTGAATGGCCTACTCCTGTTTCGATGTTCCACTGTTGACGGAAGTTGGATTCAGGTCCCAGGGACAAAATGCTGGTGATTAACCCACTGCACCTCTCAGTTCCCCTCATTAAGACCAATCTGGAACAATTGTGGAGGAAAGCTTGAAAGAAAGAAAAAAGAAAGACCATATGGGGCTGGATTTTCGGCTTTGATATTTTCGGGGCGGTAATGACGGCGGGGCGGTAAAGTTTGCGCCCGGGAACAGTTTGCGCCTCAGTAAGTAGCATTGGGCATAAAAACAGAAAATGCTGGAAATCTCAGCGGGTCAGGCAGCGTCTGTGGAGAGAGGAAGCAGAGTTAACATTTCGGGTCGATCACTCTTCGTCAGAACCGGAGAGTGTTCGGAAAGAACAGATTCTTAACAAGCACTGAAAGGGGGAGGGGAAGAAAGAACAAAAGGGAAGGTCTGTGATAGGGTGGAAGGCAGGAGAGATTAGAGAGACAAAAGGGATGATGGGCCGAATAGTATCCTGGGTCCGCCTGTCCAAAAGCAGCAACGATTGCCATTCCTCACCGTAGAGTAGGAAGAGAAGGAGAGGACCACCCAGGAGTGTAAAGGGGTAAAGAAGTCTCCGGTCCAACCCAGGCAGCTTGCCAACTGCTTACCATGACTGAGAGCCAATACGGCAGATTCAGCAGGGAAGCTGTTTACAACTTTTATTCATGTCTGCAGGTCAAAAGTGAAACAATTCTCAAAACCAAAAGAATAGTGTCAACGGGTCTCACCCTCGCCTCTGAGTCAGAAGGTTATGGATTTAAATCCCACTCCAGAGACTTGAGCACATAAAACAAAATCTCGGCTGACATGCCAATGCAGTGCTGAGAAAGTGCTGTATTGTCACAGATGAGAAGTTAAACTGAGGTCCCATCTGCTCTCTCAGGTGGATGTAAAAGATCCCATAGCGCTATTTCGCAGAAGAGCAGGGGAGTTATCCCCGGTGTCCTGGCCAATATTTATCCCTCAGTCAACATAACAAATACAGATTATCTGGTCATTATCACATTGCTGTTTGTGGGAGCTTGCTGTGCGCAAATTGGCCGCCGCGTTTCCCACATTACAACAGTGACTACACTTCAAAATTACTTCATTGGCTGTAAATGTTTTGAGACGTCCGGTGGTCGTGAAAGGCGCTATATAAATGCAAGTCTTTCCTTTTTTTTATAAAAGCACAGTGAGTTGGTTACTCAGCATCTGAAAGAGGGAAGTACAGCAACTTTCTAGGTCTGGCTCTTCCTTCCACCTGGGACTGTTAACCTACCTTTCTCTTTCAAGTACTTGCTATGCATTTCCTATACGTTCCATATTCCTCGCCCCCCCCACCGCCCCCCCGCCCCGCCTTATTGACCTTGTGTTTTTCTGTTTTTTTGCCTCTCCCAAGACATCACCTGCGGGGGTTAGAAAGGGACTATGGTGCGGGTATCATGAGTGTGGAGAAGCTTGATGGGCCTGCTGGTCTTTTCCTACTCGTCATTTTCATATTTCAAATTCGTGGACTTTTTATCTCTAACTAATGTCTTCAGCAAATTGCTCACCAATTGTGTGTGCGTGTGTTTGTGGGGGGGGGGGGAGGGGGGATGGGGGTGGATGGGATGGGATAGGAATAAGTCTCATTCTTCTCGGAATTATATGTATGTGCTCAATTGTCCGAAGGACAGTGTGTCGGGTTAAGGTATCTGAACTCTGATAAAGATTATGTGCATGTGTAGGAGGCAAGGTCTCAATTGTCTTGGAGGATTCGGTATGTGCACAAGAGGGAGAAAGTTTCATTTCTTCTGAGAATGTTAGCTGGAGGGCTCTCAGTTCTCCTGACGAGTGTGTGAATTTAATTCTGTGACTGCAAGGGGTCAACTATGCAGGAAAATGGTATTGACAAAAAAGTCAAAACTTCACAGAGACAAGTAAATTTTACATTCCAGTAAAGTCTCCATCCCGTTGGTAATTGTAATTTATACATGTTCCTTGGGGGGATTTGCGAACAGATTTTAGGGCAGCCATATTGCAAGTCGTGCAACAAAGTCATGCAAGTCACGTGGATATAATTGTCGTCATTTTGATTTCCCCACTATGTTTAAAAGTATTTTCAACTCATTACTAATAAGCATTTATCAGACCTGGCTCCAGTACTCCGGGAGGAAAGTTCTGCCTTAATTGCTTGTGGTGATTGGAATAGTAATAATGGAGGTCAACCTACGGATAGGACTGTATGAGATCATACATTGATGACAGCACGAGGAAACAGGGCATTTCTGTACAACAACCAGCTTCAGTATAAATTTGGAAGTTCACAAGTTAGATTTTTCAAAGTTAACCAGTGCCAGATGTGGTACTGTCTACAAGATTGTGCAGTGAGTGCAATTTTCTTTTGGTCAGAAACGCTGATTGTGACCGACAATGGTCGAACGCAATTTGTTCTTGTAAAGCAGATCTTCTCAGACATTGGTTTGAATGACATATTTTCAGTCAAACCAGCTGCAGAGAGCAAAAAAAAAAAGCATTAAAGGAGGTTTGTAGTGCCTGCAGTTCCCCCACATGGTGAGTTCCCTATCTCAGCTGTGTTGCAAACGCAAGTCCCCAAGTGGAGGCAGTGCGCCTCCTGAATTGCAAGCAGGAATCGACTTGAACACAGTTCTCCTCACCACTCCCACAAACACACTTCATAGATTAGGGGTAATTTTCACTGTGGGCAGGCGTGTGGAGCTGGCAGATTGTCCGCCTGATTTTTCCTCACCATTCAGGCAAATTGGGCGAGATGTATAACGGGCAGCCAATCAGCAAGTGTCGGTTATTCCTCACCGCACCCAAAGTGAAAATTACCCTCAACAAATTACTTTTGATGTGCACTGACTGTTGTTATATTATAGAATCATAGAGTTATAGAAATTTACAGCATGGAAGAAGGCCATTTCGGCACATTGTGTCCAAGCTGGCCGACAAAGAGCTATCCAGCTAATCCCACTTTCCAGCTCTTGGTCTGTAGCCCTGTAGGTTACTGCACTTCAAGTGCACATCCAAGTTCTTTTTAAATGTGCTGAGGGTTTCTGCCGCTACCACCCTTTCAGGCAGCGAGTTCAAGACCTCCACCACCCTCTGGGTGAAAATATTTCCCCTCAAATCCCCTCTAAACCTTCTAACAATTACTTTAAATATATGCCGCTGGTTGTTGACCCCTCTGCTAAGGGAAATAGGTCTGTCCTATTCACTCTATCCAGGCCCATCATAATTTTATACACCTCAATAAGGTCTACCCTCAGCCTCCTCTATTCTAAAGAAAACAAATCCAGCCTTTCCAATCTTTCCCCGTAGCTAAAATTCTCCAGTCCAGGCAACATCCTTGTAAATCTCTTCTGTTTAAAAGTGTTTTCAACTCATTTCTAATAAGAACAAGTTATTATTTAAATGGAGAAAGATTGCAAAGTGCTGCAGTACAGCGGGACCTGGGGGTACTTGTGCATGAAACACAAGAGGTTAGTATGCAGGTACAGCAAGTGATCAGGAAGGCCAATGGAATCTTGGCCTTTATTGCAAAGGGGATGGAGTATAAAAGCAGGGAAGTCTTGCTACAGTTATACAGGGTATTGGTGAGGCCACACCTGAAATACTGTGCACAGTTTTGGTTTCCATATAAGAAAGGATAAGCTTGCTTTGGAGGCAGTTCAGAGAAGGTTCACTAGGTTGATTCCGGGGATGAGGGGGTTGACTTATGAGGAAAGATTGAGTAGGTTGGGCCTCTACTCATTGGTGTTCAGAAGAATGAGAGGTGATCTTAAAGAAACGTATAAGATTATAAGGGGGCTTGACAAGGTGGATGCAGAGAGGATGTTTCCACTGATGGGGAGACTAGAATTAGAGGGCATAATCTTAGAATAAGGGGCCGCCCATTTAAAACAGAGATGAGGAGAAATTTCTTCTCTCAGAGGGTGGTGGATCTGTGGAATTCACTGCCTCAGAGAGCTGTGGAAGCTGGGACATTGAATAAATTAAAGACAGAAATAGACAGTTTCTTGAACGATAAGGAGATAAGGGGTTATGGAGAGCAGGCAGGGAAGTGGAGCTGAGTCCATGATCAGATCAGCCATGATTGTATTAAATGGCAGAGCAGGCTCGAGAGGCCGTATGGCCTACTCCTGCTCCTATTTCTTATGTTCTTATGTTCTTATGTACCCTCTCTAGTGCAATCACATCTTTCCTTTAATGTGGTGACCAGAGCTGCACGCAGTACTCTAGCTGTGGCCTAACCAGTGTATAATCGCTCACGCCAGCCTTTAACAGGCAGGAAGATCCCATGATCAGTGAGGCCAATGACCCGTTAATTTGTTTTTTGTGCTATTAGTCAAGCGAGCAATATTGCCCAGGCTAGCGAAAGAAGCAATACGGTGGAGGAGGATTTCCTGGAGTGCCTAAGGGATGGTTTTCTAGACCAATATGTCGAGGAATCAACTAGGGGGGAGGCCATCTTAGACTGGGTGTTGTGTAATGAGAGAGGATTAATTAGCAATCTTGTTGTGCGAAGCCCCTTGGGGAAGAGTGACCATAATATGGTGGAATTCTACATTAGGATGGAGAATGAAACAGTTCATTCAGAGACCATGGTCCAGAACTTAAAGAAGGCTAACTTTGAAGGTATGAGGCATGAATTGGCTAGGATAGATTGGCAAATGACACTTAAGTGGTTGACAGTGGATGGGCAATAGCAGACATTTAGAGACCGCATGGATGAACTACAACAATTGTACTTCCCTGTCTGGCGTAAAACTAAAAAAGGGAAGGTGGCTCAACCATGGCTATCAAGGGAAATCAGGGATAGTATTAAGGCCAAGGAAGTGGCATACAAATTGGCCAGAAATAGCAGCGAACCCGGGGACGGGGAGAAATTTAGAACTCAGCAGAGGAGGACAAAGGGTTTGATTAGGGCAGGGAAAATAGAGTATGAGAGGAAGCTTGCAGGGAACATTAAAACGGACTGCAAAAGCTTCTATAGATATGTAAAGAGAAAAAGATTAGTAAAGACAAACATAGGTCACCTGCAATCAGAATCAGGGGAAGTCATAACGGGGAACAAAGAAATGGCAGACCAATTGAACAAGTACTTTGGTTCAGTATTCACTAAGGAGGACACAAACAACCTTCCGGATATAAAAGGGGTTAGTGGGTCTGGTAAGAAGGAGGAACTGAGCGAAATCCTTATTAGTCAGGAAATTGTGTTGGGGAAATTGATGGGATTGAAGGCCGATAAATCCCTAAGGCCTGATGGTCTGCATCCCAGAGTACTTAAGGAGGTGGCCTTGGAAATAGCGTATGCATTGACAGTCATTTTCCAACATTCCATAGACTCTGGATCAGTTCCTATTGAGTGGAGGGTAGCCAATGTAACCCCACTTTTTAAAAAAGGAGGGAGAGAGAAAACAGGGAATTATAGACCGGTCAGCCTGACCTCAGTAGTGGGTAAAATGATGGAATCAATTATTAAGTATGTCATAGCAGCGCATTTGGAAAGAGGTGACATGATAGGTCCAAGTCAGCATGGATTTGTAAAAGGGAAATCATGCTTGACAAATCTTCTGGAATTTTTTGAGGATGTTTCCAGTCGAGTGGACAAGGGAGAACCAGTTGATGTGGTGTATTTGGACTTTCAGAAGGCTTTCGACAAGGTCCCACACAAGAGGTTAATGTGCAAAGTTGAAGCACATGGGATTGGGGGTAGAGAGCTGACGTGGATTGAGAACTGGTTGCAGACAGGAAGCAAAGAGTAGGAGTAAATGGGTACTTTTCAGAATGGCAGGCAGTGGGGTACCGCATGGTTCTGTGCTGGGGCCCCAGCTGTTTACCTTGTACATTAATGATTTAGACGAGGGGATTAAATATAGTATCTCCAAATTTGCGGGATGACACTAAGTTGGGTGGCAATGTGAGCTGCGAGGAGGATGCTATGAGGCTGCAGAGTGACTTGGATAGGTTAGGTGAGTGGGCAAATGCATTGCAGATGAAGTATAATGTGGATAAATGTGAGATTATCCACTTTGGTGGTTAAAACAGAGAGACAGACTATTATCTGAATGGTGACAGATTAGGAAAAGGGGAGGTGCAACGAGACCTGGGTGTCATGGTATATCAATCATTGAAGGTTGGCATGCAGGTACAACAGGCAGTTAAGAAAGCAAATGGCATGTTGGCCTTCATAGCGAGGGGATTTGAGTACAGGGGCAGGGAGGTGTTACTACAGTTGTACAGGGCCTTGGTGAGGCCACACCTGGAGTATTGTGTACAGTTTTGCTCTCCAAACTTGAAGAAGGACATTCTTGTTATTGAGGGAGTGCAGCGAAGGTTCACCAGACTGATTCCCGGGATGGCGAGACTGACATATCAAGAAAGACTGGATCAACTGGGCTTGTATTCACTGGAGTTCAGAAGAATTGAGAGGGGATCCCATAGAAACGTTTAAAATTCTGATGGGTTTAGACAGGTTAGATGCAGGAAGAATGTTCCCAATGTTGGGGAAGTCCAGAACCAGGGGTCACAGTCAAAGATAAGGGATAAGCCATTTAGGACCGAGATGAAGAGAAACTTCTTCACCCAGAGAGTGGTGAACCTGTGGAATTCTCTACCACAGAAAGTTGTTGAGACCAATTCACTAAATATATTCAAAAAGGAGTTAGATGTAGTCCTTACTACTAGGGGGATCAAGGGGTATGGCGAGAAAGCAGGAATGGGGTACTGAAGTTGCATGTTCAGCCATGAACTCATTGAATGGCGGTGCAGGCTTGAAGGGCTCGAATGGCCTACTCCTGCACCTATTTTCTATGTTTCTATATTTCTATAACTCTTTGCTCTTTCTCAACTGGGATCTTTAACGCCGAATTGAATCACCTGAGTCGGCAGGACAGACTTTCTGCTGATCTTTTTGCAGAAGTTACGGCAGCAGAGAGGGAGAAGCCCTGAGGGAATCCCTGGTGGATATCTAATTATCAAACACTTGTACAGGACAGCCAGTAGTTCCCAACCTCAGGTGTAAATCTGTGCACCTTGCCCTGTTAAAATGAGTGCCCTCATTTCCTATTTTCCAGTCCATTCCAGCAATTCAGATCATTATTGGGAATTTACAGTCATCCTGCAGTGTGGCACCATCTCCACCCCCTTGCATCAACATACAAACATAGAAAAATAGAAATTTACAGTGCAGAAGGGGCACATTTCGACCCATCGTGTCCGCGTCGGCGACAAAGAGCCGCATGGCCCCTTGGTCAACAGCCCGAAAAGTGACATATAAGCCTTTGAACAATGACGGAAAGGCAAAGAGCACCCAGCCCAACCAGTCCGCCCCACACCACTGCAACACCCCTTATACTGAAACATTCTCCACTCCACCCCAACCGGAGCCATGTGATCTCCTGGGAGAGGCAAAAAACAGATAAAAACCCAGGCCAATTTATGGAGAAAAAATCTGGGAAAATTCCTCTCAGACCCATCCAGACAATCGAAATTAGTCCAGGAGATCACCCTGGCCTTATTCTATTCCCTGCAGTACTTACCATTATATCTGTGCCGTCCAACGAAAGGTCATTCAGTCTAATCCCAATTACCAGCTCTCGGTCTGTAACCCTGCAGGTTACGGCACTTTAAGTGCCCATCCAACCATCTCTTAAAAGTGGTGAGGGTTTCTGCATCCACCACTCTTCCAGGCAACGAGTTCCAGAACACTACAACCCTCTGCGTAAAGAAACCCCACACCCCTCAAAACCCCTCTAAACCTTCCACCAACCACCTTGAAACTATGCCCCCTTGTAATAGACCCCTCCACCAATGGAAATAAGCCCTTACTCTCCACTCTGTCCAGGCACCTCAATATTTTGTACACCTTAATGAGGTCTCCTCTCAAACTCCTCTGTTCCAATGAGAACAAACCCAGCCTATCCAATCTGTCCTCATAACTAAGATACTCCATTCCAGGCAGCATCCTAGTAAATCTCCTCTGCACCCTTTCTAGTGCAATCATGTCCTTCCTATAATATGGCGACCAGAATTGCACGCAGTACTCCTGCTGTGGCCTAACCATAGTATTATACAATTTAAGCATAACCTTCCTGCTCTTGTATTCTAGGTCCCGGCCGATAAAGGCAAGCTTTCCGTATGCCTTCTTAACCATCTTAACCATCTGGCCTGCTACTTTCAAGGATCGGTGGACAAGTACTCCAAGGTCCCTTTGTTCATTGACACGATTAAGTGGCCTACCGCTTAATGTGTATAGCCTTTCCTTATTAACCCTCCCAAAGTGCATCACCTCACACTTCTCTGAATTCAATTCCATTTGCCACAGCTCTGCCCACCTGACCAGTAGGTTGATATCCTCCTGCAGCCCATGACTTTCCTCTTTATTATCAACCACGCAGCTAATTTTAGTTTCGTCTGCAAACTTCTTAATTATGCTCCCTATATTCAAATGTAAATCATTGATATATACCACAAAAAGCAAGGAACCCAGTACTGAGCCCTGCGGAACCTGACTGGAAACATTCTTCCAGTCACAAAAACATCCATCAATCATTACCATTTGCTTCCTACCTCCAAGCCAATTTTGGATCCAACTTTCCACTTTGCCCTGTATCCCATGGACTTTAACCTTCATGACCAGTCTACCATGTGGGAGCTAAACAAAAGCCTTGCTAAAATCGACACATACTACATTGTACGCACTACCCTCATCGACCCTCCTGGTTACCTCCTCAAAAAATTCAATCAGTTTAGTCAAACACGATCTTCCCTTAACAAATCCATACTAATTGTCCCTAATTAATCCTTGCCTTTTCAAATGTAGATTTATCCAGTCTTTCAGTATTTTTTCCAATAATTTTCCCACCACTGAGGTTAGGCTGACAGGCCTGTAATTACTCGGCCTATCACTTTCTCCTTTCTTAGACAAAAAGCTATTACATTAGCAAACCTCCAATCCTCCAGCAGCATGCCCAGATCCAAAAAGGACTGGAAAATGATGGTCAAGACCTCTGCTATTTCCTCTTTTACTGCACTTAACAGCCTGGGATGCATTTCATCCGGGCCTGGAGATTTATCTACTTTCAAAGATGCTAAACCCCTTAATACTTCCTCTCTCACTATATTTATTTCATCCAGAATTTCACACACCTCTCGATAGCAGTATTTGCATTGCCCCTTTCCTTTGTGAAAACAGATGCAAAGTATTCGTTAAGTACCCTACCAACATCTTCCGCCTCCACACAAAGATTACCCTCATGGTCTTTAATAGGCCCCACCATTTCTTTAGTTACCCTCTTACTCTTAATATAGTTATAGAACATCTTAGGGTTTTCCTTAATTTTACTGGCCAAGAATTTCTCGTGCTCTCTCTTAGCATTCCTAATATCCTTTTTAATATTGCCTCTTAACTTTCTATATTCTTCTAAAGATTCTATAGTATCATCATCATAGGCAGTCCTTCAAATCAAGGATTACTTGCTTTCATGTCAAAAAGTTCACAGGTGTTTCAATGAAAGACCTAATATTCCAGGTTCCGAACTAAATCTTGAAGGGTAGAAGATGCCTGTGCGTGGATTTCTTTAACGTGTAGTGGCCGTTGCACACCAGCCACCACACGGGCTTGACAGAGCTAGGTCTTAATCCATTGGCAAGGATTAACCAAGACGAATGGAGACCTGCTCTGCTGCACGGACCTAGTGTGTACACATATTGCAGTGTGGGCTGGCCCATGCTGCCTCTGGGCCCTCGATTTTTCTGGGCCCCGAACTCAGGCCTCTCCTGGGCCCCGATCACATCCCTCTACAATCTCTCGTCACTCCTTCGCCCGGACCTCACCGCTCCTGCTTTACCTGCCCATGCTTTTGGAAGCAGTACGCGCTGGAGCAGGAGAGCAACGGCAGTGAAGAGGGACATCACCAAGATCCAGGTCGGTGGAGTGTTGGGCAGGTTTAGTATTTAGTCGTTGGTATATGACATAAGCGTCCCTTTTATTCTTAATCCTTCCCTTAAGTCCCTAGACATCCAGGGGGCTCTAGAATGATTTTACCCAGCCTTTTTCTTTAAGGGCACATGTTTGGCCTTCCGGATCTCTTCTTGAATGCCTCCCACTGTTCCAATACTGATTTACCCACAAGTAGCTGTTTCCAGACCACGATTGCCAAATCACTCCTTAACTAAGCAAAATTAGCTTTTTATCCAATTCAGAACTTTTATTCCAGGCCTATTCTTGTCCTTATCCATAATCAACTTGAATCTGACTGAATTATGGTCACTGGCAGCCAAGTTCTCTCCCACTAATACGCCTTCAACCTGCCCAGCTTCAAAACTAAATCCAAGACCGCCCCCTCTCCTGTTGGGCTTACTACATACTGACTAAAAAAGTTCTCTTGACTGCATTTCAAGAATTCCGCATCTTCTATACCCTTCACATTAAATTTGTTCCAATCAATATTTGGATCGTTAAAATCCCCTTACTATTACTATCGTATGGTTTTTGGGCTTCACAGCAATTTGCCTACATATTTGATTCTCTATCTCCCTCCCACTGTTTGGGGGTCTATAATACAGGCCCAGCAGTGTGATCGCCCCTTTTTTATTTTTCAATTCGACCCAAACCTGAGGACTGGGAGAAATTTAGAATTCAGCAGAGGAGAACAAAGGGATTAATTAAGAGGAGGAAAATAGAGTATGAGAGGAAGTTTGCTGGGAACATAAAAACTGGCTGCAAAAGCTTCTATAGATATGTGAAGAGAAAAAGATTAGTGAAGACAAACGTAGGTCCCTTGCAGTCAGAATCAGGTGAATTTATAATGGGGAACAAAGAAATAGCAGACCAATTGAACAAATACTTTGGTTCTGTCTTCATGAAGGAAGACACAAATAGCCTTCCGGAAATACTAGGGGACCTTCTGCAAATGTGACTTTACTCACATAGAAATAAAGAAAGACTTGCATTTATATAGCACCTTTCATGACTACCAGACGACTCAAAGCGCTTTACAGCCAATGAAGTAATTTTGGAATGTTGTCACTGTTGTAATGTGGGAAATGCGGTGGCCAATTTGCGCACAAGCAAACTCCCACAGACATCATCATCATAGGCAGTCCCACTGAGTCGAGGAAGATTTGCTTCCACTCTAAAATTGAGTTCTTAGGTGATGGCTCCATGACGACATGCAGGCCGTGATCCTTACCAATGGATCCATTACTGGCCCAATCCACGTCCGGACTGGGGTCAAACAGGTCTGCGTCATCACCCCAACCCTCTTCGCTGCCATGCTCCACCTCACACTCAACAAGCTCCCCGCTGGAGTGGAACTAAACTACAGAATCAGTGGGAACCTGTTCAACCTTCGCCGTCTCCAGGCCAGATCCAAGACTTCCCAACCTCTGTCGTAGAGCTACAGTACGTGGACGACGCCTGCATCTGCGCACATACAGAGGCTGAACTCCAGGACATAGTCAACATATTCACTGAGGCGTATGAAAGCATGGGCCTTACACTAAACGCAAACAGCAATGTGATAATGACCAGATTTTTTTCATTAGGTTGATTAAGGGATAAATATTGGCCAGGACACCAGGGATAACTCCCCTGCTCTTCTTCGAAATAGTGCCATGGGATCTTTTACATTCACCTGAGAAAGCAGACAGGACTTCGGTTTAACGTATTATCTGAAAAACGGCATCTCCGACAGTGCAGCACTCCCTCAGAGTGTCAGCCTAGATTTATGAGCTCAAGTCCCTGGTGTGGGATTTGGACCCACAACCTTCTGACTTAGAAGCAAGTGTGCTACCCACTGAGCCACAGCTGACACATAGGCAAGGAGTTGGCCATTCAGCCCCTCAAGTCTGTTCTACCATTCTATTAAATCATGGCTGATCTGCACCTCAACTCCATTTATCCATTTGCTCCATATCCCTTGATACCCTTAACTAACAGAAACCTATCCCTTTCAGTCTTGGAAAATTTACCCTATCGAATCCTTTTATCATTTAAAACACCTCAAGTAGTTCACTCTTCAACCTTCTAAACGCAAGAGAATTAATACCAAGATTGTGCAACCTGTCTTCATAAAATAACCCTCTGCATCCTAATTCTGGTGAATTATACTGGATTCATTATATTGAATTAAATTACATTGGCTCCCGGTTAAGCAACCCTTTGATTTCAAAATTCTCATCCTTGTTTACAAATCCCTCCATGTCCTCACCCCTCCCTAACTCTGTAATCTCTTTCAACCTCATAACCCCCCCCCCCGAGATGTTTGTGCTCCTCAAATTCTGCCCTCTTGAACACCCCTGATTATAATCGCTCAACCATCGGTGGCCGTGCCTTCTGTTGCCTAGGCCCCAAGCTCTGGAACTCCCTGCCTAAACCTCTCCACCTCGCTACCTCTCTTTCCTCCTTTAAGACACTCTTTAAAACTGTTGTGTATGCAATAACTCAATAGACTGAATACTGTAAACTCCGAACAGGTACAAACCTGGCTCCACTTTATTAGGACCCAAAGTGATCTCATTCCAAGATGGCTAGCCGTTTATACCTGGGCCGCACACAAGTACGTACAGCCCAATGACCTCAGACAGTGGCGCCACCTGGTGGCTAGTAAACCCAAGCATACATACATGACAAAAACCTACTTCTTTAACCAAGCTTTGGTCATCTGCCGTAATTTCTTCCTAAGTGGCTCAGTGTGAAACTTAGCTGTTTTGTCTTATAACATTGCCGTGAAGCGCCTGGGGACATTTTACTACTATAAAGGCACTATATAAATAAAAGTTGTTGTTGTTGAATCAATGCTGTACCACTTCAAAGTCAGTACCTATATCCTGACGTGTGGTGCCCAAAGCTGAGTGTAGTACCCCAGAAGGAGTCTGACCAAGGCTATGTACAATTGAACCATTATTTCATAGAATCATACAGTGCAGAAGAAGGCCATTTGGCCCATCGTGTCTGTACCGGCTCTTTGAAAGAGCGATCCAATTAGTCCCACTCCCCTGCTCTTTCCCCACAGCGCTACAAATTTCTCCTCTTCAAGTACATATCCAATGACCCCCTGAAAGTTACTACTGAATCTGCTTCCACCACCCTTTCAGATAACGCATTCCAGATCGTAACAACTCGCTGCATGAAAAAAAATTCTTCTAATTCCCCACTGGATTTTTGTCAATTATCTTAAATCTGTGTGCTTTAGTTACTGACCCTCCTGCCAGTCAAAACAGTTTCTCCCGAACTAGTCTATTAAAATTCCTTGTAATTTTGAACAATCTATTCTTAACCTTCTCTGCTCTAATGAAAACAATCCCAGCTTCTCAAGGGGCTGGAGTTCATAGAAACATAGAAACATAGAAACTAGGTGCAGGCGTAGGCCATTTGGCCCTTCGAGCCTGCACCGCCATTCAATGAGTTCATGGCTGAACAAGCAACTTCAGTACCCCATTCCTGCTTTCTCGCCATACCCCTTGATCCCCCTAGTAGTAAGGACTTCATCTAACTCCTTTTTGAATATATTTAGTGAATTGGCCTCAACAACTTTCTGTGGTAGAGAATTCCACAGGTTCACCACTCTCTGGGCGAAGAAGTTTCTCCTCATCTCGGTCCTAAATGGCTTACCCCTTATCCTTAGAATGTGACCCCTGGTTCTGGTCTTCCCCAACATTGGGAACATTCTTCCTGCATCTAACCTGTCTAACCCCGTCAGAATTTTAAACGTTTCTATGAGATCCCCTCTCATTCTTCTGAACTCCAGTGAATACAAGCCCAGTTGATCCAGTCTTTCTTGATATGTCAGTCCCGCCATCCCGGGAATCAGTCTGGTGAACCTTCGCTGCACTCACCGCCTGTTGCCTCCAACTGCCACCCCATGCCACCGACTTTGCTCTTCTTGATCCGCCCAGTGCCACTTTCGAGGTGGCATGGAGCAGGCGGGAGTGGAGAGCCACCGGGAACCGCCCGCTGATGTCAGCGGATGGCACAACCGCCCGCCGAGCTCCCATTTTGATGCGGGCGACAGTCGGCGGCAGAACGAGGTGGACTGTTGCGAGGAGGCTGGTCTGTCCCCCACGGTAAGTCTGAAGCACCTGAAAAAAAGGTAAGTGGACATTTTTTTTTCTTTAATTTCCACAGCGTCTTACCTGGATGGGGATCCCCTGAAGATCTTCCGATAGTTTTTAAATTTTTTACTGATAAATTTTTTTTCCAGGCCTTCGACTCCATCCTCGGTGGCACTTGGACGGCAAGGGCCTCGACTGCCACGAATGAGAGCTCCCGCCCGCTGCCGCTCAGATTGGCGGTGCCCGTCGACCGTTGAGGGATCTCGCCGATGAATATCCCGCCCACAGTACTATCCGGTACCTCGGCAGCCATTGGCGACCCCTTGGGCGGCACCTGGGCGGGCGGGGGCCTTGATCAAAATTGGCCCCTTAGTCACTCCGCCTGACTGAAGTCCCTCATCCCTGGTACCATACTTGTAGATCTTCTCTGCATCCTAACCGAGTCCTTGACATTCTTCCTAAAACAGTGGTGCCCAGAATTGAACACCATACTCTAACCAGTGGTTTATAAAGGTTTACCATAACTTCCCTGTTTTTGTACTCTATGGGAGAAATTCAGTATCGCCCCGCTCCGGGTGCTAATGATTCCCAACTTTTTCTAACTTCGGTATTTGCGCTCCAGGAAGGAAGTAGCATGCGAACTCAAGTGCTCCACTTCCTTCCTGGGGCGCTAAAGGACGCGGGTGGGGTGGTAGTGATGCAACGATGCATAATGTCCCATGCAGCGCTGCCGCGATCCGAGGCTCCTTCCCTCCCTTTAAGGGAAGGCCATCGCTGCAGGTGTACATTGAGACCAGTGAGCCAGTCCCCGACGGCAGGCACGATCCAGCCCGATCAGCCCCATTCACTCCGGCAGAGCTCCCGGGCTGGATGATTGATTGCGGCCAAGGAGCAATCGAGACTAAAAAAAATCACTTTTTGCCGTAAAAATTTTTCTGCATACCCGCGCCAACATCTCCTTTTTATTTGCATCTCCGAAGCGCCCGGCCTCCTGAAAGCGCCTCCCGCGGCTGCTGGTGATGTCGCCCGGTGATTCTGCAGGGTGGGCAGGACCGAAGTTCGGGTCCGGGACGCTACCGGGGCGATGCGCACGGTGATGACGTCACGGTCTCCGGGCGCAGGAAATCGGGGCACAACATCTTACCACCATCGCAAACCTTTCGGCCAAGGTAGCGGGGGTCGTTCATCTCGCCGCGTCTGGTCGGTAAGTCGCTCGCGCCCCGTTATCGCCCCCCGGAGGTGATAACAGGATACGCGAAGGAGGCCAATTTCGAGGCCTAAAAGCCTCTTTATAACGCCTAGGATCCAGTATGCATTTTTAACAGCCTTCTCAACTTCTCCTTCCACCTTCAAAGATTTGTGTATGTGAACCCCCAGGACCTTCTGTTCCTGCACCACCTTTAAAATTGCTCCATTTCATTTCTATTGACTCTCCTCACTTTTCCTTCCAAAATGCATCACTTCACACTTTCCTGCAGTAAATTCTATCCGCCGTGTGTCTGCCATTTCACCAGTCTGTCTATGTCCTACTGAACTTTGCTAAAATCCTCCTCACTGCCTATTACATTTGTGTCATGGGTAGTTTTTGAAATGATGCCCTGTATACCCAAGTCCAAGTGATGAATCGACCTGGAATTCTCTCCCTAAACCTCTCTACCTGTCCCTCCCCTCCTTTAAGACACTCCTTAAAACCGACCTCTTTGGCCAAGCTTTTGGTCACCTGCCCTAATCTCTTCTTATGTGGTCAAATGTTGTTTGCTAATGCTCCTGTGAAGCGCCTTAGGATGTTTTACTGCATTAAAGGCGCTAGATAAATGCAAGTTGTTGTTTTTGATGGACATGACGGATGTCCGCCTGCAGCGGGAACATTACCCCAGCAAGTCAGCACTTTAAGTAGAGAAATGGGAGCAACTGGTTAAATAAAGTAACTCCCATTAAAGCTGTAAATGATTACAAAAAGCTAATTACTGTCCAATTTCACAGTTGTTTCAATTCTGTCAATTGTAATAAACAGGGCTTTCTGATTGGAACTGTGATCGTCAGACCAGACCATCATCATCATCATAGGGCAGTCCCTCGAAACGAGGATTACTTGCCAGCTGAATGGTGACAGATTAGGAAAAGGGGAGGTGCAACGAGACCTGGGTGTCATGGTACATCAGTCATTGAAGGTTCGTATGTAGGTACAGCAGGCGGCAAAGAAGGCAAATGGCATATTGGCCTTCATAGCGAGAGGATTTGAGTATAGGAGCAGGGAGGTTTTGCTGCAGTTGCACAGGGCTTTGGTGAGGCCTCGCCTTGAATATTGTGTGCAGTTTGTTCTCCAAATCTGAGGAAGGACATTCTTGCTATTGAGGGAGTGCAGTGAAGGTTCACGAGACCGATTCCCGGGATGGTAGGATTGACATATGAAGAAAGACTGGATCGACTAGGCTTATATTCACTGGAATTTAAAAGAATGAGAGGGGATCTCATAGAAACGTATAAAATTCTGATGGGATTGGACAGGTTAGAGGCTGGAAAAATGTTCCCGATAAGGGGTAAGCCATTTAGAGCCGAAATGAGGAGAAACTTCTTCACTAAGAGAATTGTGAACCTGTGGAATTCTCTGCCACAGAAAGTTGTTGAGGCCAGTTCGTTAGATATAGTCAAAAGGGAGTTAGATGTGACCCTTACGGCTAAAGGGATCAAGGGGTATGTAGAAAAAGCAGGAATAGGGTACTGAAGTTGCATGATCAGCCATGATGAATACGTGGCTTGAGCAGTGGTGCAGCAGGGAGGGATTCAAATTCCTGGGGCATTGGGACCGGTTCTGGGGGAGGTGGGACCAGTACAAACCGGACGGTCTGCACCTGGGCAGAATCGGAACCAATGTCCTCGGGGGAGTGTTTGCTAGTGCTGTTGGGGAGGAGTTAAACTAATATGGCAGGGGGATGGGAACCAATGCAGGGAGATAGAGGGAAACAAAAAGGAGGCAAAAACAAAAGACAGAAAGGAGATGAGGAAAAGTGGAGGGCAGAGAAACCCAAGGCAAAGAACAAAAAGGGCCATTGTACAGCAAAATTCTAAAAGGACAGAGGGTGTTAAAAAAACAAGCCTAAAGGCTTTGTGTCTTAATGCAAGGAGTATCCGCAATAAGGTGGATGAATTAACTGTGCAAATAGATGTTAACAAATATGATGTGATTGGGATTACGGAGACGTGGCTCCAGGATGAGCAGGGGTATTCAACATTCAGGAAGGATAGAATAAAAGGAAAAGGAGGTGGGGTAGCATTGCTGGTTAAGGAGGAGATTAAGGCAATAGTTAGGAAGGACATTAGCTTGGATGATGTGGAATCTATATGGGTAGAGCTGCAGAACACCAAAGGGCAAAAAACGTTAGTGGGAGTTGTGTACAGACCTCCAAACAGTAGTAGTGATGTTGGGGAGGGCATCAAACAGGAAATTAGGGGTGCGTGCAATAAAGGTGCAGCAGTTATAATGGGTGACTTTAATATGCACATAGATTGGGCTAACCAAACTGGAAGCAATACGGTGGAGGAGGATTTTCTGGAGTGCATAAGGGATGGTTTTTTAGACCAATATGTCGAGGAACCAACTAGGGGGGAGGCCATCTTAGACTGGGTGTTATGTAATGAGAAAGGATTAATTAGCAATCTCGTTGTGCGAGGCCCCTTGGGGAAGAGTGACCATAATATGGTGGAATTCTGCATTAGGATGGAGAATGAAACAGTTAATTCAGAGACCATGGTCCAGAACTTAAAGAAGGCTAACTTTGAAGGTATGAGGCGTGAATTGGCTGAGATGGATTGGCGAATGATACTTAAGGGGTTGACTGTGGATGGGCAATGGCAGACATTTAGAGACCGCATGGATGAACTACAACAATTGTACATTCCTGTCTGGCATAGAAATAAAAAAGGGAAGGTGGCTCAACCGTGGCTATCAAGGGAAATCAGGGATAGTATTAAAGCCAAGGAAGTGGCATACAAATTGGCCAGAAATAGCAGCGAACCTGGGGACTGGGAGAAATTTAGAACTCAGCAGAGGAGGACAAAGGGTTTGATTAGGGCAGGGAAAATGGAGTATGAGAAGAAGCTTGCAGGGAACATTAAGACGGATTGCAAAAGTTTCTATAGATATGTAAAGAGAAAAAGGTTAGTAAAGACAAATGTAGGTCCCCTGCAGTCAGAATCAGGGGAAGTCATAACGGGGAACAAAGAAATGGCGGACCAATTGAACAAGTACTTTGGTTCGGTATTCACGAAGGAGGACACGAACAACCTTCCGGTTATAAAAGGGGTCGGGGGGTCTAGTAAGGAGGAGGAACTGAGGGAAATCCTTATTAGTCGGGAAATTGTGTTGGGGAAATTGATGGGATTGAAGGCCGATAAATCCCCAGGGCCTGATGGACTGCATCCTAGAGTACTTAAGGAGGTGGCCTTGGAAATAGCGGATGCATTGACAGTCATTTTCCAACATTCCATTGACTCTGGATCAGTTCCTATGGAGTGGAGGGTAGCCAATGTAACCCCACTTTTTAAAAAAGGAGGGAGAGAGAAAACAGGGAATTATAGACCGGTCAGCCTGACCTCAGTAGTGGGTAAAATGATGGAATCAATTATTAAGGATGTCATAGCAGTGCATCTGGAAAATGGTGACATGATAGGTCCAAGTCAGCATAGATTTGTGAAAGGGAAATCATGCTTGACAAATCTTCTGGAATTTTTTGAGGATGTTTCCAGTAAAGTGGACAAAGGAGAACCAGTTGATGTGGTATATTTGGACTTTCAGAAGGCTTTCGACAAGGTCCCACACAAGAGATTAATGTGCAAAGTTAAAGCACATGGGATTGGGGGTAGTGTGCTGACGTGGATTGAGAACTGGTTGTCAGACAGGAAGCAAAGAGTAGGAGTAAACGGGTACTTTTCAGAATGGCAGGCAGTGACTAGTGGAGTGCCGCAAGGTTCTGTGCTGGGGCCCCAGCTGTTTACATTGTACATTAATGATTTAGACGAGGGGATTAAATGCAGTATCTCCAAATTTGCGGATGATACTAAGTTGGGTGGCAGTGTGAGCTGCGAGGAGGATGCTATTAGGCTGCAGAGTGACTTGGATAGGTTAGGTGAGTGGGCAAATGCATGGCAGATGAAGTATAATGTGGATAAATGTGAGGTTATCCACTTTGGTGGTAAAAACAGAGAGACAGACTATTATCTAAATGGTGACAGATTAGGAAAAGGGAAGGTGCAACGAGACCTGGGTGTCATGGTACATCAGTCATTGAAGGTTAGCATGCAGGTACAGCAGGCGGTTAAGAAAGCAAATGGCATGTTGGCCTTCATAGCGAGGGGATTTGAATACAGGGGCACGGAGGTGTTGCTACAGTTGTACAGGGCCTTGGTGAGGCCACACCTGGAGTATTGTGTACAGTTTTGGTCTCCTAACTTGAGGAAGGACATTCTTGCTATTGAGGGAGTGCAGCGAAGGTTCACCAGACTGATTCCCGGGATGGCGGGACTGACCTATCAAGAAAGATTGGATCAACTGGGCTTGTATTCACTGGAGTTCAGAAGAATGAGAGGGGACCTCATAGAAACGTTTAAAATTCTGACGGGTTTGGACAGGTTAGATGCAGAAAGAATGTTCCCAATTTTGGGGAAGTCCAGAACCAGGGGTCACAGTCTGAGGATAAGGGGTAAGCCATTTAGGACCGAGATGAGGAGAAACTTCTTCACCCAGAGAGTGGTGAACCTGTGGAATTCTCTACCACAGAAAGTAGTTGAGGCCAATTCACTAAATATATTCAAAAGGGAGTTAGATGAAGTCCTTACTACTCGGGGGATCAAGGGTTATGGCGAGAAAGCAGGAAGAGGGTACTGAAGTTTCATGTTCAGCCATGAACTCATTGAATGGCGGTGCAGGCTAGAAGGGCTGAATGGCCTGCTCCTGCACCTATTTTCTATGTTTCTATGTTTCTATGATCATATTGAATGGTGGTGCAGGCTCGAAGAGGCGAATGGCCTACTCCTGCACCTATTTTCTATGTTTCTATGTTTCCATGCGAAGAACGGATGCGTTCACAAGTGTTTCAATGATATTCCTGATCCTGAACTACATCCTGAAGGGTGTAAGATGCCTGTGCGTGGAATTTGTTAACGTGTGGTGGCCGCTGCACACCAGCCACCACACGGGATTGACAGAGCTAGGTCTTGGTCCAGTGGCACGAATTTAACAAGATGACTGGAGACCAGCTCTGCTGCATGGCCCTAGTGCACACACATATCGCAGTGTGGGCTGGCCCGTGCTGCCCCTGGGCCATCGCCTCTTCAGGGCCCCGAACTCACGCCTCTCCTGGGCCCCGATCACATCCCTCCATGAACTCTTGCCGCTCCTTCGCCCCGACCTCGCCGCTCCTGCTGTACCTGCCCGTGCTCCAATCAGCCGTCGCCCTCCTTCAGCAGCACGCGCTGCTCCCTGCAGTGGTATGCCGCCACACGCTGCTCCCTCTAATGGCCCCGGCCTGCTGATGCAGACCACCCTGCTACCAAGGCACTGCTCTCTGTCCTATACTCCTCCCCTCCTTCTCCCCTCTCGCTCCCCCGCCCTTTCCCCTGCCTCTGTACCCGCTTAAAAACTGTTACATCTCTAACCTTTTCCATTCTGACGAAAGGTCATCGACCTAAAACATTAACTCTGCTTCTCTCTCCACAGACTCTGCCTGATCTGCTGAGTATTTCCAGCATTTTCCTTTATTATTGAATTCTCTATCCCTGAGCAGGTCCATTTAATGGCGTGTCTGTTTTTCTCGACGTTTGGCTGCATTTCAACAAGTGGTTCTGTTGATTCTTTGCTCCACAGAACTTTGTGACTGCCTTGTTTATCCATCCTGGTATGGATTAAGATGTGCAAATGTCTTGTTTGAACAGATTGTGGCATTGTTTTGGTAATAAGCATTTTCTGGGAGTGACCGTGTAAACTACTCAGCATGTGCTTCCTCAACAGGCCCATCCAAGCACGGTTTACGACAGCATGGTCTTAATTTATTTGTTCTTCGGCCTGACATCTTATTGTCCCAGCACAAGGTGTCCAGGTTGGCTTTAGTTTCTTAGACAGACAGGATACAGGGTCCACTGATGTCAGACACTCTGGCCCTGATTTTAACACCTCCCCTCCCCCGCCTGAATGCTGTTGTTGCTGCCCATCTCCATGTCAACTCTTTCATCACTCACTGTTCAAAGATCTTCAATCTGGCTCGCATTCCACCTAAAGTACTGGGACCACCCGGTTCAACGTCAGTAACAACACTCTGTGTGACTATGACTGTAACGCATTATCCCTCCTCGTTCTCCTCAACCTCTCAGTGGCCTTTCTATGGTCGACCACAACATCCTTCTCCATCTCCCCCTCCTCTGTGTACAGTTTTGCTTTAAATGGGATTGTTTTGACGTGGTTCCATTCCCTCCTTCCTAATGATGCCAGCCCCTCTCCTGGAAAAGCTGCTCCTACAACACTGACAGTCACCTTCAGTGGGTCTAGGGCTTCACCTTTGTCCCTTTTGTCAGCCGTGGCACAATGGGTAGCACCCTCTACACTGCAATCGGAAGGCAGGGACCTGAGTACCTACCCACCCACCCACCCACCCACCTACCCACCCACCTACCTACCTACCTACCTTTCTTTCTTTCTTTTGTCAAAATGTTGCCCATCAAGTTTCATATACGTGTCAATGATACCCAGCTTTATCTCTGCAGCTCCACTCTTCATTCCATAACTGTTACCATATTGTGGAACTACTTCTGTGATATCAAGTTGCAGATGAGCAAGAATTGCTTTTGTATCTCAGGGCTTAAGCCATCCTGTATGAGCCCGGGAATAGACTCCATGCCCTAACACCAAATTGTATCTCTCTCCCTGGATGGTCTCTTGTGCTCACCAGTTTCAAACCCCACATCCAGTACATTACCAAACTTAAGACCATAAGAAATAGGAACAGGAGTAGGCCATACGGCCCCTCGAACCTGCTCCGCCATTTAATAAGATCATGGCTGATCTGATCATGGACTCAGATCCACTTCCCCATCCGCTCCCCATAGCCTTACTTCCACCTCCAAAATGTCCCCCATATCCACCCTTACCTCACTCCCACTATCATTGAAACTCTCATTCAGACCTTTGTTACTGCTAGATTTGACATTTTCAATGACCTTTCCGCTAGCCTTCTGAGGCCCCCGCTACACAAATCCCAACTCATCAGGACATCTTTCAGCTCCATCCAATCCCACAACAATAAGCGATGGCCCAGGCATGCAAACTCAGCAAGATACTGTCTAGGATCTGGGTCCAACTATCAAGAAAAAAAAAGAAAGACTTGCATTTATATAGCACCTTTCATGACCACCGGCGTCTCAAAGCTCTTTACAGCCAAAGAAGTACCTTTTTTGGAGTGCAGTCACTGTTGTAATGTGGGAACCGCAGCAGCCAACTTGCGCACAGCAAGCTCCCACAAACAGCAATGTGATAATGACCAGATAATTTGATTTTTGTTATGTTGATTGAGGGATAAATATTGGCCATTGACCGGGGATAACTCCCCTGCTCTTCTTTGAAATAGTACATGGCATCTTTTACGTCCACCTGAAAGAGCAGATGGGGCCTCGGTTTAACATCTCAGCCGAAAGACCACACCTCTGACAGTGCAGCACTCCCTCAGCACTGCAATGGAGTGCTCTAGTCCCTGCAGTGGGACTTGAACCCACAACCTTCTGAGGTGAATGTGCCACCCACTAAGCCACGACGGACACTCTCCAAAATGATGGGATAAACACCTCGGGGCCGATTTTCATCAAGGCCTCCGCCTGCCCAAGTGCTGCCCAAAGTGCCGCCGATGGCCACCGAGGTGCCGGACGGTACTTTGGGCGGGATATTCATCGGCGAGGTCCCTCGAAGGTCGTCGGGCGGCAAATGGACGACGTACACCAGCAATCTGGGCGGCAGCGAGCGGGAGGTCTCATTCTCGGCGGCGGAGGAGCTTGCCACCCAAGTGCCGCCGAGGATGGAGTCGGGCCCCACGGAGGGTCGAACAGCTGAAAGAAAAAGATCATCTGGAAAAATGTTTTAAACTATCGGAAGACCTTCAGGAGACCCCATCCAGGTAAGTGGCTGTGGAAAAAAAAATGTTCACTAATCTTTTTTTCAGGTGCTTCATACTTACTGTCGGGGACAGACCAGCCTCCTCGCAGCGGTCCAGCCCTGTTCTGACGCCGACTCCCGCCTGCAGGAATATGGGAGGCGGGAGGTCAGTTGCGCCAGTCGGCCATCCGCTAAGGTCAGCGGGCAATTCCCGGTGGCTCTACCCTCCCGCCCGCTCCAGGCCGTGTCGTAAGTGGCACTGGGCGGATCTTCCAGAGGAATGTCAGTGGCAGTCGGCAGCAGTGGGCGGTGAGGTGATCAATTTCGGCCCCCTCATCTCTCTGCTAGCTATCAGGGTCCTATATGAAAGGCGTGGAGGCCCCGACCTGCGAGAGACCATCAGCGGCAGGTCGGGGCCATAAAAGGAGCGGCGAGCTGCGGCCTGGGTGCAGTGTGGTGGCGTACCACGGCAAAGTATAGCGCAAGCTGGTGCAGGAGGGCGACGGCAGCGAAGAGTGATGTTAGCAAGGTCCAGGTCAGTGATTGGAGCGTGGGCAGATGCAGCAGGAGCGGCGAGATCGGGGCGAAGGAGCTTCGAGAGAACGTGGAGGGATGTGATTGGGGCCCAGGAGAGGTGTGAGTTCGGGGCCAGGGGCCCAGGGCAGCACGGACCAGCCCACATTGTGCGCACTGGGTCCGTGCAGCAGAGCAGGTCTCCAGTTGTCTTGGGTAATCCTTGCCACTAGATAAAAGCCAAGCTCTGTCAAGCCCATGTGGTGGCTGGTGTGCAATGGCCACGTTAAAAAAATCCACGGCCAGGCATCTTCCACCCTTGAGGATGGAATTCGGGTTCTTCTTTCGAAACACCTGTGACCTCATTCTTTTTTGTGGCGTGGAAGCAAGTCATCCTCATTTCGAGGGACCGCCCATGATGATAATATGAAATGAGCTCAAGACTGCCCTAATTTAACATTAATGGTCATAGGTTGCAATCGCATTCAGAGGGGTCATAATAATGGAGACATCGACAACAACTTGCCTTTATATAGAGCCTTTACCATCCCAAGGCCCTTCACAAGAACATTTGACATCAAGCTACATAAGGAAATATTAGGCCACGTGAACAAAAGCTTGGCAAAAGAGATAGGTTTTAATGAGTGTCTTAAGGAAGGAGAGAGAGTTAGAGATGCAGTGAGGTCTAGGGAGGGACTTCCAGAGCTTAAGGCCTAGGCAACTGAATGCTCGCCACCCAATGGTGGAGCGATGAACATGGGGGATGCTCAAGAGGCCAGAATTGAAGTCGCACAGAGATCTCGGGGGGGGTTGTGAGGCTGGAGGAGATTACAGAGATAGGGAGGGGTTGGAAAACAAAGACAAGAATTTTAAAATAGAGATGTTGCTGGACCAGGAGCCGATGTAGGTCAGCGAGCACAGGGATGATGGGTGAATGGGACTTGTTGTGAGTTAGGACACGGGCAGTCGGGTTTTGGATGAGCTCAAGTTTATGGAGGGTGAAAGGTGGGAGGCCGGCCAGGAGAGCGTTGGAATAGCCAAGTCTCGAGGCGGAGATAGGAAATAGGACTGTAGCACTCTAACAGCGAGAGCTTGAGCTTAAGGCACATTGTTGGGGCAGAATTTGCTTTACTCTGTAATTGACTGAGCTGACCACAGACTGCTGTATGGTGACAGGAATAGGTAAGGGTTTCATCCCTCACTGCCCACACTACTCATTACAACCTGCACAACACACTCAGCAAAACTGTTCAAAGAAACGGTCTTTCTTACCCAGTCCTGTTTGTGATACCCGGAGGCTGTTGCACGGAGCGATCCCGTGCAATCGGTTTTTAAGTCGGTTCACGGGCTCCCAGGCCGCCTACAATTTCTACGATCTGGAAGAGTCCGTGTTCCATGTTTATATGGAGTGTGTCAGGTTGTAGCCCCTCTTCCAATATTTGAAGGGGCTGCTCCTCAAGTTCTGGTTGCACTTCAGTCCCACACTCCTGATCTTTGGGCACCCTGTGCGGAGGGGAGTGGGTAGGTCCGAGGGCCTCCTCGTAGGACTGCTCCTGGGCACGGCCAAGGGTGCCATCAGCCGATCCAGGCAGCGGGCGGTCGAGGGGGTCGTTCAACCCGACTGCCTGCCTCTCTTCCGCGGTTACGTTCAAGCCAGGGCGTTCCTGGAGATGGAGCACGCGGTGTTCACCGGTATACTTGCAGCCTTCCGCGAGAGGTGGGCGCCGGAGGGAATGGAGTCCATCATCACCCCCAGGAACAGGATTTTAATTTAATTTGATAAAGTTCCCAAGTTAATTTGGATTTATGGGTTCTAGTGCCCTTTAAAAAAGGTGGGACTTGATTTAAACGTTCAACTTAAAATAGTTGTGATGCCCATCAGGTGCTAGGCAAAGCATCATTTTTGACAGAAATGAAGTCAACTTTTCTGATAATTTGTAGAGTAAACTGAAATGAATAATTAGTCCCAGCCATTGTTTAATTTGGCACCAACTAATACATTGCTGAGATCTGAGAGCCTGTCCTCCACCCATTGGAAATGGAAAATGCCAGCAAAAACCTGAGGAATCCAGCGTGCAATTACATTGCCATTCAAACAATTTCCAACAATTATGCTCCTGTTGATCTCGCAGTTGGTCAGATTTTTCTCCTCATGGATTTCTCCCTTCAATCCTCTTGCTCCGATAAAGTTCTGCCGGAGCCTGCAGCCCCGTCGGGAACTCATCTCAAATGGACGTTCAGAATGATGCAGCCTGCCCTGTGAATGTTGGAAGACTATTCCTCTACATGCAGCATCACATTTCCAACTTTACAACAGTGCCTACACTTCAAAAAAAGCTCTCCATTGGCTGTAAAGTGCTTTAGGACGTCCTGAGGATGTGAAGGGTGCTATATAAATGCAAGTTCTTTCTTTCTAACATGGGCGATAATGTTAAACAACAACAACAACTTGCATTTATATAGTGCCTTTAACGTAGTAAAAGATCCCAAGACGTTTCACAGGAGTATTATCAAACAAAATTTGACACCGAGCCACATAAGGAGATATTGGCCCTGAAATTGGGGTCGGAGGCTTCCCGCGGACGAACGGGGACCTGAATCATTTCTACGAATTTACCTGGTGGTCCGGGAGGAGCGTGGGATTCCAGTGGGGAGACCTTCTCTTCCCGCGCTGCGAAGCGTGCTCCCGTCCTCCAGGTTCCCACGCAGAAGATACAGTCACTTGTGACTGCTCAGCCAATCAGGTGCAGTATTCCACAGCTTTCTCATTAATAGCGATGGGAACTCCGTATCTACACGTTCTCATTGCTATTAATGAGAGAAAAAAAAACAAAGACACTAAACACATGTAATAAAAATTAAAAATACACCTCATATAATTAAAATTAATTGAAATTAAAGATAATAAATGCCTTAGAAAAATAAATATTTTTCCAATTTTTAAAAAAGTTTAGTAATTAGGGTTAAAAGTAAACTTAACTTAGTGGGGAGGGTTTTTAACAATAAAATGTGTTTTTTTTAATTAATGTAATTATATTTTTGTATGTTTTAAGACTCTTACGCCTGTAAAAGTAAGCTATGCGCCTGCTTTTATCAGGCGCAAGAGTTTTCAGGACATTTGCTGGGCAAGATATAGGTAAATCCCGCAATCTTGCCCTTGCAAATGTCCTCGCTCCTGAGATGCAGAGGATCTGCCAAGCTGGAGCTTGACAGATCGGAAAAGCCGGTTTTCAGTGCTTGCACATTGTGCGCTGAAAACCGGCTTTTGCGATGCCTTCCCGGTTCCGTACACACTCCGTACAGACCCTGGGAGGCCGGGATTTCCAGGCCATTAGGACAAGTGGGACAAAAGCTTGGACAAAGAGATAGGTTTTAAGGAGCATCTTAAAGAAGGGGAGCGCGGTGAAGAGCGGAGAGGTTTAGGCAGTTAAAGCATGGCTGCCAATGGAGGAGTGATGAAAATCGAGACGTGCAAAAGGCCAGAATTGGAGGAGCGCAGAGATCTCAGAGGGTTGTGAGGCTGGAGGGGGTTACAGAGATCTCAGAGGTGTCATGTATCTTACATTATTATATATAACTGTATCCTAACATGCTATACATGACTGTAATAAGATATGACCTGTAACCACCAGCATACCTTATCACCAGGGGTGCACTTGCAAGAGACAGGTATATAAGGACAGGTCTCAGGGAAGTACAGCATTCCAGAGCTGTGAAATAAAGGTGCAGGTCCAGAGTGACCTTGACTTCACTACATGCCTCGTGTGAATCTGTACTGAGGGGACAGGACTTTACAGTGGCGACGAGTTACGGGATTACAGAGTCCACAGAATGGCGAACAACAGATCAGATGAAAAGTACAAAGCGGGAGACAATTGGGAGGACTTTATAGAAAGGCTCCAGCAAAGCTTTGTAACCAAAGACTGGTTAGGCAACGATAAGGCAGACAAGAGAAGAGCCCATCTCTTGACCAGCTGTGGCTCGAAAACATACGCTTTAATGAAGGGTCTGTTGGCACCCGAGAAACCAGCAAGCAAGTCGTTTGAAGAATTGAGCACACTGGTAAGAGACCACCTGAAGCCAGCGAGCAGCCTATACATGGCCAGACACAGGTTCTACAACTACAGACGCTGAGTGGGCCAGAGCATACCCGACTTCGTGGCGGAATTTCAGAGGTTGGCTAGTTTATGTGAGTTCTCCGATGAACTGAGGAGAGAAATGCTGAGAGACTTTTTCATTGAAGGAATAGGCCACGCAGGCATATTCCGAAAGCTCTTAGAGACCAAGAACCTGACCTTAGAGGCAGCAGCACTGGTTGCATAGACATTCTTGGTAGGAGAAGAAGAAACAAAGTTGATTGACAATGCAGGTACGACAACTAACGAAATATCGGAATAAGAAGTTCACAGCACTAAACAAGCTGCTACCCCCACACACAGACAAAACCGTGAGAACAGGCTCTCGACAGCAGGCAGAAGCCATCAAGGGCCACAGGAACGGCCGTTCACACCTCATCAACCCACAATGCGAGCAATCAACTACAAACTGAGAGAAGCTCAAGAGAGATCAGCCAGACACAGCTCATTCTTTGGGAACACTTTAAACAATGGAACAGGTCTGTGCTGGAGGTGTGAGGGTGGACACTCGTCAAGGGGATGTCGATTTCAGCAGGCTGTTTGTAGAAATTGTGAATATACAGGGCATTTGGCCCGCATGTGCAAAAAAACGGCAGCTTGGCTGGTATACGAATCAGATGGGTTGGAAAGCGGACCAGAAGATGGTGGGTCAGTACCCGGGACACCGATGTACAGCGGGTCAACACTCCTACAACAGGACGCTGCTCCTACAACAGGACGCCTCCTATAATGATGAGGGTCCTACTCAACGGGATATCTGTCAACATGGAGCTGGATACGGGAGCGAATCAATCTCTCATGGGCGCTCAACAATTTGAACAACTGTGGCCGCATAAAAGAGACAGACCAAAACTCACAAGGGTCGACACCAAACTAAGGACCTATACCAAAGAAATTGTACCACTCCTCGGCAGCGCCATGCTCTCTGTCACACACAAAGGGACAGGGAAGCGACTTCCCCTGTGGATTGTTCCCGAGACCCCCCAGCACTGCTGGGGAGAAGCTGGCTGGCAAAACTAAACTGGAAATGGGATGATGTCCATGCCATGTCATTAGAGGAACGGACCTCCTGCTCAACAGTTTTAAAGTGATTTGAACATCTCTTTCAGCCAGGTGTCGGCACTTTCAAAGGGGCCAAAGTCAAAATCTATATCACCCAGGATGCTAGACCCATCCATCACAAGGCCAGAGCTGTACCCTATGTGATGAGGGAAAAGATTGAACACGAACTAGACAGGCTTCTGCGGGAAGGCATTATATCACCTGTGGAATTTAGCGCCTGATGGATCCGTACGAATCTGTGGGATGACAAATCTACCATAAACAGAGTCTCCCTACAGGACCAGTACCCGCTGCCCAGAGTGGAAGACTTATTTGCCACATTGGCTAGAGGTAAACTTTTCTCAAAATTAGACCTCACATCTGCGTATATGACGCAAGAATTGACCGAGGAATCCAAGCTACTCACCACCATCAACACACATCGAGGCCTTTTTATGTACAATCGATGCCATTCGGCATCAGGTCGGCAGCTGCCATATTCCAGCGCAACATGAAGAGTCTGCTCAAGTCCATCCCGGGGGCAGTTGTATTTCAAGATGACATACTTATCACGGTAAGGGACACCGACTCCCATCTCCGTAATTTGGAGGAAGTACTAAAGCGGTTGGATCGGGTAGGCCTACGAGTCAAGAAATCCAAGTGCTTGTTTCTTGCACCCAAGGTTGAATTTTTGGGCAGAAGGATTGCCACTGATGGAATCCGCCCAACAGAGTCCAAAACAGAAGCAATTCGCCTGGCACCCAGGCCCCGGAATGTCTCAGAACTGCGTGCCTTTCTTGGGCTACTCAATTACTTTGGGAACTTTATGCAGAACTTAAGCACGCTGCTGGAGCCTCTCCACGTGCTACTCAGGAAGGGGTGCGATTGGTTTTGGGGGTCGTCCAGGAACGCGCCTTCAATAAGGCACGCAACCTTCTGTGTTCCTACAGTGTTTTGACTTTCTTTGACCCAGGTAAAAAGCTAGTTCTCACATGCGATGCGTCAGCGTATGGGGTTGGGTGCGTTTTGCAACATGTCAATAGTGCGGACAAATTACAACCCATAGCTCATGCCTCCAGGTCACTTTTGCCGGCGGAGCGCGGGTACGGAATGGTAGAGAAAGAGGCGCTCACGTGCGTGTACGGTGTCAAAAACCTTTTCGGGGCCAAGTTCGCGTTAGAAACTGACCACAAGCCCCTCATGTCCCTCCTATCCGAGAGCAAGGCAATAAACGCCAATGCCTCGGCGCGAATTCAACGGTGGGCACTCATGCTGGCATCCTACAACTACACCATAAGGCACAGACCAGGCATAGACAACTGTGCCGACGCGCTCAGCAGGCTACCCCTGGCGACCACGGAAGGGTCTGACGAACAGGACTGTGAGATAGTCAATGCCTTTGAGTCCACAGGTTCGCCCATGACGGCTCGCCAAATCAGAGCCTGGATGGCCAGCAATCCCACATTATCCTTAGTAAAAAGATGTGTCCTAACCGGTGACTGGGCAGAGGCTCGCGATGCCTGTCCCGAGGAATTAAAACCCTTTCACAGGCGCATGCATGAGCTATCACTACAAGCAGACTGCCTGATGTGGGGCAGCCAAGTAGTCATGCCTCTGCAAGGCAGAGAGGCATTTGTCTGGGAGCTCCACCGCGAGCACCCGGGGATCGTTCTCATGAAGGCCATAGCCAGATCCCACGTCTGGTGGCCTGGTATTGATGCGGACTGGGAGCTCTGCGTCCGAAGGTGCACCATTTGTGCCCAACTCAGCAATGCCCCCAGGGAGGCTCCACTGAGCCCCTGGCCCTGGCCTACCAAACCGTGGTCGCGGGTGCACGTAGACTATGTGGGCCCATTCATGGGCAAAATGTTCCTTGTAGTTGTAGATGCATTTTCAAAGTGGATCGAATGCACCATTTTAAACTCGAGCACAACCTCCACCACTGTGGAGAGCCTCGCAACGCACGGAATCCCTAACATATTGGTCAGTGACAATGGTCCGTGCTTCACCAGCGCAGAATTGCAAGACTTTATAATTGACCACGGCATAAATCACATTAAGACAGCACCGTTCAAGCCGGCCTCCAACGGCCAGGCGGAGAGAACAGTGCAAATCATTAAACAAGGCACACTTAAAATTCAAGGTCCCACCCTGCAGGGTCGCCTGTCGCAACTGCTGCTGGCATACAGATCTCGTCCGCACTCACTGACTGGGATCCCCCCGTGCAACTGTTGATGAAAACAAGGCTCTCATTAATCCTCCCAGACATGCACGAAATCGTTGAGGCAAAGCGCCGTAAGCTGACTGAGTACCATGACAGAAATTCGAGGGGGAGATGGAATGAGATAGGGGACAAAGTGTTATACTAAACTAATGCAGGGACAGTAACAGGCAAGGAAGGAAACAGGCTACTGGTAGTACAAATGGATAATGGCAAAACCTGCCAGAGGCATGTAGACCAAGTCAAAAGCAGATTTACCAACAACACTACGGAACCAGAGGCAGACTACAATGTGGAACTCGCACCACACCTGGTGGACAGACAGAGGGAACAACCTGTGGAAAGGGCAATCTCAACAGACAGCCCAGGCGAAATACCAGCAACCACACCCAAAGAAAAACAGACACCAAGGGCAAACAACTGAACCACAACTCAGACGCTCCACGCGAGAGCGTAAACCACCTGAGAGACTGAACCTATAAAGACAATAAGACCTTGGGGGAGGGTGATGTCATGTATCTTACATTATTATATATAACTGTATCCTAACATGCTATACATGACTGTAATAAGATATGACCTGTAACCACCAGCATACCTTACCACCAGGGGTGCACTTGCAAGAGACAGGTATATAAGGACAGGTCTCAGGCAAGTGCAGGATTCGAGAGCTGTGAAATAAAGGTGCAGATCCAGAGTGACCTTGACTTCACTACATGCCTCGTGTGAATCTGTACTGAGGGGACAGGACTTTACAAGAGGGTTGTAGGGCTGGAGGAGGTTGCAGAGATCTCAGAAGGTTGCGGGGCTGGAGGAGGTTACAGAGATCTCAGAGAGTTGTGGGGCTGGAGGAGGTTACACAGATCTCAGAGGGTTGTGGGGCTGGAGGAGGTTACAGAGATCTCAGAGGGTTGTGGGGCTGGAGGAGGTTACAGAGATCTCCGAGGGTTGTTGGGCTGGAGTAGGTTACAGAGATCTCCGAGTGTTGTTGGGCTGGAGGAGGTTTCAGAGATCTCAGAGGGTTGTGGGGCTGGAGGAGGTTACAGAGATCTCAGAGGGTTGTAGGGCTGGAGGAGGTTGCAGAGATCTCAGAGGGTTGTGGGGCTGGAGGAGGTTACTGAGATCTCAGAGGGTTGTGGGGCTGGATGAGGTTATAGAGATCTCAGAGGGTTGTGGGGCTGGAGGAGGTTTCAGAGATCTCAGAGGGTTGTGGGGCTGGAGGAGGTTACAGAGATCTCAGAGGGTTGTGGGGCTGGAGGAGGTTACAGATCTCAGAGGGTTGTAGGGCTGGAGGCAGTTACAGAGATCTCAGAGGGTTGTGGGGCTGGAGGAGGTTACAGAGATCTCAGAGGGTTGTAGGGCTGGAGGAGGTTGCAGAGATCCCAGAGGGTTATGGGGCTGGAGGAGGTTACAGAGATCTCAGAGGGTTGCGGGGCTGGAGGAGATTACAGAGATCTCAGAGGGTTGTGGGGCTGGAGGAGGTTATCAAGATCTCAGAGGGTTGTAGGGCTGGAGGAGGTTAAAGAGATTGGGAGGAGCGAGGCCATGGAGGGTACTGAACACAAGATGAGAATTTTAAAATCGAGACAATGCCAGACTGGGAGCCAATATAAATGCAAGTTGTTGTTGTTGTAGTAGTTGTTCGAGCAGGTGTCCTTGTCACCTGTCCAAGGGAACAGGTTTAAATCACGAGCAGTGACATCCTAGTGACTCCAAGCCCCACTCCAAGGATTGTGAACCTAATTTAGGTTGAAACTTCAGTGCGGTACTGAGGATAAATGGCAGTGTCCAGGATGGCACTACTTTGAAGTAGAGCAGAGGCATTCTTCCCGGTGACCTGGCCAATATTTATCCCTTAATCCAAATTATCTGGTCATTGTCACATTGCCCTTTGTGGGACCTTGTTGTCCATAAATTAGCTGCCGCGTTTCCTACATTACATCAGTGACTACATTTCATAAGTACTGTAATGGCGGTAACGTGCTTTGGGACATCCTGAGGTCAAGAAATACCAGTTCTTTCTTCTTTACCTGTCCTGCTTCTGCCGGACAGGTAGCGTTACATTGGGTATACCGCACAGAAACAAGCCATTTGGACCAACTGGTCTGTGCCGGCGTTTCTGCACAATAGCACTAAAGTCAACCCTTAGTTTCTCAGCCCCTGTATCATCCTGAGGAATCTTTCATCCCATCACTCTCACACAGATTAGTGCTCAGGTCCCAGAAGGGAAAAGGCAACGGACTAACAATTGTTACTCTGTTAACATTAAACTCCACAAAGGTGACATTCCTTCCGTCAGTAATTCTACGGAGAAAGTTGGTGTGAGTACGATTCGAGAAATGTCTTTTTGTGCTCAAGTTGAATGCCCTAAAACTGTCAATTTCACTCTTTCACTCAGAGACCCTTCCATTCATTTGGTTGTTCTACGATTTTCCACGGCCCTGATTTTAACTCCAGGTAGATTCCCCGCTCAGGCCCGAGTTAAAATTGCAGTTGGGTCTCAATGATGTCACAATGTGCATATGTACAAATGGATCCCGTTGGCTCTGGGCGCTTGTCCTTGCTGCCTGCTCAGGAGAGCAGGTTAAAATTGCAGCTGTTGCGATCATGGCGGCTTTCGGACAGGTAAGAGCCGGGGCGATTTTAACTGCCCACCCGCCATATTTCTGCTGAGTGAGTAGGGTTAAAATCACCCCCTTTAAGTGTTGAATACATCTTTGAGAGACCTGTTTGGGAGAAGTTACTGAGCCTTATGGCATGAGAGAGCAGAATAGAGCAGATTGGACTCTTATGCAACACTCTCCTGTTCTGTTTTTTTTTCATTCATTCACGGTAAGTGGGCGTCGCTGGTAAGGTCAGCTTTTATTGGCCATCCCTAATTGCCTCTTGAGAAGGTAGTGGAGAGTCACCCTTGAATCGCTGCAGTCCATGTGGTGAAGTTACTCCCACAGTGCTGTTAGGGAGGGAGTTCCAGGATTTTGACCCAGCGACGATGAAGGAACAGCAACATATTTCCAATCGGGATGGTGTGTGACTTGGAGGGGAACTTGGAGGTGGTGGTGTTCCCTTGCACCTGCTGCACTTGTCCTTCTAGGCGGTAGAGGTCACGGGTTTGGAAGGTGCTGTCGAGGTAGCCTTGGCGAGTAGCTGCAGTGCATCTTGTAGATGGTACACACTGCAGCCACGGTGCGCCAGTGGTGGAGGGAGTGAATGTTGAAGGTGGTGGATGGAGTGCCAATCAAGTGGGCTGCTTTGTCCTGGATGGTGTCGAATTCTTCAATGTTGTTGGCACGTGGAGAATTTTCCATCGCACTCCTAACTTGTGCCTTGTGGATGGTGGAAAGGCTTTGGGGAAATCAAGAGGTGAATCACTTGCCACAGAATACCCAGCCTCTGATCTACTCTTGTAGTCACAGTATTTATGTGGCTGGTCCAGTTAAGTTTCTGGTCAATGGTAACTCCCAGGATGTTGTTGTTAGGGGATTAGGCGATGGTAATGCCGTTGAATGTCAAGGGACGGTGCTGAGATGCTTTCTTGTTGGAGATGGCTATTGCCTGGCACTTGTGTGGCACAAATGTTACTACATGTCGGCCCAGGCCTGAATATCGTCCAGGTGTTGCTGCATGCGGCCTGTTACTTTTCATTCCAGTAATCCAGCTGGAAATAGTCGTCTAAAAGTAAATGTCAAGTGTCACCGAATGGGAACTGCTTCAAGTGCGGGGGCGGGGGAAGAGGCTCCGTGTTGCATGATGAACTACTGGATGGATCACTAATCACATGCTCCTTTATGTCATCACTACGGCTCCGCACTAGACAGAGAGAAGCAAAATCTAATTCACCAAAGTGAAAGTTGCAGTCCCCACACTCTGTCGGCGTGCAATTGCCAGTCTGTCACTGCTACTTCTGAACTCTGGTTACTGTTATAGTTTGTAATGGAATTAGAGTGAGACTGCCAAAGCTAATATCACTTGTGCGATCGGTTACTTCAAATTCTGAAAGGTGGTCGTCATTCCCTGTGTCTAGACGGGACCTAAATCAGCCTCCCACAGGTCAGCACATATTAGCTCATCACACCATCGAACCCCCGACCTATAATCCTGATAAGGCGCAGACGGCTCAGCTGTGAGGATATCACTCTCACGGGGAACAGACAAATTAATTACAGTGTTATAGATACCATAATGGTCACTGAAGGTGTTTATCTTAATAGATTCCATTTGTGAGTTGGACATTAAAATGCGAGATGTATGAACTGACCTTGAACTGTCGCAGTAAAAACTTTTACAAATGACTTTAGCTCAGAAGATTAAAACAACTTGAGCTCATACGCAGCACTTCAGATAACAGATATTGGGGCCGAAATTGCGTGTTGCCCTGGTTGGCTTATGCGCTCCACTTCCTCTCAGGACGGGCTCGAGGGGCGCTACGGGGGCGAACGTCAGAGCACTCCGTGGCCTCTCCACTTAGCGCTGACGGACCCCACGGGCCCTCCCCTTATGTTAAAGGGTAGGGCACGCTGCGGAGATCTGCAGGGTTTTTGAGGGGCCTTCACTCGGCCACCGGGATGCGGCGGTGCCGTGGCTGCAGCACCCTGTTAGTGCCGCCCCTCTGGAGGCGCTTACGGGAGGTGCACAACAGGCTTATTACGCCCCCATATTATTTTGACCTTTATCGGGCTGGCAGTATATGGTGGCAAAGAAACGTAGGAATACAGGAAAATTTGGGAACAGGTAAAAGCTGCTTAGCCCAATAAACCTCAGCTCTTCTGCTCATGCCTTTGTTACTTCGAGACTTCACTCACTCCTGGCTGGCCTCCCACATTCTAACCACTCATGGCGTAAAAATGCTTATGTCGCATCTGGTTCTTTTGCCAATTACCTTAAATCTGTGCCCTCTGGTTATCGGCCCATCAGCCATTGGAAACAGTTTCTCTTTATGTATTCTATCGAAACCCTTCATGATTTTAATCACCTCGATCAAACGTTCTCTTTGGAGCCTTCTCTGCTCCAAGGAGAATATGGATTGCCTACGCAGGCTATTATATGGACTGTCTACGCAGGGTATTTTATGGACTGTCCCTGGTAGGGTATTATATGCATTTTCCACGGTAGGGTATTACATCCACTGTCTCTGGTGGGGTATTATATGCATTTTCCATGATAGGGTATTACATCCACTGTCTCTGGTAGGGTATTATATCCATTTTCCACGGTAGGGTATTACATCCACTGTCTCTGGTAGGGTATTATATGCATTTCCCACGGGAGGGTAATACATCCACTGTCTCTGGTAGGGTATTATATGCATTTTCCATGGTAGGGTATTACATCCACTGTCTCTGGTAGGGTATTATATGCATTTTCCATGGTAGGGTATTACATCCACTGTCTCTGGTAGGGTATTATATGCATTTTCCATGGTAGGGTATTACATCCACTGTCTCTGGTAGGGTATTATATGCATTTTCCATGGTAGGGTATTACATCCACTGTCTCTGGTAGGGTATTATTTGCATTTTCCATGATAGGGTATTACATCCACTGTCTCTGGTAGGGTATTATATGCATTTTCCATGATAGGGTATTACATCCACTGTTTCTGGTAGGGTATTATATGCATTTTCCACGGTAGGGTATTACATCCACTGTCTCTGGTAGGGTATTATATGCATTTTCCATGGTAGGGTATTACATCCACTGTCTCTGGTCGGGTATTATATGCATTTTCCATGGTAGGGTATTACATCCACTGTCTCTGGTAGGGTATTATATGCATTTTCCACGGTAGGGTATTACATCCACTGTCTCTGGTAGGGTATTATATGCATTTTCCATGGTAGGGTATTACATCCACCGTCTCTGGTAGGGTATTATACGGCTACGGGAGTGGATGGAATCCCCGCTGAGGCACTGAAGTATGGTGGAGAGGGACTGTTGGCGCGAATAATGTGGAATCTGTATGGGTAGAGCTGCAGAATATCAAAGGGCAGAAAACGCTAGTGGGAGTTGTGTACAGACCACCAAACAGTAATAGTGAGGTTGGGGACAGCATCAAACAAGAAATTAGGGACACGTGCAACAAAGGTGCAACAGTTATCATGGGCGACTTTAATCTACATATAAATTGGGCTAACCAAACTGGTAGCAGTATGGTGGAGGAGGATTTCCTGGAGTGTATTAGGGACAGTTTTCGAGACCAATATGTCGAAGATCCAACTAGGGGACTGGCCATTCTAGACTGGGTGATGTGTAATGAGAAAAGACTAATTAGCAATCTTGCTGTGCGAGGCCCCTTGGGGAAGAGTGACCATAATATGGTAGAATTCTTTATTAAGATGGATAGTGACACAGTTAATTCAGAGACTAGGGTCCTGAATTTGTAATACAGATTGAGGGTGAGGAAGTTGTGTCAGAAATGAGCATACTATGCTTAAACAAAGGGGACTACAGTGGGATGAGGGCAGAGTTGGCTAAAGTAGAATGGAAACACAGACTAAACGGTGGCACAATTGAGGAACAGTGGAGGACTTTTAAGGAGCTCTTTCATATTGCGCAACAAAAATATATTCCAGTGAAAAAGAAGGGTGGTAAGAGAAGGGATAACCAGCTGTGGATAACCAAGGAAATAAAGGAGAGTATCAAATCAAAGACCAATGCGTATAAGGTGGCCAAGGTTAGTGGGAAACTAGAAGATTGGGAAAATTTTAAACAACAGCAAAGAATGACTAAAAAAGCAATAAAGAAAGGAAAGATAGATTATGAAGGTAAACTTGCGCAAAACATAAAAACAGATAGCAAAAGCTTTTACAGATATATAAAACGGAAAAGAGTGACTAAAGTAAATGTTGGTCCCTTAGAAGATGAGAAGGGGGATTTAATAATGGGAAATGTGGAAATGGCTGAGACCTTAAACAATTATTTTGCTTCGGTCTTCAGAGTGGAAGACGCAAAAACCATACCAAAAATTGCTGGTCATAGGAATGTGGGAAGGGAGGACCTTGAGACAATCACTATCACTAGTGGGGTAGTGCTGGACAGGCTAATGGGACTCAAGGTAGACAAGTCCCCTGGTCCGGATGAAATGCATCCTAGGGTATTAAAAGAGATGGCGGACATTATAGCAGATGCATTCGTTATAATCTACCAAAATTCTCTGGACTCTGGGGAGGTACCAGCAGATTGGAAAGCAGCTAATGTAATGCCTCGGTTTAAAAAAGGGGGCAGACAAAAGGCAGGTAACTTATGGTCACTCTTCCCCAAGGGGACTGAGTGTAGGGTAACAAAATTTGCAGATGACACAAAGATTAGTGGGAAAGCGGGTTGTGTAGAGGACACAGAGAGGCTGTAAAGAGATTTAGATAGGTTAAGCGAATGGGTTAAGGTTTGGCAGATGGAATACAATGTCGGAAAGTGTGAGGTCATCCACCTTGGGAAAAAAAACAGTAAAAGGGAATATTATTTGAATGGGGAGAAATTACAACATGCTGCGGTGCAGAGGGACCTGGGGGTCCTTGTGCATGAATCCCAAAAAGTTTGGGTAATCAGGAAGGTGAATGGAATGTTGGCCTTCATTGCAAGAGGGATGGAGTACAAAAGCAGGGAGGTCCTGCTGCAACTGTATAGAGTATTGGTAAGGCCGCACCTGGAGTACAGTTTTGGTCACCTTACTTAAGGAAGGATATACTGGCTTTGGAGGGGGTACAGAGACGATTCACTCAGCTGATTCTGGAGATGAGGGGGTTACCTTATGATGATAGATTGAGTAGACTGGGTCTTTACTCGTTGGAGTTCAGAAGGATGAGGGGTGATCTTATAGAAACATTTAAAATAATGAAAGGGATAGACAAGATAGAGGCGGAGAGGTTGTTTCCACTGGTCGGGGAGACTAGAACTAGGGGGCACTGCCTCAAAATACAGGGGAGCCAATTTCTTCTCCCAGAGGGTTGTGAATCTGTGGAATTCTCTGCCCAAGGAAGCAATTGAGGCTAGCTCATTCAATGTATTCAAGTCACAGATAGATAGATTTTTAACCAATAAGGGAATTAAGGGTTACGGGGAGCGGGCGGGTAAGTGGTGCTGAGTCCACGGCCAGATCAGCCATGATCTTATTGAATGGCGGAGCAGGCTCGAGGGGCTAGATGGCTACTCCTGTTCCTAATTCTTATGTTCTTATGTTCATATGTTCTTATGTTCTTATGTTCTTATGTCCTGAACTTAAGGAAAGGTAACTTTAATGGTATGAGACGTGAATTGGCTAGAATAGACTGGCGAATGACACTTAAAGGGTTCACGGTGGATAGGCAATGGCAAACATTTAAAGATCAAATGGATGAACTTCAACAATTGTACATCCCTGTCTGGAGTAAAAATAAAACGGGGAAGGTGGCTCAACTGTGGTTAACAAGGGAAAGTAGGGATAGTGTTAAATCCAAGGAAGAGGCATATAAATTAGCCAGAAAAAGCGGCAAACCTGAGGACTGGGAGACATTTACAATTCAGCAGAGGAGGACAAAGGGATTAATTAAGAGGGGGAAAATAGAGTATGAGAGGAAGCTTGCTGGGAACATAAAAACTGGCTGCAAAAGCTTCTATAGATATGTGAAGAGAAAAAGATTAGTGAAGACAAACATAGGTCCCTTGCAGTCAGAATCAGGTGAATTTATAATGGTGAATAAAGAAATGGCAGACCAATTGAACAAATACTTGTTTCTTTCTTCATGAAGGAAAACACAAATAACCTTCCGGAAATACTAGGGGACCGAGGGTCTAGTGAGGAGGAGGAACTGAAGGAAATCCTTATTAGTCAGGAAATTGTGTTATGGAATTGATGGGATTGAAGGCCGATAAATCCCCATGGCCTGATAGGCTGCATTCCAAAGTACTTAAGGAAGTGGCCCTAGAAATATTGAATGCATTGGTGATCATTTTCCAACAGTCTATCGACTATGGATCAGTTCCTGTGGAGGCTAGCTAATGTAACACCACTTTTTCAAAAAAGGAGGGAGAGAGAAAATGGGGAATTATAGATCAGCTAGCCTGGCATCAGTTGTGAGGAAAATGTTGGAACTAATTATTAAAGATGAAATAGCAGCGCATGTGGAAAGCAGTGACAGGATCGGACCAAGTCAGCATGGATTTATGAAAGGGAAATCATGCTTGACAAATCTTCTATAATTTTTTGAGGATGTAGCTAGTAGAGTGGACAAGGGAGAACCAGTAGATGTGGTGTATTTGGACTATCAAAGGATTTTGACAAGGTCCCACACAAGAGATTGGTGTGCAAAATTAAAGCACGTGGTATTGGGGGTAATGTATTGACGTGGATAGAGAACTGGTTGGCAGACAGGAAGCAGATAGTTGGGATAAACAGGTCCTTTTCAGAGTGGCAGGCAGTGACTAGTGGGGTGCCGCAGGGCTCGGTTTCTATGAGATCCCCTCTCATTCTTCTAAACTCCAGTGGATACAAGCCCAGTTGATCCAGTCTCTCCTCATATGTCAGTCTTGCCATCCCAGGAATCAATCTGATGAATCTTCGCTGTACTCCCTCAATAGCAAGAACGTCCTTCCTCAGATTAGGAGACCAAAACTGAACACAATATTCTAGGTGTGGCCTCACCAAAGCTCTGTACAACTGCAGTAAGACCTCCCTGCTCCTATACTCAAATCCTCTAGCTTTGAAGGCCAACATACCATTTGCCTTCTTCACCGCCTGCTGTACCTGCATGCCAAACTTCAATGACTAATGAACCATGACACCCAGGTCTCATTGCACCTCCCTTTTTCCTAATCTGCCGCCATTCAGATAATATTCTGTCTTCCTGTTTTTGCCACCAAAGTGGATAACCTCACATTTATCCACATTATACTGCATCTGCCATGCATTTGCCCAGTCACCTAACCTGTCCAAGTCACCCTGCAGCCTCTTAACATCCTCCTCACAGCTCACACCACCACCCAGCTTAGTGTTATCAGCAAACTTGGAGATAGTACATTCAATTCCTTCATCTAAATCATTGATGTATATTGTAAATAGCTGGGGTCCCAGCACTGAACCCTGCGCCACCCCTCTGGTCACTGCCTGCCATTCTGAAAAGGACCCGTTTAATCCTCTCTGCCAACCAGTTCTCTATCCATGTCAATACATTACCCCCAATACCACGTGCTTTAATTTTGCACACTAATCTCTTGTGTGGGACCTTATCAAAAGCCTTTTGAAAGTCCAAATACACCACATTCACTGGTTCTCCCTTGTCCACTCTACTAGTTACATCCTCAAAAAATTCCAGAAGATTTGTCAAGCATGATTTCCCTTTCATAAATCCATGCTGATTTGGACCAATCCTGTCACTGCTTTCCAAATGCACTGCTATTTCATCTTTAATAATTGATTCCAACATTTTCCCCACCATCGATGTCAGGCTAACCGGTCTATAATCCCCTGTTTTCTCTCTCCCTCCTTTTCTAAAATATGGTGTTTCATTAGCTACCCTCCAGTCCTTAGGAACTGATCCAGAGTCAATAGAATGTTAGAAAATGATCACCAATGCATCCACTATTTCTAGGGCCACTTCCTTAAATACTCTCGGATGCAGCCTATCAGGCCCTGGGGATTTATCGACCTTCAATCCCATCCATTTCCCTAACACAATTTCCTGACTAATAAGGATTTCCTTCAGTTCCTCCTTTTCTCTAGACCCTCGCATCCCTAGTATTTCCGGAAGGTTATTCCTTAGTGAAGACAGATCCAAAGTATTAGTTCAATTGGTCTACAGGAGAATCTCCCTGTTATCAGCCATTGGGAAAATCGTCTTTAGAGTCTTCCTAAACCGTCTTTTCCCTGTAGCCGAGGAGCTCCTCCTGGAGTCACAGTGCGAATTTCATCCCCTACGGGGCACAACGGACATGATTTTTGCAGCGCAGCAACTACAGGAAAAATGCAAGGAAAAGCGCCAGCCCTTATACATGGCCTTCTTCGACCTCACAAAGGCTTCTGACACTGTCAACTGCGAGGGTCTATGGAGCGTCCTCCTCCATTTCAGATGCCCCCAAAAGTACATCACCATCCTTCTCCTGCTCCACGACGACATGCAGGCCATGATCCTTAAAAATGGAACCTTCACGGGGTCAAGCAGGGCTGCATCATCGCTCCAACCCTCTTCTCAATCTTCCTCGCTGCCATGCTCCACCTCACAGTCGACAAGCTTCCTGCTGGAGTGGAACTAATCTATAGAACCATTGGGAAGCTGTTCAACCTTCGCCGTCTCCAGGCCAGGTCCAAGACCAGCCCAACCTCTGTCGTCGAGCTACAGTACACGGATGACGCCTGCGTCTGCGCACATACAGGGGCTGAACTCCACGACATAGTCGATGTATTTACTGAGGCGTACAAAAGCATGGGCCTTACGCTAAACATCCGTAAGACGAAGGTCCTCCACCAGCCTGTCCTCGCTGCACAGCACTGACCCCCCAGTCATCAAGATCCACGGCGCTGCCCTGGACATCATGGACCACTTCCCTTATCTCAGGAGCCTCCTATCAACAAGAGCAGGCTTTGACGGCGAGATCCAACACCGCCTCCAGTGCGCTAGTGCAGCTTTCGGCCGCCTGAGGAAAAGAGTGTTAGAAATCCAGGCCCTCAAATCTACCACCAAGCTCATGGCCTACAGGGCTGTAGCAATACTCGCCCTCCTGTATGGCTCAGAGACATGGACCATGTACAGTAGACACCTCAAGTCGCTGGAGAAATTTCACCAACGATGTCTCTGCAAGATCTTACAAATTACCTGGGAGGACAGATGCACCAACATCAGAGTCCTCGTCCAGGCTAACATCCCCAGCATTGAAGCACTGACCACACTCGTTCAGCTCCGCTGGGCAGGCCACATTGTTCGCCTGCCAGACATGAGACTCCCAAAGCAAGCTCTACTCGGAACTCCTTCACGGCAAACGAGCCAAAGGTGGGCAGAGGAAAGGTTATAAGGACACCCTCAAAGCCTCCCTGATAAAAGTGCAATATCCCCACCGACACCTGAGAGTCTCTGGCCAAAGACTGCCCTAAGTGGAAGAAGTGCATCCGGGAGGGTGCTGAGCACCTCGAGTCTCATCGCCGAGAGCATGCAGAAACCAAGCGCAGGCAGCGGAAGGAGCATGCGGCAAACTAGTCCCACCCACCCCTTCCTCCACCTGTGACAGGGACTGTAGCTCTCGTATTGGACTGTTTAGCCACCGAAGGACTAATTCTAAGAGTGGAAGCAAGTCTTCCTCGATTCCGAGGGACTATGATGATGATAATGATTATATGGACTGTTTCTGGTAGGGTATTATATTGACTATCAACCGTCAGTGTAATTCTCCAAGCTTGTCCTTTAGTTTGCAATTCATTGACCAATGGAATTAATTTTTCCCAATTTACTTGATCAAAGCCCTCATAATTTTGACTTTCATAACTCAGTTGTTTCCCTCATCCTAATTAAAGCCTCTCATCTCCAGGATCATCTTAGTGAATATCTATTGCACCTGCTCCGTGACCTTGACATCTTTCCTAAAGCAGAGATTCCCGACCTGGGGAACGAGGTTGTCAGGAGGATGGGAAGCGCAAGGAGGAAGCCAGCAGGAATTCACCAACAGGTAAAGCCGGCAATGCACATTTTATCCATTGGTGGCGCTGTAGTGCTTTCCCTCAACCCTCAGGCTGATTCCCGGCCTCTGCCCTCTCCAAAAATTCGAGCATCCTTTGCAAACAGTTCCAGCTTACATTGTGCCTCACTTTAAATGTGCTGCATTCGGTTAACAAAGCAAGTCATTTGCTTTCTGGCCCCTGTGCAGCATAATTGTGCTTCTAATGGCCCCCTCAGCCCTCGAGAAATAAATAAATAGTTCTAAGTCGATGCCCTCCAATTCTGCTGCAAGAATCTATTAAACGGGTCTTTGCCCCAGGTTCTGCAGCTCTGTGGAGCCTCTGTTCCTTTTGTCCCTGTATTAGAGTCCTCATATGCCCGTGGGCCCCCTGATGTTTAGAGAGAATAGATAAACACACCTCCTTCAAAAACTTGGCTTAAAAATGGCTTTATTTCCCAGTGCTCTTCACAATTCACGAACAGTTGATTTTGTCCTCCTGAAATTGAATGTTGCTGCTTGCTTGGCGTCAATTTTAAATCGAGATATAAATTAATAATAGGCTTCCACACCACGGGTTTTTGATGTGCTGCGCATAAAAAAAAATAAACTTATATTACAACCTCCCGTCCCATCTCCAAACAACATGACCACAGACCCATTCTAGTTCTGTTCACCTCTCTCTCAGCTCATCTGCTGCTAAAACCCTCATCCTTGCCGTTGTTACCTCTAAACTTGACTATTCCAATGCTCTCCTAGCCGGCCCACCACCCTCCGTAAATTTGCACTCAATAAAAAAATGATGCTGCCCGTATCCTAACTCGCACCAAGTCCCGCTCACCCATCACCCCTGTGCTCGCTGACCTACATTAGCTCCCGGTCCGGCATCACCTCAATTAAAAAAATATTCATCCTTGTTTTCAAATCTCTCCGTGGCCTTGTCCCTCCCTATCTCTGTAACATCCTCCAGCTTTACAACCCTCCGAGATCTCTGCACTTCTCCAATTCCTGACCTATTGCACATCCTCGATTTTAATCACTCCATTATTGGCGGCCGTGCCTTCAGTTGCCTCGGTCCTGGACTCTGGAATTCCCTCCCTAAACCTCTCCTCCTCTCTACCTCTCTTTCCACCTTTAAGATATTCCTTAAAACATATCTCATTGACCTAGCTTTAAGTCACCTGCCCTCATATCTCCTTATGTGGCTAGGCGTCAGATTTGTGGTTGATAATGCTTCTGTGAAGCGCCTTGTGATGTTTTAGTCCAGGTTGAACCTCCCTTATCCGGAACCCTATGGGACCTGGCCTGTTCTGGATAAGGGATTTTGCCGGACGAGGGGTGGCCACGTTAAATTGAATGGCACATGTACTGAGCAAGGGGATATCGGGGCTGCTGGTTTGGGGCTGGGAGTGCGGCAGAGAGATCATGGTGGGGGGAGGGGAGGGCGGTGAATCGCGGGGTCAGGCCAGCGATTGCGGGAATCGGCAGCGAGGAAGGACTTCAATTTGTTCATGTTGGAGTTATGGGCATGCGCCACCTGGTGGCTGGGATTGGTTCTGGATGAGGGGTGGTTCTTGATAAGGGAGTTCTGGATAAGGGGGGTTCAACCTGTACATTAAAGGCACCATATAAATGCAAGTTGTTGTTGTTGTTGGATTGTTCTTCCTGCGCTCGGCTCGCACCCGCAACTTGGACAGAGGTGAGGCCGCAGTTTTACTTTCAATGAAGTTCATTACACTGTCAGAGCAGCCGGGAGATTTAACCCGACCAGCTCCGGTTTGGCTGGTGCTCCGACACCCGAGTTGCGGTGGTAAACGTTGTACCGGCAAAGCAAAGGCAGTGAAGCTGGAGCAGGTCTGAGGAATTTCCCGGTCAGTGCGTTCTCGTGATGTGATTGGACCTCATATTGAAACCCCAAACTTTTAAGGGAGCAGAATTAACCCAGCTAAAGTGACAAACCCGCTACAGTACTCCGGGTTTACCGGCTATATCTACACTAGCATTAATTATACAAAAGTATTATTGCATAGAAAGAGGGGGCAAGGGACACAAGTCTCGGAAGGGAGGGAAGCTCAGTTGAAATACAAAACTTTGGAAACCTCTCTCCTGAAGTGCGGCACCTAAAACTGGACACAGTGCTCTCAACTGTGCTGAATCAATTGGCTTAATATTGGGGCTGAATTTGCCACCTACGGGTGAATACAAGGTGTGATGGTGCCCGTAATGGCCCTGCAAGTTCCTGGTTTAGGTATGCACCGCGTACTTGCTGAAACCCTGAACTTATGATGATCATATGAAAGAAAAGGGCCTCCCCGGGGGGAGACTTGGGCTATTTGCCCCACTCCTGCCCAGCAAATGCCCGCGAAATTCTTAAGCCTGGCAAAAGCAGGCGCAAGGCTGGTTTTCACCCAGTGTGAGAGTTTAAAAAAAATAGGGGGCATAATTGTCCCTTTGGCAAAGGCCTGTTAGTGCCTCCAGGAGGCGTTAATGGGGTGCTAATTGTTTATCTCCCGGGTGTGGTGGCCAAAGTGCCACCCCCCCACCCCCACCACCCCAGAAATTGCCCCCAGGATTCTACGGGCGGAAACAGATTTGCGCCACACCCCGTACTTTTCCCACAGGATGCAGTGCGGGGCTTCCCTCCCCCCAGACGGGGGTACACACGGTGCAGTGCTGGGGCTCTCCCCCACCCCCCTCTCGGGCAGGGGTATACAGGGCGCAGTGCAGGGGTATACAGGGAGCGCCCGCACAAGGCAGTGAAGTTCCGGAGACAGCGCTCCGCTCCCTTTGAGGAGCACACGTGCCCAATTCTGCATCGGGGGTGGGACTTCCGGCCTGGGTGATAACAGTCCCAGCCCCCGGAAAGTTACCGCTCCCCAATAATTTTTTTTTCAAAAAATTACATTTCTGTTTAAAATATTCAATTAAATGTCATTTTAATCAATTGTAAATATGTCATCTTTTTTAAAATGCATTTCATGTGTTTGTGCATTTTTTAAGTGGTTCCCATTCACGCTTATGGTGATGGGGATGAATGGGGATTCCCTTCTTTTATTGGTTGGGCCAGCCCATGTGATCCCAGGGGCGCTCGCGAACCACCTGCAACCCGGGATAGGTGGGCTTCTACCCGCATGTACCTGGACACGCCCAGGACCGCAAATCTACGAACCGCGAATTAGGTAAATTCGTAGATTTTTTGCAGATCAGAGGCATCCGCCTGCATGAAGCCTCCGACCGCAATTTCCAGCCCAATATCTCTTTGCTTTTGGACTCTGTACTCCTATTTCTAAAACCGAGGATCCCGTATATTTTTTTGAATAGCTTTATCAAATTGCACTCCCACTTTAAAAAATATGTGCAGATGAACCTCTAAGAAACCGATTTTGATGAACACACCGCCCACTGCCGCCCACTGCCACTCACTGCCGCCCACTGCCACTCACTGCCGCCCACTGCCGCTCACTGCCGCCCACTGCCGCCCACTGCCACTCACTGCCACTCACTGCCGCCCACTGCTACTCAATGCCGCCCACTGCCACTCACTGCCACTCACTGCCGCTCACTGCCGCCCACTGCCGCCCACTGCCACTCACTGCCGCCCACTGCCACCCACTGCCACTCACTGCCACTTACTGCCGCCCACTGCCACTCACTGCCGCCCACTGCCGCCCACTGCCACTCACTGCCGCCCACTGCCGCTCACTGCCACTCACTGCCGCCCACTGCCGCCCACTGCCACTCACTGCCGCCCACTGCCACTCACTGCCACTCACTGCCGCCCACTGCCGCTCACTGCCGCCCACTGCCACTCATTGCCACTCACTGCCGCCCACTGCCACCCACTGCCGCTCACTGCCGCCCACTGCCGCCCACTGCCACTCACTGCCACTCACTGCCGCCCACTGCCGCCCACTGCCAGTCACTGCCACTCACTGCCGCTCACTGCCGCCCACTGCCGCCCACTGCCACCCACTGCCACCCACTGCCGCCCACTGCCACTCACTGCCACTCACTGCCACTCACTGCCGCCCACTGCCACTCACTGCTGCCCACTGCCGTCCACTGCCACTCACTGCCGCCCACTGCCGCTCACTGCCGCCCACTGCCACTCACTGCCGCCCACTGCCACGCACTGCCGCCCACTGCCGCCCAGTCCCCACCCACTGCGCCTACTGCCGCTCACTGCCGCCCACTGCCGCCGACTCCCTGCCCACTGCGCCCACTGCGCCCACTGCCACTCACTGCCGCCCACTCCCCGCCCACTGCGCCTACTGCCGCCCACTGCCACTCACTGCCGCCCACTTCTGCCCACTGCCGCTGACATTCCTCTGCTCGAACCGTCCAGTGCCACCTTTGACGTGGCCTGGAGCGGGCGGGAGGGGAGAACCGCCGGGAAGCGCCCGCCGACGTCAGCGGACGGCCGATGTGGGTAAGTAAACTCCCGCCCGCCGAGGTGCCAGATTGGTGCGGGTGGGAGTTAGCTGGAGGCGGCTGCAAGACGGCGGTGGACCGCTGTGTGGAGGCTGGTCTGTCCTGAATGGTGAGGGTCAAGATCCGGTAAAAAAGGTAAGTGGAATGTTTATAAATTATTTTTTTACAGGGACTTACCTGGATGGGGTCCCCTGAAGGTCCTCAGATGTTTTATTTTTGTTGGTGAATTAATATTTTTTTCAGGTCTTCAACCCTCCGTGGGCCCGACTCCATCTTGGGCGGCACTTGGGCGGAGAATGAGACCTCCCACCTACGGCTGCCCAGATTGGCGGCGTACGTCATTGATGTGCCGCCCACCGACCTTCGAAGGACCTCGGCCATGAAAACTCTGCCCAAAGTGCGGCCATCGGTGGCACTTTGGGCGGCACTTGGATGGGCGGAGGCCTGGATGAAAATCGGTCCCTATGTCTCTTTGCTCCTCAGTCCCTTACAAAGTTTACTTACAACTTAGAGTCCAATGTTGAGCATCATCCTGGTTACGTGCTGCTGCAATCTCTCAAGAGGCACAGTAATTTAGAAAAGACTGTCGCCTGCATTAGCTTATGAATACTTGACTTTTTCTTTGTCCGCTGTTTTAGAGGAGACAATTTTGAATAAATGGGTTAGAATCTTTGTTCAGATAGCAGACAGGGAATGTCATACAACAACAAGGGGGCGAGCTACCCCCACGCCCCCATTGCAGGCAGTAACCGGCTTGGGGCGGGACTTCTTGCGCCCCGGTCGTGAAATTGCGGCTGCCGCCCCTCGGGGGAAGTGAGCGCGATGTTGGGTGTTCCGCTCCCCCTTGGGGTGGGTTCCGGGGCTATGCTGGGGCACGATCGGCAGCGCTACGCGGACGCTCCACGTATCGCTGACGCAGTTCAACGCCTCTCCTCTTCGGTTAAAGGGGAGGGCCACCGTGCACTCTGTCGGGCCTCTCTCTGATGGCCTCCACTGGACCACCAGGCCAATGGTGCCGAGACCGCAGCTCAGCTCCCAAAACGGAGCGCCGGGCTGCGCGATGGCGGCCTGGACCACGCAAGGGACGAATAAGTCGGGCCGACCGGCGAGTTGCCCAAAAAACACCCAGATAGCGGCACAAGGGGGCTCCCGACCTCCTCTTTAAATTCCACCCCGCGAGTGGATGTCGGCCCGCTTCACGACCCGCGAGGCTAGCGCTGACACCGCTCGCGGCAGCCTCGCGGGGCGCTGGGCGACGTCCATCATGGGGCGGAAAGGGGTCGACGCGCACGCCGATGATGTCATCACCGGTTGCGCAGTGGCCTGGGGCAATACCGGCGGGGTGCACCGATGCCGTGGCAACACCTCCGCTAACTCACGCGCAATTTCGCAGGAGCCAATAGCGCCCCAACCCCAATGGGCGAAAATTGTTTTGCGCCCCATTACCCCCTGGAGGTGCTAACGGGCATCGCAAAAAGGAGCAATGCCGGCCACCAACAGCTTTAATGTAGTAAAACATTCCAAGGTGCTTCACAGGAGTGATATCAAACAAAATTTGACACCGAGCCACATAAGGAGATATTAGGGCAGGTGACTAAAAGCTAGGTAGGTTTTAAGGTGAGTCTTGAAGGAGGTAGAGAGACGGAGTGGTTTCGGGAGGCAATTGTCGAGCTTTGGGCCGAGGCAGCTGAAGACACAGCTGCCAATTTGGAGAGAAGAAAATCGGAGTGGTGCAAGAGGGCAGAACTGAAGGAGTGCAGAGATCTCGGATAGTTGTAGGACTGGAGGAGATTACAATGATTGGGAGGGGTGAGGCCATGGAGGGAATGTATTCAAAGTCTTTCCGCTAATACCCTCAACTGTACTTTCTGGGCTCGTATCCTTTTCTATGAATAGCGGAACAATATTGCACCTAACTCTCCAGAGTCTGGCCAGGGTTTATACAGTAATACCTTGCCTGGCTCTTGATCACAGTTGATGGGTGTGGTTCTCATGTCTTCACACATCCGTGCTATGGGGTAGAATGGCAAGAGTCATTAGTATTGATGCTGTCAAATAAAACTTTTGAGTATAAGCAGATGCTCTGCAGTGATTTCAAACTAGTAACAGGATCTTGGGGGTTAAGATGACTATCACAAGCCCCTCACAGTCTCCTGCTATTAATGTCATTTGAACTCAGATGCGTTTCAACACACGATTTCGATCATTGTTATTCTTTATAATATGTACAAACCTTGCATATTCTCACGCTTGGAATGTAAATCTGTAGCGGAAATAGTCATTCCACATTTTAAATGGAGAGCAGCCTCCTGTGATTGAATGGGCTAATACATACAGCAGTAATATTGGACCACACGATCCTCACTCTAGTGCCTCAGTGCTATCTGGCTCATTTTCATTGAGTTTTATTTCACAGCACAGTACAGGAAATAGCATAATGTGGAAATACTGGGGAAAGAAGTCATAGAATGGGAAGTTTCCAAGCTGGAAAGAGGTAATGAGCAGGGTACCCTGGGGTTCAATCATAGAATGCCTGTTATTTATTTTATATTGTAATGTATGTTTCACTTTATCAAGGAGTCGTTGAGGGTGTTCTTGAAATGTTTTCTCTGCCCACCTGGGGCTCACTTGCTGTATGGCGAAGAAGCACTATTGGCACGAATGCATGACCTCATCTCTCCTATCTGGAAGGAGGAGAGCGTGCTGGGAGAAACACAGAAAGCTATGGAGGCCAAGTCACTGAATATATTTAAGAGGGAGATAGATAGATTTCGAGAAACAAAAGGCACCAAGGGGTATGGGGAAAAAGCAGGAATGGTGTTGAGATAGAGGATCAGCCATGATCATAATGAATGGGGGTGCAGACTCAAAGGATCGAATGGCTGACTACTGCTCCTATGTTCTATGTCACTATGTTTCTATATCTATGCACCTGTGAGTATGCTCACAGGTTTGCAGAGCTGTTGTTCGGAGGGGAGCGGGTAGGTCCGAAGGCCTCCTCGTAGGACTGCTCCTGGGCACGGCCAAGGGTGCCATCAGCCAGTCCAGGCAGCGGGCAGTTGAGGGGGTCGTTCAGCCTGACTACCTGCCTCTCTTCCGTGCTTACATCCGAGCCAGGGTGTCCTTGGAGATGGAGCACATGGTGTCCACCGGTACGCTCGCGGCCTTCCGCGAGAGGTGGGCGCCGGAGGGACTGGAGTGCATCATTACCCCCAGCAACCAAATTTTAATTTGATTTTATATGTTTTAAAGTTTAATTTGTTTTATTGTCGGTTTTAGTGCCCCCCTCCCCTTTTATAGGGGGCACTTGTATATATTTCTGTTTTAGTGCTAAAAAAAAAACACAAAAATAATACAAAAAAAACCCCCAAAAAAGAGCACTTGAAAAATGTTTGGAGTGTCCCCCCCCTTTAATCAGGGGGCACTTGATTAATTGATTAATTTGTTTGCAACAAAAGAGTTGTAGAGCTGTTGTTTCTCCCAGCATGCTCTCATCCTTCCAGATAAGAGAGATGAGGTCATGAATTGGTGCCAATAGTGCTTCTTCACCATACGGCAAGCGAGCCCCAGGTGGGCAGAGGAAACGTTTCAAGGACACCCTCAAAGACTCCTTGATAAAGTGCAACATCCCCACCAGCACCTGGGAGTCCCTGGCCCAAGACCGCCCTAAGTGGAGGAAGAGCATCCGGGAGGGTGCTGAGCACCGCGTGTCTCACCGCCGAGAGCATGAAGAAAACAAGCGCAGACAGCAGAAGGAGCCTGCAGCAAACCAGACTCCCCACCTGTTATGTCTTGAATAAAGAGTCAGACTAGATACTGCAAGCTCAAAGTAAGGTGTGGACCGTAGTCCTTTATTACAGATCTCAGAGTGCCTCTCCAGCCTGTGAGGCCTCCTTATATACAGTGATTGTGGGATCCCTTGGGATTCCAGGGGGTAAGCCCTCTGGTGGTTAGACATGGTATTTACAGGTTTACATACATAACACCACCCACCCTATCCTTCAACTACTGTCTGTCCCACCTGTGACAGAGACTGCAATTCAAGTATTGGACTGTACAGTCACCTGAGAAGTCGCTTTTAGAGTGGAAGTAAATCTTCCTCAATTTCGAGGGAATGCCTATAATGTTGAGAGCTGTTGTTAGGTCGGAAGGCCACCTCATAGGACTGCTCCTGGGCCTGGCCAAGGAGGCCATTAACCGTTCCAGGCAGTGGGCAGTCGAGGGGGTCGTTCAGCCCGACTACCTGCCTCTCTTCTGTGGCTACGTTCATGCTAGGGTATCCCCGGAGATGGAGCACACGATGTCTACCAGTATGCTCGCGGCCTTCCGCAAGAGGTGGACACCAGAGGGACTGGAGTGCAGCACCACCCCAGGCAACCAAATTTTAATTTGATTTAAGTTTCTGTTCAAGTTTTATTTGGAAATGTGTGTGTTCTAATGCCCTTGCCTAAAAGGGGGCATTTGATTTTAGTTTCTACTTAAAATAGCTGTAGAGCTGTTGAGTTGTGAGTGGCTTAGCCAGTCACATGACGTTCACAAGGCTCAATAAAACCCCAGCCAGTTGGGTTTTGGAGCTGCACGATGATGCAGGCGGTTGTGAGCTTGGTGGATGAACTGGTAATGTGTAGTGTGATTGTTAAACCTTTTGCTAATAAACCAACTCGTTCTTAATAGCAATGTGTTGCTGTGAATTCTTAAACAATGAACCTATGAAGCAAATACATTATATATATCAATGACTTGGATGGGAATGTTGAACACAGGATATCATACTTTGTAGATTAGACTAAAGCTGAGGGCCAGAGTAAATAATTAGGAAAAGCTAACTAAATTCAGAAAGATAGTCTGCCAAAATAGTTCAGTTTGTCGATAAATACTGATCGATATAAATGTGATCGACGGCCCCGATTTTAACTCCAGGTGGATTCTCCACTCAGGCCAGAGTTAAAATTATAGTCGGGTCTGAATGATGTAATTGGGTTGCAACGCACATATGTTAAGAAGCACCCCGTTGGCTCTTGGCACCTGTCCTTGCTGCCTGCTCAGGAGAGCAGGTTAAAATTGCAGATGTTGTGATCATGGTGGCATTCGGACAGGGAAGAGCCAGGGCGATTTTAACTGCCCACCCTCCAGGTTTCTGCTGAGCGAGTCAGGTTAAAATTGCCCCAAAAATAATTATTACAGGAGTTAGAAACTAGAGTCACGAGATGTACTGAACAGGAAGGAGACTTACGGTTATTAAAGGAAATTTATTGACACCATCAGCTGTGCTGGAAGAGGCCAGCATGACCTTCTGTATTAACAGATGGCAGATCACAAAATCAAATAAAAAAGCATTCTTGATTTAATTTTTGTTTTCCTTTTATCTCTGGTATTTTATCCTCTTCCGCGACTGTGAAAACGGATAGAAAGTACTCATTTAATAAATCTTCCATTATCTTGTTGTCTAAAGTGCATTTATATGCGTCTTTAATGTACCAAAACGTGCCAATGTGCTGCACAAGAGCATTATCAAACATAATTTGACACTAAGCTAGATGAGAAGATATTAGGACAGATGACTTAAAGCTTGGTCAAAGGGGTAGGTTTTAAGGAGCGTCTTAAAGGAGGAGAGAGAGGTAGAGAGGCGGAGAGGTTTAGCGAAGGATTTCCAGAGCTTAGGGCCCAGGCAGCTGAAAGCACGGCCACCAATGATGGAGTGATTATAATCCGGGGTGCGTAAGGGGCCAGAATTGGAGCAGTGCAAAGATCTCGGAGGATTGTAGGGCTGGAGGAGGTTACAGAGGTAGGGAGGGGCAAGGCCATGGAGTGATTTGAAAACAAGGATGATAATTTGCCTGACTGGGAGCTAATGTAGGTCAGTGAGCACAGGGGATGATGGGTGAATGGGACTTGGTGCGAGTTAGGATACGGGCAGCCGAGTTTTGGATGAGCTCAAGTTTACGTAGGGTGGAAGGTGGGAGGTCGGCCAACAGAGCATTGGAATAGTCAGGTCTAGAGGTAACAAAGGCTTGGATGAGGCTTTCAGCAGCAGATGAGATGAGGCAGGGGTGGAGTCGGGCGATGTTACTGAGGTGAAAGTAGACGACCTTGGTGATGGCGTTGCTATATGGTCAGCAGCTCATCTTGTGTCAAGGTTGCGAACGGTCTGGTCCAGCCTCACACAGTTGCCAGAGAGAGAGGGGAGAGAGGGGCGGTGAGGGAACGGAGTTTGTGGCGGGGACAGAAAACAACGGCTTCGGCCTTCCCAATATTTAGTTGGAGGAAAATTGTGCTCATCCAGTACTAGATGTTGGACAAGCAGTGTGGCAATTCAGAAACAGTGGAGGGGTCGAGAGTGCTGGTGGTGAGGTATAGCCGGATGTCGTCAGCGTACATGTGGAACCTGACGTTGGGTTTTCGGATGATGTTGCCTTAAATATCACCTGTGTCTGTCTTTAATGAGCGCACTTCTGCTTAGCCTCTCTGTTACACTTTTATATTTATAAAAACATTTACTATTAGCCTTTATATTACTTCCAAATTTTTCTGGTATTCCCTTTATTGCAGCTTTTAATATTTTTATTTTGTTCCTTTGTTGCTTTCTACAACATCGCCAGCATTGAAGCACTGACCACACTCGATCAGCTCCGTTGGGCGGGCCACACTGTTCGCAGGCCAGACACGAGACTCCTTCACGGCAAGCGAGCCAAAGGTGGGCAGAGGAAACATTACAAGGACACTCTGAAAGCCTCCCTGATAAAGTGCAACAACCCCACTGACACCTGGGAGTCCCTGGCCAAAGACCGCCCTAAGTGGAGGAAGTGCATCCAGGAGGGCGCTGAGCACCTCAGAGTCTCGTCGCCGAGAGCATGCAGAAAACAAGCGCAGGCAGCGGCAAGAGCGTGCGGCAAACCTGTCCCACCCTCCCCTTCCCTCAATGACAATCAGTCCCACCAGTGACAGGGACTGTGGTTCTCGTATTGGACTGTTCAGCCACCTAAGGACTCATTTTAAGAGTGGAAGCAACTCTTCCTCGATTTCGAGGGACTGCATATGATGATGATCTACATTTCTCCCAGTCCACTGGATTACCACTTTTCTGGACTCTTGCATAAGCCCCTTCCTTTAGTTTCATACTCCGTCTTACCATGATTTAATTGAATGTCTCGAGATTCGATGGGCTGAATGGCCTACCGCTGTTCCGATATAACCCACAAGCTTTTCAAACCCAAACTTGGTGTCACTTTGACATCACTTCTTGACTTACCTTGTCTTCTTTCCTGCACCATCCAGTACTGGTATTGTTCCGTACTATTGACTATTCTCTTCATTCAGGATACTCGATAATAAAATCTCTGCGGGGGACTTCCCTGATCCCCAAAGATATAAACCTCCAGTGAACGTTTCAAAATTAAAACCTGTGCAACATTAACTAGCGACTGTTCAGAGAAGCCAATCCCCTGATCCCAGCAACACTCACTCAGCAGAAACCCGGCGGATGGGCAGTTAAAATCGTCCCGGCTCTTGCCTGTCCAAAAGTCACCATGACCGCAACATCTGCAATTTTAACCTGCTCTCCCGAGCAGGCAGCAAAGACACACACCCGGAGCCAACAGGATCCTTCTTTACTTTTGCACGTTGCGGCCCGATGACATCACTGAGACCCGACTGTAATTTTAACTCTGGCCTGAGTGGAGAATCCATCTGAAGTTAAAATCGGGGCCAATTGCAGAATTTGCTTCTCCTTGGCTTTACTTGTCAGCCGTGACACAATGGGTATCAACCTCATCTCTGAGTCAGAATGTCTTGTGTGCAGTACTGAGGGAGTGCCGCACTGTCGGAGGTGCCGTCTTTCGGATGAGACAATAAATCAAGGTCCTGTCTGCTCTCTCAGGTGGATGTAAATGATCCCATGGCACTATTTCGAAGAAGAGCAAAGGGAGTTCTCCCCATTGTCCTGGCCATTGTCCTGGCCAATATTTATCCCTCAATCAACGTACTAAAACAGATTATCTGGTCATTATCACAAAGAGTAGGAGTAAACGGGTACTTTTCAGAATGGCAGGCAGTGACTAGTGGGGTGCCGCAAGGTTCTGTGCTGGGGCCCCAGCTGTTTACATTGTACATTAATGATTTAGACGAGGGGATTAAATGCAGTATCTCCAAATTTGCGGATGACACTAAGTTGGGTGGCAGTGTGAGCTGCGAGGAGGATGCTATTAGGCTGCAGAGTGACTTGGATAGGTTAGATGAGTGGGCAAATGCATGGCAGATGAAGTATAATGTGGATAAATGTGAGGTTATCCACTTTGGTGGTAAAAACAGAGAGACAGACTATTATCTGAATAGTGACAGATTAGGAAAAGGGAAGGTGCAACGAGACCTGGGTGTCATGGTACATCAGTCATTGAAGGTTAGCATGCAGGTACAGCAGGCGGTTAAGAAAGCAAATGGCATGTTGGCCTTCATAGCGAGGGGATTTGAGTACAGGGGCAGGGAGGTGTTACTACAGTTGTACAGGGCCTTGGTGAGGCCACACCTGGAGTATTGTGTACAGTTTTGGTCTCCTAACTTGAGAAAGGACATTCTTGCTATTGAGGGAGTGCAGCGAAGATTCACCAGACTGATTCCCGGGATGGCGGGACTGACCTATCGAGAAAGACTGGATCAACTGGGCTTGTATTCACTGGAGTTCAGAAGAATGAAAGGGGACTTCATAGAAACGTTTAAAATTCTGACGGGTTTAGACAGGTTAGATGCAGGAAGAATGTTCCCAATGTTGGGGAAGTCCAGAACCAGGGATCACAGTCTGAGGATAAGGGGTAAGCCATTTAGGACCGAGATGAGGAGAAACTTCTTCACCCAGAGAGTGGTGAACCTGTGGAATTCTCTACCACAGAAAGTAGTTGAGGCCAATTCACTAAATATATTCAAAAGGGAGTTAGATGAAGTCCTTACTACTCGGGGGATCAGGGGTTATGGCGAGAAAGCAGGAAGTGGGTACTGAAGTTTCATGTTCAGCCATGAACTCATTGAATGGCGGTGCAGGCTAGAAGGGCTGAATGGCCTGCTCCTGCACCTATTTTCTATGTTTCTATGTTTCTATGCTGTTTGCGGGAGCTTGCTATGCACAAATTGGCTGCCGTGTTTCCTACATTACAACAGCGACTGCACTTCAACTGTCCTTCATTGGCTGGAAAGCGCTTTGGGATTTCCTGATATCGTGAAAGTCACCATGATCGCAACATCGGCCGTCTGAGGTAAAGAGTGTTTGAAGACCAGGCCCTCAAATCTACCACCAAACTCATGGTCTACAGGGTTGTAGTAATACCCACCCTCCTGTATGGATCTGAGGCATGGACGATGTATAGAAGGCACCTCAAGTAGCTGGAGATATATCACCAACGATGTCTCCGCAAGATCCTGCAAATCCCCTGGGAGGACAGGCGCAACAACATCAGTGTCCTCGACCAGGCTAACATCCAAAGTATTGAAGCACTGACCACACCCTATCAGCTTCGCTGGGCAGGCCACATAGTACGCATGCCAGTTACGAGACTCCCTAAGCAAATGCTTTATGCGGAGCTCCTTCATGGTAAACGAGCCAAGGGAGGACAGTGGAAATGTTATAAAGACACCCACAAAGCCTCCCTGGTAAAGTAGGACATCACCACTGACACCTGGGAGACCCTAGCCGCAGACCGCCCGAGGTGGAGAAAGTCCATCCGGGAGGGCGTTGAGCTCTTCGAGTCTCAACGCAAAGAGCATGAAGAGGTCAAGCGCAGGCAACGGAAGGAGCGCGCGGCAAACCAGCCCCACCGACATCTTCCCTCAACGAATGTTTGTCCCACCTGTAACAGGGTCTGTGGCTCTCGTATCGGACTGTTCAGCCATCAAAGAACTCACTTTGGGAGTGGAAGCAAGTCCTCCTCGATTCCGAGGGACTGCCTATGATGATGATATAAATGCAAGTCTTTCATTTACTCATAGAACCTTACAGCACGGAAGGAGGCCATTGCGGCCCATCATGTCCGCACCGGCCGACAAAGAGCTATCCAGCCTAATCCCACTTTCCAGCTCTTGGTCCATCACCTTGCAGTGCACATCCAAGTGGATAGCCAAGTACTTTTTAAATGTGGTAAGGGTTTCTGCCTCTACCACCCTTTCAGGCAGTGAGTTCCAGACCCCCGCCATCCTCTGGGCAAAAAACTTTCCCCTCAAATCCCCTCTAAACCTCCCCCCAATTACTTTAAATCTATGCCCCCTGGTTGTTGACCCCTCTGCCAAGGGAAATAGGTCCTTCCTATCCATTCTATCTAGGCCTCCCATAATTTTATACACCTCAATAAGGTCTCCCCTCAGCCTCCTCTGTTCCAAAGTAAACATATCCAGCCTTTCTTCTCGTTTACCTAGAAGCTTCAATCCCATTCCTAACCAGACATTGATCTAACGCTTTTTGAAAGAGTTATAAAAATATTTTGACATTTTTATATGAACACAACACAGTATAGTGGCATTTGGTGATTTTCTATATGAAGGGGAAACGTTCTTCCAATCTCTAATCTTGCTCGAGGCTAATTAATTTTGTATTTGTTTCTTCTCGTTCTGAACTCACAGTGCAAGTTAAATAACTTGCTTACATCACCATTTCTCAGCTTGCTGGAGTCCTGGCTCATATCCATTCTCACTCTTCTTCAATGCTAACCATTCCATTCAGCAAATATTTCTTTATGACTTTAGAGCCTTGATTCCTGGAATCATCCCTTTTTGAACCTGCTCCAACACATTGGTATCATTTAAAACAGGGCGGCCAAAACTGCAAGCAATAACTCAAACGTGACCGCACGAATCATCTCACTGGGTTAAGGTCATCGGTTTGACTCATTAGCAAATTTGGCAGCGTGGGGCATAAATAGTTGTTTAGTCTGGTTGATAGCCGACATCTCATTGTACGAATAGATCCAGTAAGGGTCAATCATCCAGCATTTTCGCTTCTTAAAGGACATTCCTTGATCATGCAAACATTTTGGTTGAAAAATTATTTTGCGGGTGATTTTAAAAAAATGAATTTTTCAATGAGTTCAGATTAAACTTCTTTGTTCTTTTTATTTTAACAAGGCCATTGATCGCGTATAAAATAGTGGTCTGGATGTTCTTCTGTGCGATTCTTTTTTAAGGCATTACCAGGGGCAGCCAGTGAATGGAAATGGGGTATGGAGCTATCTGCAGAATCCCTGTTCCAAGAAACTGCCTGGGCAAATTTACCTCCATCCCCATTGGGCAGGTCCACGACCCCTGCCACTCCCCTGCCCCGCCACATGCAAATGACAGCAGGAAGGCAGGCTTTGCTAGTCTGCACAATTTCCCTCTCTTGCAACCTGGGCTCGCTGCCTGCATTGGCTCCCACTTAAGCAACACCTCAATTTTAAAATTCTCATCCTTATTTTCAAATCCCTCCCTGGCCTCGCCCCTCCCTATTTCTGTTAGCTCCTCCAGCCCCATAACCCCCCCGAAATATCTGCGCTCCTGCAATCCTGGCCTCTTGAGCATCCATGATTTTAATCGCTCCATCATTGGCGGCCGTGTCGTGAGCTGCCTAGGCCCTAAGCTCTGGAACTCCCTCCCTAAACCTCTCTGCCTCTCTACCTGAGTTTTCTCCTCTAAGATGCTCCTTAAAACCTGCCTCTCATCTGCCCTAATGCTTCTTATGTTCTTCGGTGTCAAATTTTGTTTGATAATTCTCCTGTGAAGCTCCTTGGGATGTTTTACTACTTTAAAGGTGCTATATAAATACAAGTTGTTGTTGTTGTTGTTGTTGTCTTGGTCTTCCTCCAGAAGTGTCTGTCTCAGTAGCAGTGCTGTTGGAACCATGCTTGCATCAAACCTCAGTCCCATCTCACAATGGAGTCTTTCATCTAATCATCCGGGCCCACTGCCAAATGGGTCCTGCCACAATGGCCCGCCCCTTCACAGCTCTCACTTGCTGATATGCAGCTCTCCTGTAAAAGTAACAAGGCTCCGAGTCGCAAACCGGTCTGTTGCTCTTTCACGCAATCATCCCTCCACCTTGGCCCAAAATGATTTTGTACATATCCCATCAATGGGAATTTGTCATTGCATAACCCGTTTGTTCAATCACTTCAAGATCCAAATGCTATCATGGTGCGAGGAGCTCATGGACTTCCTTGTCTCTAAGATTGAGACCATCATTCGGCCGCCTCTGCCCCTTCTATTCCTTCCCCTAGCCACCGGGCCAAACTTCCTCTCACCCTGACCTCACATCTTTTTCCAGTTTCTCTCCAATCTCCCCTCATGACCTTTCCGAGCTCATCCTGTCCATGAGACCCACTTCCTGCTCCCTTGACCCTATTCCCACAAAACTACTGACCACCCAACTTCCTTTTCTGGCTCCAATGTTAGCTGACATTGTTAACGATTCTCTCTCCTCAGGTACTGTCCCCCTCTCCCTCAAATCTGCCGTCAGCACAACTGCCCTCAAAAAACCAACGCTCGATCCTTCCGTTTTTACAAACTACTGCCCCATCTCCAACCTCCCTTTCCTCTGCAAAGTCCTTGAACATGTTATCGCCTCCCAAATCCGTGCCTATCTATCCCACAATTCCATGTTTGAATCCCTCCAATCCAGTTTCCACGCCTGCCACAGTACCGAAATAGCTCTCATTATAGTCACAAATGACATCATTTGTGACTGTGACAAAGGCAAACTATCCCTCCTCGTCCATCTTGATTTGTCTGCAGCCTTTGACACGGTTGACCACTCTAACCTTCTCCAACGCCTCTCCACCATCTTGAACTAGGGGGCATAGTTTCAGAATAGTTTCAGCCCATTTAAAACTAAGCTGAGGCGGAATTTCTTCTCTCAGAGGGTTGTAAATCTGTGGAATTCTCTGCTCCAGAGAACTCTGGAGGCTGGGTCATTGAATATATTCAAAGCGGAGATAAACAGATGTTTGAGCAATAAGGGAGTAAAGGGTTACAGGGAGCGGGCAGGGAAGTGGAGCTGAGCTCATGATCAGATCAACCATGATCTTATTGAATGGTGGAGCAGGCTCGAGGGGCCAAATAGCCTACTCCTGCTCCTATTTCTTATGTTCTTATGTTCTTATGTCATCCAGCTGGGTGGGACTGCACTCGCCTGGTTCAATTCTTAGCTATCTAATCATAGCCAGAGAATCACCTACAATGGCTTCTCTTCCTGCCCCTGCATCGTAACCTCTGGTGTCCCCCAAGGATGTATCCTTGGCCCCTTTCTATTTCTCATCTACATGTTGCCCCTTGGCGACATCTTTCAAAAAATCAGTTTCTACATGTACTCTGATGACACCCAGCTCTCCCTCACTACCATTTCTCTTGACTCCGTCCACGGTCTCTAAATTATCAGACTGCTTGTCCGACATCCAGTTGTGGATAAGCAGAAATTTGAATATTGGGAAGACCAAAGTCATTATTTTCAGTCCCTGCCACAAACTCCGTTCCCTAGCCTCTGACTCCATCCCTCTCCCCATTTTCTGTCTGAGGTTGAACCAGACTGTTTGCAACCTTGGTATCATAATTGACCCTGAATTGTACTTACGACCACATATCCGCAGCATAGCTAAGACCGCCTATTTCCACCTCCGTAACATCACCTGTCTCCGCCCTTGCCACAGCTCATCCCTTGCTGAAGCCCTCATCCATGCCTTTGTTACCTCGAGAGTTGACTACTCCAACGTTCTCCTGGCTGGCCTCCCACATTCTACCTTACGTAAACTGGAGATGATCCAAAACTCGGCTGCCCGTGTCCTAACTCACACCGAATCCCGCTCACCCATCACTCCTGTGCTCACTGACCTATATTGGCTTCCGGTTAAGCAAAGCTTCGATTTCAAAATTCTCATCCTTATTTTCAAATCATGGCCTCGCCCCTCCCTATCTCTGTAATCTCCTTCAGCCTCACACCCCTCCGAGATGACTGCGCTCTTCTAATTCTGCCCTCTTGGACATCCCTGATTATAATCGCTCAACCATAGTAGATAGTCAAGGGCTATAGGGAGGGAGGAACTTAATACAATCACTATCACTAAAGAAGTAATACTCGGTAAAATAATGGGACTAAAGGCGGACAAGTCCCCTGGACCTGATGGCTTGCATCGTAGGGTCTTAAAGGAAGTGTCTGCAGAGGTAGTGGATGCATTGGTTGTAATCTACCAAAATTCCCAGAATTCTGGGGAGGTCCCAGTAGATTGGAAAACCGCAAATGTAACGCCCCTATTTAAAAAAGGAGGCAGACAGAAAGCAGGAAACTATAGACCAGTGCGCCAAACATCGAGCGTTTGGAAAATGCAGGAGTCCATTATTAAGGAAGCAATAGCAGGACACTTGGAAAAGCATAATTCAATCAAGCAGAGCCAGCATGGTTTTATGCAAAGGGAAATCATGTTTGACAAATTTGTTGCAGTTCCTTGAGGATGTAATAAGCAGGGTGGATATGGGGGAACCAGTGGATGTGGTGTATTTGGATTTCCAGAAGGCATTCGATAAGGTGCCACATAAGAGGTTACTACACAAGATAAAAGTTCACGGGGTTGGGGGTAATATATTAGCATGGATAGAGGATTGTCTAACTAACAGAAAACAGAAATTCAGGATAAATGGTTGGCAAACAATAACTAGTGGGGTGCCGCAGGGATCGGTGCTGGGGCCTCAACTATTTACAATCTATATTAATGACTTGGATGAAGGGACTGAGTGTAATGTAGCTAAGTTTGCTGATGATACAAAGATAGGTGGGAAAGCAAATTGTGAGGAGGACACAAAAAATCTGCAAAGGGATATAGACAGGCTAAGTGAGTGGGCAAACACTTGGCAAATAAAGTATAATGTGGGAAAATGTGAGGTTATCCATTTTGGCAGAAAAAATAGAAAAGCAATTATAATTTAAATGGAGAAAAATTGCAAAGTGCTGCAGTACAGAGGGACCTGGGGGATCTTGTGCATGAAACACTAATAGTTAGTATGGAGATAGAGCAAGTACTCAGGAAGGCAAATGGAATGTTGGCCTTTATTGCAAGGGGGATGGAGTATAAAAGCAGAGAAGTCCTGCTACAACTGTACAGGGTATTGGTGAGGCCGCACCTAGAGTACTGCATAAAGTTTTGGTCTCCGTATTTAAGGAAGGATATACTTGCATTGGAGGCAGTTCATAGAAGGTTCAGTAGGTTGATTCTGGAGATGAGGGGGTTGACTTATGAGGATAGGTTGAGTAGGTTGGGCATATACACATTGGAGTTCAGAAGAATGAGAGGTGCTCTTATCGAAACATACAAAATAATGAGGGGGCTCGATAAGGTGGATGCAGAGAGGATATTTCCACTCATTGGGGAAACTAAAACTAAGGGGCATTGTCTCAGAATAAGGAGCTGCCCATTTAAAACTGAGATGAGGAGGAATTTCTTCTCTAGAGGGTTGTAAATCTATGGAATTCTCTGCCCAGAGAGCTATGGAGGCTGGGTCATTGAATATGTTTAAGGCAGTGACAGACAGATTTTTGAGCAATAAGGGAATAAATGGCTATAGGGAGCATGCAGGGAAGTGGAGCAGCCAATATCTTATTAAATAGTGGAGCAGGCTCGAAGGGGCAAATGGCCTACTCCTGCTCCTAATTCTTATGTTCTTACTAACCATTGTTGGCCATGCCTTCTGTTGCATTGGCCCCCAAGCACTGGAACTCCCTGCCTAAACCTCTCCGCCTCTCTACCTCCCTTTCCACCTTGGAATGAGTGACCATAGCATGGTTGAATTTCAAATTCAGATGAAGATCTCAAACCAGCGTAGTCAAATAAAGGAGACTACAAAGGTATGAGGGCAGAGTTGGCTAAAATGGACTGGGAAAATCGATTAAAGTGCAGGACGGTTGATGAACAGTGGTGTACATTTAAGGAGATATTTCTCAACTCTCAAGAAAAATATATTCCAGTGAGGAGGAAAGGGTGCAAAAGAAAAGATAGCCATCCATGGCTAACTAAAGAAATAAAGGATGGTATTCAATTAAAAACAAGGGCATACAAAGTGGCCAAAACTAGTAGGAGGACAGAAGATTGGGAAGCTTTTAAAAGCCAGCAAAGAATGACTAAAAAAATTATTAAGAAAGGGAAGATAGACTATGAAAGTAAACTATCACAAAATATAAAAACAGATAGCAAGAGCTTCTATCGGTATATAAAGGGAAAGGATGGCTAAAGTAAATGTTGGTCCCTTAGAGGACGAGACCGGGGAATTAGTAATGGGGCACATGGAGATGGCAGAAAGTCTGAACAAATATTTTGTATCAGTCTTTACGGTAGAGGACACTAAAAATATCCCAACAGTGGATAGTCAAGGGGCTATAGAGGGGAAGGAACTGAACATAATCACAATCACTAAGGAGGTGGTACTCAGTAAGATAATGGGACTAAAGGCAGATAAATTCCCTGGACCTGATGGCTTGCATCCTAGGGTCTTAAGAGAAGTAACGGTAGGGATAGTGGATGCATTGGTTGTAATTTACCAAAATTCCCTGGATTCTGGGGAGGTCCCAGCAGATTGGAAAACTGTAAATGAAACGCCCCTATTAAAAAAGGAGGTAGACAAAAAGCAGGAAACTTTAGACCAGTTAGCCTAACATCTGTGGTTGGGAAAATGTTGGAATTCATTATTAAAGAAGCAGTAGCAGGACATTTGGAAAAGTAAAATTCAGTCAGACAGAGTCAGCATGGATTTATGAAGGGGAAGTCATGTTTGACAAGTTTGCTGGAATTCTTTGAGGCTGAAACGAGCAGGGTGGATAAAGGGGAACCAGTGGATGTGATGTATTTGGACTTCCACAAGGCATTTGACAAAGTGCCACATAAAAGGTTACTGCACAAGATAAAAGTTCACAGGGTTGGGGGTGATATATTAGCATGGATAGAGGATTGGCTGACGAACAGAAAACAGAGAGTCGGGATAAATGGTTCATTCTCTGGTTGGCAACCAGTAACTAGTGGGGTGCCGCAGGAATCATTGCTGGGACCCCAACTATTTACAATCTACATTAATGACTTGGATGAAGGGACCAAGTGTACCGTAGCCAGGTTTGCTGACAATACAAAGATGGGAGGAAAAGCAATGTGTGAATAGGACACAAAAAACATGCAAAAGGACATAGACAGGCTAAGTGAGTGGGCAAAAATTTGGCAGATGGAGTATAATGTTGGAAAGTGTGAGGTCATGCACTTTGGCAGAAAAAAATCAAACAGTAAGTTATTATTTAAATGGAGAAATATTGCAAAGTGCTGTTTACAGCGGGACCTGGGGGCCCTGGTGCATGAAACACAAAAGTGATCAGGAAGGCCAATGGAATCTTGGCCTTTATTGCAAAGGGGATGGTATATAAAAGCAGGGATGTCTTGCTACACTTATACAGGGTATTGGCGAGGCCACATCTAGAATACTGCATGCAGTTTTGGTTTCCATATTTAAGAAAGGATATACGTGTTTTGGAGGCAGTTCAGAGAAGGTTCACTAGGTTGATTCCGGAGATGAGGGGGTTGATGTATGAGGATAGGTTGAGTAGGTTGGGCCTATACTCATTGGAATTCAGAAGAATGAGAGGTGATCTTATCCAAACATAGGTGGATGCAGAGAGAATATTTCCACTGACAGGGAGACTAGAACTAGGGGGCATAATCTTAGAATACAGGGCCGCCCATTTAAAACTGAGATGAGGAGGAATTTCTTCTCTCAGAGAGTTGTAAATCTGTGGAATTTGCTGCCTCAGAGAGCTGTGGAAGCTGGGTCATTGAATACATTTAAGACACAGATAGACAGTTTTTTAACCAATAAGGGAACAAGGGGTTATGGTGAGCAGGCAGGGAAGTGGACCTGAGTCCATGATCAGATCAGCCATGATCATATTAAATGGCGGAGCAGGCTCGAGGGGCCGAAAGGCATACTCCTGCTCCTATTTCTTATGTTCTTATTAAAACATACATCTTTGACGGTCACCTGCGCTGAATTGTACTTATGGCCCTCAAATTTTTATCTCATAATACTCCAGTGAAGTGCCTTGGGACGTTAAAGGCGCTATATAAATAATAGTTGTTGTTGTTGTATCAGTCTCCCTCATGTGCACCAAATAGCTTGATAGGAATGTTTTTATAGTATTTCAGGAAGTAGCTCCTCCATATAATTTATGAATAGCAGTGGACATTGATCAGATATCTGCGGCCTTCCACTTTACACTGGCGCTTGTATCGAGCTTTGTTTCTGGTCCCGAGACTGTTTCCAAATGACCCAGTTAGTCTAAAATGGATGAAATTATTAATAACTCACTGAAAGCTTCAGGTCAATGTGAAACTTTCAGGCAAAGCCTAATCAAGCATTGGGATGCATTTCAAAGGCTGTGGATTATGAACCAGTAGAAGTTATGCAAAGTCCTACTGCATTTTATTTGTCTATTTGTCTATGCTCAAAAGGCATTGAAATAATTAGAGGGGGATCAAAGAAAAGTGACAATGGTAATTCTGATAACCTAGGGCTCTAAAACTTCTGAGACATGCACCAAATTGAGATTATTTTTAGAGAAACGAGGATATGAGGGGTCAGCATGACCTGGGTCTTTCAAATGTTTAGAGGCAGCGATCGTTTAGATGTTGGCAGGCTATTCGCTTGTGAAAATAGACGTGGAGGATACAACTATGAAACTGGCAAGCCTCCAGCAAGACTACAGATTGGGATACTTGCTTCCTTCACTGAATAGTAATAATCTGTGGGAGTACCTTCACCTCATGGACCGCAGCGGTCCAAGAAGAAGGCCCACCACCACCTTCTCAAGGGCAACTAGGGATGGGCAATAAATGCTGGCCCGACCAGCGACGACCACATCGTGAGAATGAATTGAAAAGCTGTGGCGTAGACTCTTAGTTAAAATAGTTAATGCTATATTGATATCTTCCTTTATAAGTTGTGGGAACGGTAGCATAGTGGTTATGTTACTGGACTATATTATATCCAAAGACATGAGTTCAAATCGCACCGCGGCACCTGGGGATCTTAAATTCAGTTAATTAAATAAATCTGGGAAAAGAAAGCTAGTATCGGTAATGGTGACCATGTAACTACTGGATGGTTGTAAAAAACCATCCAGCTCCATATTTGATTGTGGAATTAGCATAATTGACCACACCTGGGACAATAATCTGTGGATTCAAAAGTAAAACACGAAATGTAAGAAATGTAACTTTGCATAAGAACATAAGAAAGAGGAACAGGAGTAGGTTATTTGTTCCGCCATTCAATAAGACCATGGCTGATCCGATCATGGACTCAGCTCCACTTCCCCGCCCGCTCCCCATAACCCTTCACTCCCTTATCGCTCAAAAATCTGTGTATCTCCACCTTAAATATATTCAATGACCCAGCCTCCACAGCTTAAAAAAGGGTTTTCAGAGCGCCGGCTTCTCGCCCATTCTCAAAACACCTAGTTTACATTTTTGAAAATGGTTATTACCGCGAGCAATATCAAATGGATAGTAGCGTTAAATGTTTTTGACCTTCTGCTGTAAAGTGCGGCTGTCCTTAGCAATGGCATGGCAACGCTCGATTCCCACGATTCTGGAGGTCAAGGGTCACCATGACATGCGCAGAAGAGGAGACAGAGCGAGAGGGAGCTCAGAGGGACTGAAGGCGTGGATGGGTGTGGTGTGGCTGCTTTGGGAGGAAGAAGGGAGACGTTAGAGCTTCACAGCAAGTAGGCAAACAAAAATTAACTGTTACCAGCCACATATTTGACTGAATTTGGCCTATAATGGAGAGAGAGGAGGAGGCATCAAAGCACATTGTGGAGACTGAAGCTGGAGAGAGCAGTGAGGCGGGAGAGGAGCACATTGGAGGCCACAAAAGAGCCAGGAGGTTCTCGGACGAGGCAAATGCCTCCCTCCTGCACGAGGTTGAGTTAGACTGGAGTGATGTGACACAGGGAGGGCGTGGGAAGCCTACCCCAAAGGCTTACCAGAGGATATGGACGAGATAGCAGAGATGGTCTCGTCGGCGACCAACGAGGTGCGTGAGGGCAACCAATGCCGCAAACGATGGAATGACCTTGTGGGATCCGCAAGAGTAAGTATTACATTGATTTACATGTACTTATCTATTTATATAATTTGATTTGTAACAGTCACGAGTGACTATCAGCAGATACGAGGTCTTGCACTTTTACCGAGAATGTTTTACTCAAAGCCTGCGGTCACGGTGTACGTCTTTAAGTAAAGAATGATAATAATCATAATAATCATGATTACATCTGTCGGTTATGGGTTATATCAGTCTCTGTGACAGTAGTTGCTTAATATTTGCTTATTGCCCTTTTGTATATCAAACTGTTTGCTACCAAAGAGCAGCTTTGTTATTCAAGATCATTCTGCCAGGTAGGATAATTGTATAATATTTTGGTTAGGCCACAGCAGTTCTGGTCACCATATTATAGGATGGACGTGATTGCACTAGAGAGGGTGCAGAGGAGATTTACTAGGATGCTGCCTGGAATAGAGAATCTTAGTTATGAGGATAGATTGGATAGGCTGAGTTTGTTCTCATTGGAACAGAGGAGGTTGAGAGAAGACCTCATTGAGGTGTACAAAATATTGAGGGGCCTGGACATAGTGAATAGTAAGGGCCCATTGGTGGAGGGGTCTATTATAGAAACATAGAAACATAGAAAATAGGTGCAGGAGCAGGCCATTCAGCCCTTCTAGCCTGCACCGCCATTCAATGAGTTCATGGCTGAACATGAAACTTCAGTACCCACTTCCTGCTTTCACGCCATACCCCTTGATCCCCCGAGTAGTAAGGACTTCATCTAACTCCCTTTTGAATATATTTAGTGAATTGGCCTCAACTACTTCCTGTGGTAGAGAATTCCACAGGTTCACCACTCTCTGGGTGAAGAAGTTTCTCCTTATCTCGGTCCTAAATGGCTTACCCCTTATCGTTAGACTGTGACCCCTGGTTCTGGACTTCCCCAACATTGGGAACATTCTTCCTGCATCCAACCTGTCCAAACCCGTCAGAATTTTAAACGTTTCTATGAGGTCCCCTCTCACTCTTCTGAACTCCAGTGAATACAAGCCCAGTTGATCCAGTCTTTCTTGATAGGTCAGTCCCACCATCCCGGGAATCAGTCTGGTGAATCTTCGCTGCACCCCCTCAATAGCAAGAATGTCCATCCTTAAGTTAGGAGACCAAAACTGTACACAATACTCCAGGTGTGGCCTCACCAAGGCCCTGTACAACTGTAGCAACACCTCCCTGCCCCTGTACTCAAATCCCCTCGCTATGAAGGCCAACATGCCATTTGCTTTCTTAACCGCCTGCTGTACCTGCATGCCAACCTTCAATGACTGATGTACCATGACACCCAGGTCTCGTTGCACCTTCCCTTTTCCTAATCTGTCACCATTCAGATAATAGTCTGTCTCTCTGTTTTTACCACCAAAGTGGATAACCTCACATTTATCCACATTATACTTCATCTGCCACGCATTTGCCCACTCACCTAACCTATCCAAGTCACTCTGTAGCCTCATAGCATCCTCCTCGCAGCTCACACTGCCACCCAACTTAGTATCATCCGCAAATTTGGAGATACTACATTTAATCCCCTCGTCTAAATCATTAATGTACAATGTAAACAGCTGGGGCCCCAGCACAGAACCCTGCAGTACCCCACTAGTCACTGCCTGCCATTCCGAAAAGTACCCATTTACTCCTACTCTTTGCTTCCTGTCTGACAACCAGTTCTCAATCCACGTCAGCACACTACCCCCAATCCCATGTGCTTTAACTTTGCACATTAATCTCCTGTGTGGGACCTTGTCGAAAGCCTTCTGAAAGTCCAAATATACCACATCAACTGGTACTCCTTTGTCCACTTTATTGGAAACATCCTCAAAAAATTCCAGAAGATTTGTCAAGCATGATCTCCCTTTCACAAATCCATGCTGACTTGGACCTATCATGTCACCATTTTCCAAATGCGCTGCTATGACATCCTTAATAATTGATTCCATCATTTTACCCACTACTGAGGTCAGGCTGACCGGTCTATAATTCCCTGCTTTCTCTCTCCCTCCTTTTTTAAAAAGTGGGGTTACATTGGCTACCCTCCACTCGATAGGAACTGATCCAGAGTCAATGGAATGTTGGAAAATGACTGTCAATGCATCCGCTATTTCCAAGGCCACCTCCTTAAGTACTCTGGGATGCAGTCCATCAGGCCCTGGGGATTTATCGGCCTTCAATCCCATCAATTTCCCCAACACAATTTCCCGACTAATAAAGATTTCCCTCAGTTCCTCCTCCTTAATAGACCCTCTGACCACTTTTATATCCGGAAGGTTGTTTGTGTCCTCCTTAGTGAATACTGAACCAAAGTACTTGTTCAATTGGTCTGCCATTTCTTTGTTCCCCGTTATGACTTCCCCTGATTCTGACTGCAGGGGACCTACGTTTGTCTTTACTAACCTTTTTCTCTTTACATACCTATAGAAACTTTTGCAATCCGCCTTAATGTTCCCTGCAAGCTTCTTCTCGTACTCCATTTTCCCTGCCCTAATCAAACCCTTTGTCCTCCTCTGCTGAGTTCTAAATTTCTCCCAGTCCCCAGGTTCGCTGCTATTTCTGGCCAATTTGTATGCCATTTCCTTGGCTTTAATACTATCCCTGATTTCCCTAGATAGCCACGGTTGAGCCACCTTCCCGTTTTTATTTTTACGCCAGACAGGAATGTACAATTGTTGTAATTCATCCATGCGGTCTCTAAATGTCTGCCATTGCCCATCCACAGTCAACCCCTTAAGTATCATTAGCCAATCTATCTTAGCCAATTCATGCCTCATACCTTCAAAGTTACCCTTCTTTAAGTTCTGGACCATGGTCTCTGAATTAACTGTTTCATTCTCCATCCTAATGCAGAATTCCACCATATTATGGTCACTCTTCCCCAAGGGGCCTCGCACAATGAGATTGCTAATTAATCCCCTCTCATTACACAACACCCAGTCTAAGATGGCCTCCCCACTAGTTGGTTCCTTGACATATTGGTCTAGAAAACCATCCCTTATGCATTCCAGGAAATCCTCCTCCACCGTATTGCTTCCAGTTTGGCTAGCCCAATCTATGTGCATATTAAAGTCACCCATTATAACTGCTGCACCTTTATTGCATGCACTCCTAATTTCCTGTTTGATGCCCTCCCCAACATCACTACTACTGTTTGGTGGTCTGTACACAACTCCCACTAACGATTTTTGCCCTTTAGTGTTCTGCAGCTCTACCCATATAGATTCCACATCATCCAAGCTAATGTCTTTCCTAACTATTGCATTAATCTCCTCTTTAACCAGCAATGCTACCCCACCTCCTTTTCCTTTTATTGTATCCTTCCTGAATGTTGAATACCCCTGGATGTTGAGTTCCCAGCCCTGATCATCCTGGAGCCACGTCTCCGTAATCCCAATCACATCATATTTGTTAACATCTATTTGCACAGTTAATTCATCCACCTTATTGCGGATACTCCTTGCATTAAGACACAAAGCCTTCAGGCTTGCTTTTTTAACACCCTTTGTCCTTTTAGAATTTTGCTGTACAGTGGCCCTTTTTGTTCTTTGCCTTGGGTTTCTCTGCCCTCCACTTTTCCTCATCTCCTTTCTGTCTTTTGCTTTTGCCTCATTTTTGTCTCCCTCTGTCTCCCTGTATAGGTTCCCATCCCCCTGCAATATTAGTTTAACTCCTCCCCAACAGCACTAGCAAACACTCCCCCTAGGACATTGGTTCCGGACCTGCCCAGGTGCAGACCGTCCGGTTTGTACTGGTCCCACCTCCCCCAGAACCGGTTCCAATGCCCCAAGAATTTGAATCCCTCCCTGCTGCACCACTGCTCAAGCCATGTATTCATCTGCGCTATCCTGCGATTCCTACTCTGACTAGCACGTGGCACTGGTAGCAATCCCGAGATTACTACTTTTGAGGTCCTACTTTTTAATTTAGCTCCTAGCTCCTTAAATTCTTTTCGTAGGACCTCATCCCTTTTTTTACCTATGTTGTTGGTACCAATGTGCACCACGACAACTGGCTGTTCTCCCTCCCATTTCAGAATGTCCTGCACCTGCTCCGAGACATCCTTGACCCTTGCACCAGGGAGGCAACATACCATCCTGGAGTCTCGGTTGCGTCCGCAGAAACGCCTATCTATTCCCCTCACCATCGAATCCCCTATCACTATCGCGCTCCCACTCTTTTTCCTGCCCTCCTTTGCAGCAGAGCCACCTACGGTGCCATGAACTTGGCTGCTGCTGCCGTCCCCTGATGAGTCATCCTCCCCAACAGTACTCAAAGCAGTGTATCTGTTTTGCAGGGGATGACCACAGGGGACCCCTGCACTATCTTTCTTGCACTGCTCTTCCTGCTGGTCTTCCATTCCCTATCTGGCTGTGGACCCTTCTCCTGCGGTAAGACCAACTCACTACACGTGATACTCACGTCATTCTCAGCATCGTGGATGCTCCAGAGTGAATCCACCCTCAGCTCCAATTCTGCAACGCGGACCGTCAAGAGCTCGAGGCGGATACACTTCTCACACACGTAGCGCCCAGGGACACCGGAAGTGTCCCCGAGTTCCCACATGGTACAGGAGGAGCATATCACGTGGCCGAGCTCTCCTGCCATGTCTTAACCTTAGATACCCTTAAATTGGTAATAACAATGTTGCAGTTCACTTACTGATATAAAAAAGAAAAGAAAAGCTACTCACCAATCACCAGCCAATCACTTACCCCATTGGCTGTGACGTCACTTTTTGATTACTTTCTACTTCTATTTTGCTTTCTCTCCCGCTGTAGCTGCACCGGTATGCTTTTGACAGGTCGCTCCCCTCTCACCAACTGAGGGTGCATAGTTTTAAGGTGGTTGGTAGAAGGTTTAAAGGGAATTTGAGAGGGGGCTTCTTTACGCAGAAGGTTGTGGGGATCTGGAGTTCACTGCCTGGAAGAGTGGTGGATGCAGAAACACTCACCACTTTTAAGAGATGATTGGATGGGCACTTAAAGTGCAGTAACCTGCAGGGATTAGACTGGATAACCTTTTGTTGGCCGGCGCAGATATCATGGTAAGTACTGCAGAGAATAGAATACGGCCAGGGTGATCTCCTGGACTAGGTTCGATCGCCTGGATGGGTCTGAGAGGAATTTTCCCTAGCATTTTTTCTCCCTAAATTAACTGGGGGTTTTATCAGGAGATCACATGGCCCTGATTGGGGAGGAATGCAGAATGTTTGTGCAAGGGGTGTCGCAGTTGTGTGGGATGAACTGGTTGGGCTGGGTGCTCTTTACCTTTCCGCCATTGTTCATTGTTCAGAGGTTTGTATGTAACCTTCAGGGCTGCTGACCGAGGGCCATGCGGCTCTTTGTCGGCCGGCGCGGACACGATAGGCTGAAATGGCCTCCTTCTGCGCTGTAAATTTCTATGTTGTTATGTTTCTACCGAGCAATGATATCATGCAATGATCTCATGCCATGTCATCCTGTCACCTTTTAGAGAAGAAGCTATCGACAATGAGGTCCGTGCAGAGGCGAACGGGTGGGGGGCCACCAGTCCCCAGTGACATCACAGAGGTGGAGGAGCGAGTGCTCGCACTCGTGGGGAAGCACTCTGGACAGCTACAGACGCATCTGCAGACCCTGAAATGCCACGTGAGTAAAGCTTACACCATTGCTTCATGTAAAGTCTATAGATACCACACCAACTCATATCTGAACAATCATATATGATAGATGATCTCTAAAAGTGTCATATAAATAATGCTGGCCGAATGAAAATCATTGCAATGCACAAAGTGTTGATGGTCATGAAATGTGATATCTGCGATGATTTTGAGAATGGTGGTGCTTTTGTCGTGCATATGCTGTGTGTAGCGCTGGACTCACCTTGTCACCCTTGCACCCCCCTCTCCTCGAATAACCTCATTTGTGTTTTGTAGCTCAGCCAGCAGCGTGGCCCCCAGGCAAGACCTCAGAGGTCAGAAGGTGGGGGCACGGGACAGGTGTCAGTTGACGATCCTACTACATCTGGTGCTGAGGAGCTCCGATTGTCGCCCGTCAATCAGCTAGGTCTGTTCTCGACGGATGAGAGCACGGACTTCGAAGAACCTGCAATGTCACGCTCCAGAAGCCATTCAACCCAAGGCCATCTAGTGGACCTCCAGTCATTCCTGCCTCCACTCTGGAGGTACCGGCCCCAAGCACCTCTCCACAGGGCATCCCATTTATCCCAGGATGGCGCCAACCCCACAGATGCCTCGTGGACGCGGCAGGTCTGTTCTAAGAGCGCGACGTGAGAGCAGAGAGATAGTACAGTTGTCCAGCAGGACTGTAGGCATTGGTGACCAGCTCATCAAAGCACTGGGGGCATATGCCGATAGCTGGCCATCATGACCGAGTACATTCCATGCATGGCGGAGTCCCTGGATGCGATAGCCAGGAATACTGCTGCCACAGGCCACCCAGTGGTTCCCAAGCGCGGCACTCCACCCTTAGGTTCCGCACCACTACTGCGAACGACAGATGAGAGCAAGGACCAAAATCCTGCTTCTGCATCAGTGAATGTTGCACTCCGCACTCCCTGCTCCCGTACCCGTGCAACCACCGCATCTGCCTTCATCCCCCCCCAATGAGGCACCGCCTGAGGAGCTCCTCGGCCAGGCGCCGTGGAGCGAGGAGGGGAAAGGGTAGAGGTCGGGAGAAGAAGGAGAGGGGGGGAAGGAAAGTGAGATGCATGTGCGCAGGTGATGGCTGTGTGCATTTGGGTGTATGTGATTTGTTGTAATGTATGGGGGCTGGGGACCACGCTCCTGCTTTGCCTTTGTATTCTGTGTTGCTGGACATGTTGAACATGTGATTTATATCAATGGTGGAAAAAATGGGGCTTGGGTGTTATTGGCTGCCAATTTTGGTATTGAACATAACCTTGTTGCGCCTTGTCTGAAATAGCTGGACCATTACACACTGGTGATTCCTTAATATGAAAGGGTTAAAGGCAACTTAACATCAGTCAACGTAAACTTTAACTGGCACCAAGGTGATGGGCACCATCGATATCTGAGCTGCACACACACAGCAGTGTGTCAGCATTGTCACTCACATCAACGCTCTTTCAGGCAAATCTTTCCGATATCAGCTCCTCACGTAAGAGTGAGATTTAACAAATGCCAGCCACACCGTTGGCATTCATTCCGGTTAGTTCCACATTTTGTGGACGGTTTTTTGAGCAAGCGATATTCTGGGCGATATGTGTGCGAGATGGTCAAATTGACGATGGGCAGTCGCCATGGTCGCTAGTTTGGGTACATATGCTCTTTACGACAAAAGACAGTGGGCAGGCTTTCATACTGAATCTCGGCGTTAATTCCGTGCGGAAAGTAATGCTGGGCGATATTTTGGGTGTTGATTTCGCCCATTCTGTTGATTCTGTCCAAAATAAGTAGGTGGGCAATCATATTTTTTCCCAGCATTAAGCACATTGGGAAAATAATGCTCGGTGATAAGTCTCCGACAAAAGCCTGCCAGTTTCCATTTTGTGCCAAAATGGGCGATATATGGGCATTATATATATGGGCGATATATGGGCGATATATGTTTCTATGTTTCTATTACATTTCATTTCAGCGGAAAATGGGCGTTAAGTGGGCATTAAGCATGCAAAAAAAATTGGAGGTTTTAGCCCTATGTCCCCTAGTTTTAGTTTCCCCTATGAGTGGAAATATCCTCTCTTCATCCACCTTGTCAAGCCTCCTCATTATCTTATAAGTTTCAATAAGATCACCTCTCATTCTTCTGAACTCCAATGTGTATAGGCCTAACCTACTCAACCTATCCTCATAAGTCAACCCCCTCATCTCTGGAATAGAAACATAGAAACATAGAAAATAGGTGCAGGAGCAGGCCATTCAGTCCTTCTAGCCTGCACCGCCATTCAATGAGTTCATGGCTGAACATGAAACTTCAGTACCCCCTTCCTGCTTTCTCGCCATACCGCTTGATCCCCCGAGTAGTAAGGACTTCATTTAACTCCCTTTTGAATATATTTAGTGAATTGGCCTCAACTACTTTCTGTGGTAGAGAATTCCACAGGTTCACCACTCTCTGGGTGAAGAAGATTCTCCCCATCTCGGTTCTAAATGGCTTACCCCTTATCCTCAGACTGTGACCTCTGGTTCTGGACTTCCCCAACATTGGGAACATTCTTCCTGCATCTAACCTGTCTAAACCCGTCAGAATTTTAAACGTTTCTATGAGGTCCCCTCTCATTCTTCTGAACTCCAGTGAATACAAGCCCAGTTGATCCAGTCTTTCTTGATATGTCAGTCCCACCATCCCGGGAATCAGTCTGGTGAATCTTCGCTGCACTCCCTCAATAGCAAGAATGTCCTTCCTCAAGTTAGGAGACCAAAACTGTACACAATACTCCAGGTGTGGCCTCACCAAGGCCCTGTACAACTGTAGCAACACCTCCCTGCCCCTGTACTCAAATCCCCTCGCTATGAAGGCCAACATGCCATTTGCTTTCTTAACCGCCTGCTGTACCTGCATGCCAACCTTCAATGACTGATGTACCATGACACCCAGGTCTCGTTGCACCTTCCCTTTTCCTAATCTGTCACCATTCAGATAATAGTCTGTCTCTCTGTTTTTACCACCAAAGTGGATAACCTCACATTTATCCACATTATACTTCATCTGCCATGCATTTGCCCACTCACCTAACCTATCCAAGTCGCTCTGCAGCCTCATAGCATCCTCCTCGCAACTCACACTGCCACCCAACTTAGTGTCATCCGCAAATTTGGAGATATTGCATTTAATCCCCTCGTCTAAATCATTAATGTACAATGTAAACAGCTGGGGCCCCAGCACAGAACCTTGCGGTACCCCACTAGTCACTACCTGCCATTCTGAAAAGTACCCATTTACTCCTACTCTTTGCTTCCTGTCTGACAACCAGTTCTCAATCCACGTCAGCACACTACCCCCAATCCCATGTGCTTTAACTTTGCACATTAATCTCTTGTGTGGGACCTTGTCGAAAGCCTTCTGAAAGTCCAAATATACCACATCAACTGGTTCTCCTTTGTCCACTTTACTGGAAACATCCTCAAAAAATTCCAGAAGATTTGTCAAGCATGATTTCCCTTTCACAAATCCATGCTGACTTGGACCTATCATGTCACCATTTTCCAAATGCGCTGCTATGACATCCTTAATAATTGATTCCATCATTTTACCCATTACTGAGGTCAGGCTGACCGGTCTATAATCAACCTAGTGAACTTTCTCTGAACAGCCTCCAATGCAAGTATATCCAACACCGCCTCCAGTGTGCCAGTATTGCCTTCGGCCGCCTGAAGAAAAGTGTTTGAAGATCAGGCCCTCAAAACTGTCACCAAGCTCATGGTCTACAGGGCTGTAGTAATACCCACCCTCCTGTATGGCTCAGAAACATGGACCATGTACAGTAGACACCTCAAGTCGCTGGAGAAATAACACTAATGATGTCTCCGCAAGATCCTACAAATCCTCAGGGAGGACAGACGCACCAAAGTTAGCGTCCTCGACCAGGCCAACATCCCCAGCATTGAAGCACTGACCACACTTGATCAGCTCCGCTGGGCAGGCCACATAGTTCACATTACAGACACGAGACTCCCAAAGCAAGCGCTCTACTCGCAACTCCTTCACGGCAAACAAGCCAAACGTGGGCAGCGGAAACGTTACAAGGACATGCTCAAAGCCTCCCTGATAAAGTGCAACATCCCCACTGACACCTGGGAGTCCCTGGCGAAAGACCACCCTAAGTGGAGAAAGTGCATCCGGGAAGGCGCTGAGCACCTTGAGTCTCGTCGCCGAGAGCATGCAGAAACCAAGCGCAGGCAGTGGAAAGATCGTGCGGCAAACTAGTCCCACCCACCCATTCCCTCAACGACTATCTGTCCCACCTGTGACAGAGACTGTGGTTCTCGTATTGGACTGTGCAGCCACCTAAGAATTCATGTTAAGAGTGGAAGCAAGTCTTCCTCAATTCCGAGGGACTGCCTATGATCCTTCCTTAAATACAGAGACCAAAATTGGACGCAGTACTCCAGGTGTGGCCTCACCAATACCCTGTACAGTTGTAGCAGGACTTCTCTGCTTTTATACTCTAACCCCCTTGCAATAAAGGCCAACATTCCATTTGCCTTCCTGATTACCTTCTGACCTAATGAAGAAATCGTGAAGTAAGGCGCTCAAAAATAGTTTCTCCTGAGTGGGTCCAGGAATATTACTTTAAATGGCAAATTCCCATTGATGGGTATATGTAAATAACGTCCTTTAGGGAAGGAAATCTGCTGCTTTCATCCAGTCTGGCCTATATGTGATTCCAGACCAACAGCAATGTGGTTGACTCTTAACTGCCCTCTGAAATGGCCTAGCAAGCCATACAGTTGTACCAAACCGCTACGACAAAGTTAGCACTGTGGGTGCACCTTCATCACATGGACTGCAGTGATTCAAGTAGGCGGCTCACCACCAACTTCTCAAGGGCAATTAGGGATGGGCAATAAATGCTGGTGTTGCCAGCGACCAATGAATTGAAAAAAGTATCATGTTAGATATTGAGGGTTTTGGGGATTAAATATAAATTCGGAATCATGATGGTTCCTTTGCTTTTACTGTCTTTGCTGTCTTGGTTGACAGGTCATTTTAAAGAAAATAGGTTTAGAACAAATTTTCAGGAATAAATCCCTATTAAAACAATGTAAGAATAAATATCGATAGCATATGTATAGCCAGACATTACTTAGTGAAATGTTCAGCTATTTGAGCTTTAAATTTGTAGCTTAAATGTATCATCAAACACATACTCACAATCAGGAATTCAATGTTGAAAACTTAGAAGTGAGAAACCGACCAAAACCTTTAGAAGATGACGGTTTCCTTGTTTACAGTGCCAGCCATTCTTAAACGATAAATTTAATTAAATGAATGAGTTGTTTCCAAATTTCAGTAACTAACCTTTGACATTGTGCCAAATTAAGCTAGTCTAAGGGTTAAGTCATGGCAGGATAGCTCTGAAACGTGTCATGCTCCTCCTGTGCTATGTTGGAAGACAGGGATGCTTCCAATGTCCCTGACGACTACATGTGCAGGAAGTGCATCCATTTGCAACACCTGTCAGACCGCATTACGGCACTGGAGCTGCGGGTGGATTTACTCTGGAGCATCCACGATGCTGAGGATGTCATGAACAGCACGTTTATTGAGTTGGCCATGCCGCAGGTGAAGGTTACACAGCCAGGTAGGGGATGGGTGACCAACAGGAACAGCAGTGGAAGGAAGGTAGTGCAGGGGTCCCCTGCGGTCATCCCCCTGCAAAACAGATATACCGCTTTGGGTACTGTTGAGGGGATGACTCATCAGGGGAGAGCAGCAGCAGCCAAGTTCATGGCACCATGAGTGACTCTGCTGCACAGGAGGGCAGGAGAAAGAGTGGGAGAGCGATAGTGGTAGGGGTTTCTATTATAAGGGGAATAGATAGACGCTTCTGCGGCTGCAACCGAGACTCCAGGTTGCCTCCCTGGTGCAAGGGTCATGGATGTCACGGAGCAGGTGCAGGGAATTTTGAAAGGGCAGGGTGAACAGCCAGTTATCGTGCGGCATATAGGTACCAACGATATTGGTAAAAAATGGGATGAGGTCCTACAAGACAAATTTAGGGAGCTAGGAGTTAAATTAAAAAGTAGGACCTCAAAAGTAGTAATCTCAGGATTGCTACCAGTGCCACATGCTAGTCAGATTAGGAATCGCAGGATAGCTCAGATGAATACGTGGCTTGAGGAGTGGTGCAGAAGGGAGGGATTCAAATTCCTGGGACATTGGAACCAGTTCTGGGGGAGGTGGGACCAGTATAAACCAAACAGTCTGCACCTGGACAGGACCGCAACCAATGTCCTAGGGGGAGTGTTTGCTAGTGCTGTTGGGGAGGAGTTAAACTAATATGGCAGGGGGATGGGAACCTATGCAGGGAGACAGAGGGAAGTAGAGTGGGGCAGAAGCAAAAGATAGAAAGAAAGAAAAGTAAAAGTGGAGGGCAGAGAAACCCAAGGCAAAAAGCAAAAAGAGCCACATTACAGCAATATTTTAAAGGGGCAAAGTATGTTAAAAAGACAAGCCTGAAGGCTCTGTGCCTCAATGCAAGGAGTATTTGCAATAAGGTGGACAAATTAACTGCACAGATAGCAATTAATGGGTATGATGTAATTGGCATCACGGAGATATGGCTCCAGGGTGACCAAGGCTGGGAACTCAACATCCAGGGGTATTCAACATTTAGGAAGGTTAGACAGAAAGGAAAAGAAGGTGGGGTGGCATTACTGGTTAAAGAGGAAATTAATGCAATAGTAAGGAAGGACATTAGCTTGGATGATGTGGAATCAGGGCAGGAAACACAAGTGGGAGTTGTGTACACACCACCAAACAGAAGTAGTGAGGTTGGGGACAGCATCAAACAAGAAATTAGGGATGCGTGCAATAAAGGTACAGCAGTTATCATGGGCGACTTTAATCTACATATTGATTGGGCTAACCAAACTGGTAGTAATGCGGTGGAGGAGGATTCCTGGACTGTATTAGGGATAGTTTTTTAGACCAATATGTCAAGGAACCAACTAGAGGGCTGGCCATCCGAGACTGGGTGATTTGTAATGAGAAAGGGGTAATTAGCAATCATGTTGTGCGAGGCCCCTTGGGGAAGAGTGACCATAATATGGTAGAATTCTTTATTAAGATGCAGAGTGATACAGTTAATTCAGAGACTAGGGTCCTGCGTCGGCGGCAGTCGGGAGCAGCGTCGAGGAGGTGCGTGGAGAGGCCTATAAAAGGCACAGAATGGAGTCTGGGGCCCAGCGTCGGCGGCAGTCGGGAGCAGCGTCGAGGAGGTGCGTGGAGAGGCCTATAAAAGGCACAGCAGGGAGTCCGGGGCCCAGCGTCGGCGGCAGTCGGGAGCAGCGTCGAGGAGGTGCGTGGTGAGGCCTATAAAAGGGGTACTTGTGCAGCTACAGGGAGAAGGCAAAAAAGAAGTAGAAAGAAATCAAAAGGTGACGTCACAGCCAAGAGGGTAAATGATTGGCTGGTGATTGGTGAGTAGTTTTTCTTTTTTCTCTTCTATATCAGTGAGTAACTTTTAACATTGTTGTTGCCAATTTAAGTGTATATAAGGGTTAAGTCATGGCAGGAGAGCTCGGTCGGGTGTTATGCTCCTGCTGTACCATGTGGGAACTCAGGGACACTTCCGGTGTCCCTGACGATTACGTGTGCGGGAAGTGTATCCGCCTCCAGCTCCTGACAGACCGCGTTGCGGAGTTGGAGCTGAGGGTGGATTCACTCTGGAGCATCCACGATGCTGAGAATGACGTGAGTATCACGTGTAGCGAGTTGGTCGTACCGCAGGGAAAGGGTCCACAGCCAGATAGGAAATGGAAGACCAACAGGAAGAGCAGTGCAAGGAAGGTAGTGCAGGAGTCCCCTGTGGTCAACCCCCTGCAAAACAGATACACTGCTTTGGGTACTGTTGAGGGGGATGACTCATCAGGGGAGGGCAGCAGCAGCCAAGTTCATGGCACCGTGGCTGGCTCTGATGCACAGGAGGGCAGGAAAAAGAGTGGGAGAGCAATAGTGATTGGGGATTCAATGGTGAGGGGAATAGATAGGCGTTTCTGCGGCCGCAACCGAGGCTCCAGGATGGTATGTTGCCTCCCTGGTGCAAGGGTCAAGGATGTCTCGGAGCGGGTGCAGGACATTCTAAAAAGGGAGGGAGAACAGCCAGTTGTCGTGGTGCACATTAGTACCAACGACATAGGTAAAAAAAGGGATGAGGTCCTACGAAACGAATTTAAGGAGCTAGGAGCTAAATTAAAAAGTAGGACCTCAAAAGTAGTAATCTCGGGATTGCTACCAGTGCCACGTGATAGTCAGAGTAGGAATCGCAGGATAGCGCAGATGAATACATGGCTTGAGCAGTGGTGCAACAGGGAGGGATTCAAATTCCTGGGGCATTGGAACCGGTTCTGGGGGAGGTGGGACCAGTACAAACCGGACGGTCTGCACCTGGGCAGGTCCGGAACCAATGTCCTAGGGGGAGTGTTTGCTAGTGCTGTTGGGGAGGAGTTAAACTAATATTGCAGGGGGATGGGAACCTATACAGGGAGACAGAGGGAGACAAAAATGAGGCAAAAGCAAAAGACAGAAAGGAGATGAGGAAAAGTGGAGGGCAGAGAAACCCAAGGCAAAGAACAAAAAGGGCCACTGTACAGCAAAATTCTAAAAGGACAAAGGGTGTTAAAAAAGCAAGCCTGAAGGCTTTGTGTCTTAATGCAAGGAGTATCCGTAATAAGGTGGATGAATTAACTGTGCAAATAGATGTTAACAAATATGATGTGATTGGGATTACGGAGACGTGGCTCCAGGATGATCAGGGCTGGGAACTCAACATCCAGGGGTATTCAACATTCAGGAAAGATAGAATAAAAGGAAAAGGAGGTGGGGTAGCATTGCTGGTTAAGGAGCAAATTAAGGCAATAGTTCGGAAGGACATTAGCTTGGATGATGTGGAATCTATATGGGTAGAGCTGCAGAATACCAAAGGACAAAAAACGTTAGTGGGAGTTGTGTACAGACCTCCAAACAGTAGTAGTGATGTTGGGGAGGGCATCAAACATGAAATTAGGGGTGCGTGCAATAAAGGTGCAGCAGTTATAATGGGTGACTTTAATATGCACATAGATTGGGTTAACCAAACTGGAAGCAATACGGTAGAGGAGGATTTCCTGGAGTGCATAAGGGATGGTTTTTTAGACCAATATGTCGAGGAACCAACTAGGGGGGAGGCCATCTTAGACTGGGTGTTGTGTATTGAGAGAGGATTAATTAGCAATCTCGTTGTGCGAGGCCCCTTGGGGAAGAGTGACCATAATATGGTGGAATTCTGCATTAGGATGGAGAATGAAACAGTTAATTCAGAGACCATGGTCCAGAACTTAAAGAAGGGTAACTTTGAAGGTATGAGGCGTGAATTGGCTAGGATAGATTGGCGAATGATACTGAAGGGGTTGACTGTGGATGGGCAATGGCAGACATTTAGAGACCGCATGGATGAACTACAACAATTGTACATTCCTGTCTGTCGTAAAAATAAAAAAGGGAAGGTGGCTCAACCGTGGCTATCAAGGGAAATTAGGGATAGCATTAAAGCCAAGGAAGTGGCATGCAAATTGGCCAGAAATAGCAGAGAACCCGGGGACTGGGAGAAATTTAGAACTCAGCAGAGGAGGACAAAGGGTTTGATTAGGGCAGGGAAAATGGAGTACGAGAAGAAGCTTGCAGGGAACATTAAGACGGATTGCAAAAGTTTCTATAGATATGTAAAGAGAAAAAGGTTAGTAAAGACAAACGTAGGTCCCCTGCAGTCAGAATCAGGGGAAGTCATAACGGGGAACAAAGAAATGGCGGACATTGAACAAGTACTTTGGTTCGGTATTCACTGAGGAGGACACAAACAACCTTCCGGATATAAAAGGGGTCGGAGGGTCTAGTAAGGAGGAGGAACTGAGGGAAATCCTTATTAGTCGGGAAATTGTGTTGGGGAAATTGATGGGATTGAAGGCCGATAAATCCCCAGGGCCTGATGGACTGCATCCCAGAGTACTTAAGGAGGTGGCCTTGGAAATAGGGGATGCATTGACAGTCATTTTCCAACATTCCATTGACTCTGGATCAGTTCCTATGGAGTGGAGGGTGGCCAATGTAACCCCACTTTTTAAAAAAGGAGGGAGAGAGAAAACAGGGAATTACAGACCGGTCAGCCTGACATCGGTAGTGGGTAAAATGATGGAATCAATTATTAAGGATGTCATCGCAGTGCATTTGGAAAGAGGTAATATGATAGGTCCAAGTCAGCATGGATTTGTGAAAGGGAAATCATGCTTGACAAATCTTCTGGAATTTTTTGAGGATGTTTCCAGTAGAGTGGACAAGGGAGAACCAGTTGATGTGGTATATTTGGACTTTCAGAAGGCTTTCGACAAGGTCCCACACAAGAGATTAATGTGCAAAGTTAGAGCACATGGGATTGGGGTTAGTGTGCTGACATGGATTGAGAACTGGTTGTCAGACAGGAAGCAAAGAGTAGGAGTAAATGGGGACTTTTCAGAATGGCAGGCAGTGACTAGTGGGGTACCGCAAGGTTTTGTGCTGGGGCCCCAGCTGTTTACACTGTACATTAATGATTTAGACGAGGGGATTAAATGTAGTATCTCCAAATTTGCGGATGACACTAAGTTGGGTGGCAGTGTGAGCTGCAAGGAGGATTCTATGAGGCTGCAGAGCGACTTGGATAGGTTAGGTGAGTGGGCAAATGCATGGCAGATGAAGTATAATGTGGATAAATGTGAGGTTATCCACTTTGGTGGTAAAAACAGAGAGACAGACTATTATCTGAATGGTGACAGATTAGGAAAAGGGGAGGTGCAAAGAGACCTGGGTGTCATGGTACATCAGTCATTGAAGGTTGGCATGCAGGTACAGCAGGCGGTTAAGAAAGCAAATGGCATGTTGGCCTTCATAGCGAGGGGATTTGAGTACAAGGGCAGGGAGGTGTTGCTACAATTGTACAGGGCCTTGGTGAGGCCACACCTGGAGTATTGTGTACAGTTTTGGTCTCCTAACCTGAGGAAGGACATTCTTGCTATTGAGGGAGTGCAGCGAAGGTTCACCAGACTGATTCCCGGGATGGCGGGACTGACCTATCAAGAAAGACTGGATCAACTGGGCTTGTATTCACTGGAGTTCAGAAGAATGAGAGGGGACCTCATAGAAACGTTTAAAATTCTGACGGGGTTAGACAGGTTAGATGCAGGAAGAATGTTCCCAATGTTGGGGAAGTCCAGAACCAGGGGTCACAGTCTAAGGATAAGGGGGAAGCCATTTAGGACCGAGATGAGGAGGAATTTCTTCACCCAGAGAGTGGTGAACCTGTGGAATTCTCTACCACAGAAAGTTGTTGAGGCCAATTCACTAAATATATTCAAAAAGAGTTAGATGAAGTCCTTACTACTAGGGGAATCAAGGGGTATGGTGAGAAAGCAGGAATGGGGTACTGAAGTTGCATGTTCAGCCATGAACTCATTGAATGGCGGTGCAGGCTAGAAGGGCCGAATGACCTACTCCTGCACGTATTTTCTATGTTTCTATGTTTCTATGAACTTGGGGAAAGGTAACTTCGATGGTATGAGACGTGAATTGGCTAGAATAGACTGGCGAGTGATACTTAAATAGTTGACGGTGGATAGGCAATGGCAAACATTTAAAGATCACATGGATGAACTTCAACAATTGTACATCCCTGTCTGGAGTAAAAATAAAACGGGGAAGGTGGCTCAACCGTGGCTGACAAGGGACATTAAGGATGGTGTAAAATCCAAAGAAGAGGCATACAAAATGGCCAGAAAAAGCAGCAAACCTGAGGACTGGGAGAATTGTATAATACAGCAGAGCAGGACAAAGGGTTTCATTAGGATGGGGAAAATAGAGTATGAGAAGAAGCTTGCTGGGAACATAAAAACTGACTGCAAAAGCTTCTATAGATATGTGAAGAGAAAAAGATTAGTGAAAACAAACGTAGGTCCCTTGCAGTCAGATTCAGGTGAATTTATAATGGGGAATAAAGAAATGGCGGACCAGTTAAACAAATACTTTGGTTCTGTCTTCACGAAGGAAGACACAAATAACCTTCTGGAAATACTAGGGGACCGAGGGCCTAGTGAGAAGGAAAGACCGAAGGAAATCCTTATTAGGCGGGAAACTGTGTTCAGGAAATTGATGGGATTGAAGGCTGATAAATCCCCAGGGCCTGATGGGCTGCATCCCAGAGAACTTAAGGCAGTGGCCCTCGAAATAGTGGATGCATTGGTGATCATTTTCCAACAGTCTATCGACTCTGGATCAGTTCCTATGGACTGGAGGGTAGCTAATGTAACATCACTTTTTAAGAAAGGAGGGAGAGAGAAAATGGGTAATTATAGACTGGTTAGCCTGACATCGATAGTGGGGAAAATGTTGGAATCAATTATTAAAGATGAAATAGCAGCACATTTGGAAAGCAGTGATGGGATCGGTCCAAGACAGCATGGATTTATGAAAGAGAAATCCTGCTTGACAAATTTTCTAGAATTTTTTGAGGATGTAACTAGTAGAGTGGACAAGGGAGAACTAGTGGATGTGGTGTGTTTGGACTTTCAAAAGGCTTTTGACAAGGTCCCACTCAAGAGATTAGTGTGCAAAATTAAAGCACATGGTATTGTGGGTAATATACTGACGTGGATACAGAACTGATTGGCAGACAGGAAGCAGAGAGTCAGGATAAACGGGTCCTTTTCAGAATGGCAGGCAGTGACTAGTGGGGTGCCTCAGGGCTCAGTGCTGGGACCCCAGCTATTTACAATATACATTAATGATTTGGATGAGGGAATTGAGTGTAATATCTCCAAGTTTGCAGATGACACTAAGCTAGGTGGCGGTGTGGGCTGTGAGGAGAATGCTAAAAGGCTGCAGGTTGATTGGACCGGTAGGTGACTGGGCAAATGTGTGGCAGATGCAGTATAATGTGGATAAATGTGAGGTTATCCACTTTGGTTGCAAAAACATGAAGGCAGCATATTATCTGAATGGCGGTAGATTAGGAAAAGGGAAGGTGCAACGAGACCCGGGTGTCATGGTACATCAGTCATTGAAAGTTGGCATGCAGGTACAGCAGGCGGTGAAGAAGACAAATGGTATGGTGGCCTTCATAGCTAGGGGATTTGAGTATAGAAGCAGAGATGTCTTACTGCACTTGTACAGGGCCTTGGTGAGGCCTTACCTGGAATATTGTTTTCAGTTCTGGTCTCCTAATCTGAGGAAAGATGTTCTTGCTATTGAGAGAGTGCAGCGAAGGTTCACCAGACTGATTCCCAGGATGGCAGGACTGACATATGAGGAGAGACTGGATCGACTGGGCCTGTATTCACTGGAGTTTAGAAGGATGAGAGGGGATCTCATAGACACATTTAAAATCTGACGAGACTGGACAGGTTAGATGCAGGAAGAATGTTCCTGATGTTGGGGAAGTCTAGAACAAGGGGACATAATCTAAGGATAAGGGGTAAGCCATTTAGGACTGAGATGAGGAAAAACTTCTTCACTCAAAGAGATGTTAACCTGTGGAAATCCCTACCGCAGAGAGTTGTTGATGCCAGTTCATTGGATATATTCAAGAGGGAGTTAGATATGGCCTTTATGGCTAAAGGGATAAAGGTATATGGAGAGAAAGCGGGAAAGAGGTACTGAGGTGAATGATCACCCATGATCTTATTGAATGGTGGTGCAGGCTCGAAGGGCCGAATCGCCAACTCCGACAACTATTTTCTATGTTTCTATGTTTCTATGTTTCTATGTTTCTAAACCAGCGGCATCCATTCCATTGCAATTTAAAAGAATATTCCTGGACGTACTCATAAGAACATAAGAACATAAGAACATAAGAAATAGGAGCAGGAGAAGGCCATAAGGCCCGTCGAGCCTGATCCGCCATTTAATACAATCATGGCTGATCCGATCATGGACTCAGCTCCACTTCCCTGTCCACTCCCCATAACCCCTTAGTCCCTCATCGGTTAAGCAGCTGTCAATCTCTGTCTTAACTTTATTCAATGTCCCAGCTTCCACTGCTCTCTGAGGCAGCAAATTCTATAGGTTTACAACTCTCTGAAATAAGAAATTTCTCCTCATCTCAGTTTTAAATGGGTGGCCCCTTATTCTAAGATTATGCCCCCTCGTTCTAGTCTCCCCTATCAGTGGAAACATCCTCTCTGCATCCACCTTGTCAAGCCCCCTCATAATCTTATACATTTCGATAAGATCACCTCTCATTCTTCTGAATTCCAATGAGTAGAGGCCCAACCTACTCAACCTTTCCTCATAAGTCAACCCCCTCATCTCTGGATTCAACCTAGTAAGCCGTCTCTGAACTGCCTCCAAAGCAAGTATATGCTTTCGTAAATATGGAAACCAAAACTGTACCCCGTATTCCAGGTATGGCCGCACCAATACCCTGAATAACTGTAGCAAGACTTCTTTGCTTTTATCTTGTGCAGTAACCTTTTATGTGACAAGGTGCCACATAAAAGGTTAGTGCACAAGGAAAGGTTCACGGGGTTGTGGGTAATATATTAGCATTAATAGAGGATTGACTAACTAATAGAGAACAGAGAGTCGGGATAAATGGTTCATTCTCTGGTTGGCAACCAGTAACTAGTGGGGTGCCACAGGGATCAGTGCTGGGACCCCAACAATTTACAATCTATATTAACGACTTGGAAGAAGGGACTGAGTGTAACACAGCCAAGTTTGCTGACGATACAAAGATGGGAGGAAAAGCAATGTGTGAGGAGGACACAAAAAATCTGCAAAAGGACATAGACAGGCTAAGTGAGTGGCAAAAATTTGGCAGATGGAGTATAATTCTGAAAGTGTGAGGTCATGCACTTTGGCAGAAAAACTCAAAGAGTAAGTTATTATTTAAATGGAGAAAGATTGCAAAGTGCCGTAGTACAGCAAGACCTGGGGATACTTGTGCATGAAATACAAAAGGATAGTATGCAGGTACAACAAATGATCAGGAAGGCCAATGGTATCTTGGTCTTTATTGCAAAGGGGATGGAATATAAAAGCAGGGAAGTCTTGTTAGAGCTATATAAGATATTGGTGAGGCCACACCTACAATACTGTGCACAGTTTTGGTTTCCATATTTATGAAAGGATATACTTGCTTTGGAGGCAGTTCAGAGAAAGTTCACTAGGTTTATTCCGGGGATGACGGGCTTGACTTATGAGGAAAGGTTGAGTAGGTTGGTCCTCTACTCATTGGAATTCAGAAAAATGAGAGGTGATCTTATCGAAACGTATAAGATTATGAGGGGGCTTGACAAGGTGGATGCAGAGAGGATGTTTCCACTGATGGGGGAGACTAGAACTAGAGGGCATGATCTTAGAATAAGGGGCCGCCCATTTAAAACAGAGATGAGGAGAAATTTCTTCTCTCAGAGGTTGTGAATCTGTGGAATTCGCTGCCTCAGAGAGCTGTGAAAGCTGGAACATTGAATAAACTTCAGACAGAAATAGACAGTTTCTTAAACAATAAGGGGATAAGGGATTATGGGGAGTGGGCGGGGAAGTGGAATTGAGTCCATGATCAGATCAGCCATGATCTTATTGAATAGCGGAGCAGGCTCGTGGGGCCGTATGGCCTACTCCTGTTCCTATTTCTTATGTTCTTATGTTCTTATGTTCTTATATTCCATCCCCTTTGCAATAAATGCCAAGATTCTATTGGCCTTCCTGATCACTTGCTGTACCTGCATACCAAACTTTTGTGTTTCGTGCAGAAGTACCCCCAGGTCCCACTGTACTGCAGCACTTTGCAATTTTTCTCCATTTAAATAATAACTTGCTCTTTGATTTTTTTTCTGCCAAAGTGCATGACCTCACACTTTCCAACATTATACTCCATCTGCCAAATTTTTGCCCACTCACTTAGCCTGTATGTCCTTGAGCACCTTACTTCAAGATGGCTCCACTAGGTAAGAAAGTAAAATATCTTACATTTCGTGTTTTACTTTTGAATCCACAGATCATTGTACGAACATACGCACGATGACGCACAGGAAAAGACCCTCTGGTCCATCAAGCCTATCCCACACAATTGTGATACCTTGTGTATCACAACTTATACACACCATCCCACCCGAAACCATGTGATCTCGAGGAGAGACAAAAAAAACAGGTAAAAAAAAACAGGCTAATTTGGGGGAAAAGTCTGGGAAATTCCTTACCGACCCATCTAGGCGATCAAAACTAATCTAGGAGATCACTCGAGCCATTAAATTCCCTGCAGTACCTACCTTCTGTAACAGATGATCTCCACTACAGCCAGAAACAAATCCAGCTTTCGCTTGAAGGAATTCAGCGAGCCTGCATCCACCACATGGAACGGCAGCTTGTTCCAGAGGTCTAACCTAGATCTAGCCTTATACAACTTAAATTTGTGCCCCCAGTCCTGCCTCGCCTATTTAGTTGAAATAAACTGTCAGTTGAAACACTGTCTATTCCCTTCATTATGTCCCACGTATTGGGTGATTGTGGTCAATATGCTAATCCCACACTCAAATGTGGAGCAGTGTGTTGCCTAGCAATGGTCTGGGATGGTGAGGGACCTCATCGTCATCATCTTCATAGGCAGTCCCTCAGAATCGAGGAAGACTCGCTTCCACTCTTAGCATGAGTTCTTAGGTGGCTGTACAGTCCCATACGAGAACAACAATCTGTCACAGGTGGGACAGACAGTGGTTGAAGGGAAAGGGTGGGTGGGACAGGTTTGCCGCATGCCTTTTCCGCTGTCTGCACTTGATTTTTGCATGCTCTCAGAGATGAGACTCGAGGAGCTCAGCACCCTTCCGGATGCACTTCTTCCACTTAGGGCGGTTTTGGCCAGGAACTCCCAGGTGTCAGTGGGGATGTTGCACTTTATCAGGGAGACTTTGAGGGTGTCCTTGTAACGTTTCTGCTGCCCACCTTTGGCTCATTTGCCATGGACGCGTTCCGAGTAGAGCGCTTGCTTTGGGAGTCTCATGACTGGCATGCAAACTATGTGTCCTGCCCAGCAGAGCTGATCAAGTGTGGTCAGTGCTTCAATGCTGGGATGTTGGCCTGGTCGAGGACGCTAATGTTGGTGCGTCTGTCCTCCCAGGGGATTTGTAGGATCTTGCGGAGACATCGTTGGTGGTATTTCTCCAACGACTCGAGGTGTCTACTGTACATGGTCCATGACTCTGAGCCATACAGGAGGGCGGGTATTATTACGGCCCTGTGGACCATGAGCTTGGTGACAGTTTTGAGGGCCTGGTCTTCAAACACTCTTTTTCTCAGGTGGCCAAAGGCTGCACTGGCGCACTGGAGGTGGTGTTGGATCTCGTCGCCAATGCTTGCTCTTGTTGATAGGAGGCTTCCGAGATAAAGGAAGTGGTCCACATTGTCCAGGGCTGTGCCATGGATCTTGATAACTGGGGGGCAGTGCTGTGCGGCGAGGACAGGCTGGTAGAAAAATTTTGTCTTGTGGATGTTTAGCGTAAGGCCCGTGCTTTTGTACGCCTCAGAAAATACGTCGACTATGTCCTGGAGTGCAGCCTCTGTGTGTGCACAGACGCAGGCATCATCCTTGTACTGTAGCTCAACGACAGAGGTCGGAGTAGTCTTAGACCTGGCCTGGAGATGGCGCAGGTTGAACAGGTTCCCACTGGTTCTGTCGTTTAGTTCCACTCCAGCGGGAAGCTTGTCAACTGTGAGGTGGAGCATGGCAGCGAGGAAGATTGAGAAGAGGGTTGGAGCGATGACGCAGCCCTGCTTGACCCCGGTCCAGACGTGGATTGGGTCTGTGATGGATCCGTTATTAAGGATCAAGGCCTGCATGTCGTCATGGAGCAGGCGGAGGATGGTGACATACTTTTGGGGGCATCCAAAACGGAGGAGGACGCTCCATAGACCCTTGCGGTTGATAGTGTCAAAGGCTTTTTGTAAGGTCGAAGAAGGCCATGTAAAAGGGCTGGCGCCATTCCTTGCAATTTTCCTGGAGCTATCGCTGCAAACATCATGACCGTTGTGTCCGTAGGGGACGAAATCCGCACTGCAACTCCAGGAGGAGCTCCTCGGCCACAGGGAGAAGACGGTTGAGGAGGACTCTAACGACGACTTTCCCAGTGGCTGATAACAGAGAGATTTTCTGTAGTTGCCGCAGTCGGACTTGTCCCCTTTTTTAAAGATGGTCAAGATGGTCACGATCACTGCATCTCTAAGATCTCCCGGCATGCTCTCCTCCCTCCAAATGAGAGAGATGAGGTCATGTATTCGTGCCAGCAGTGCCTCTCCGCCATACTTCAATGCTTCAGCAGGGATTCCATTTGCTCTCATAGCCTTGTTGTTTTTTAGCTGTCTTATGGCTTTTTCTACCTCATGCAGTGTTGAGGTTTCACTGAGGTGGTGGCGGGTAGCATGCTGCAGAATGGAATCGAGAACACTCGAGTCAAAGGCTGAGTCTCGATTGAGGAGATCTTCGAAGTGCTCATTCCAGCGGGCCCTGACTGCCTCGGCGTCCTTGATGAGTGTTTCCCCGTTCTTGGCCAGCAGTGGGGTGGAGCCTCGAGTGTTTGGACCGTAGGTGGCCTTGACTGTGATGAAGAATCCTCGCACATCATGGCTGTCGGCCAGCTGCTGTAACTCCTGTGCTTTCTCCATCCACCACCTGTCAGTCAGCCGAATGTTGACCTGGCATAAAATGTTGTGGTAATGATAGACTGCCCTTATGGTGGGCCATCCAGTTTGAATTTTGATTCGATGCGCATGAATATTGTTAGAATAAAATTGTTCTTTTGTGATATTAAGAGATAAATGTGGACATTGACCCAAATCAGTCCTGGTTAATCTTTGGAGCTTTATGGCTCCCAAAAGTGATCTTTTTTTCAACAGTGTGATGCGCACATTCATTGCAATAATGTGGGTGACTGTTGACAAATTAGAAAATAAGAAATATAGGACTCACAGCTCAGTAAAAATGTGACTTCAAAAATTGCCAGATAACAGAGTAAGGATTCAAATGTAACTTTTTGAGTTTTGATAGAATTTTTTTGAAAACTGACCAATTGCCGCTCAGACAATATCCTATTCATGGTAATGATATGTGAACAGCCCAATAGTAATCAGTGCTATATTGGGCCAAAAATCGCAGTCTCTACGGGCGCATACGATGTGTGCGCACACCCTTAAAGGCCACGCAAGCGCCGGTTCACGCCGTGCAATGCGCATGCGCAGAAATCTGGCACTTGCAAGTTCCAACGCATTCCCGGGAGAAGGGCCTTCGCGGGCAGAGATTTGTGCTATTTGCCCAGCTCCTGTCCAGGTAATCTCCTTCAAATATAAAAACAGAAAATGCTGGAAATCTCAGCAGGTCAGGCAGCATCTGTGGAGAGGAAGCAGAGTTAACGTTTTGGGTCGACCCGAAACATTAACTCTGCTTCCTCTCCACAGATGCTGCCTGACATGCTGAGATTTTTAGCGTTTTCTGTTTCTATTCCAGATTCCAACATCCGCAATATTTTGCTTTTGTATTAATGTCCTGCAAACTCTTACGCCTGGTTAAGGTCTGCTTTTACCAGCGTAAGAGTTTTAAAAGATAGAAAATTAAAACTTTATCAATAATTTTTATATTAAAAACCCTGTCCATTAAGGTAAGTTTATTTTTAAACCCCTATTAAAAAATATTTTTTTTAATTCAAAAAAATAAACTTTTGTCGAAAACATTTAATTCAATTTCAATTAATTTTAAATATGTAAAGTGTTTTCTTTTTTATTTCAAATGTTTATGTCTCTCACATTCCCACAGGTCTGAAGGTTAAGTGAAAGCCTCAACTTCAACTTCTCCTCAGGGAGTTATAGTTCACTTTTCCGTTCCAACTTCACATTTGAATGTGAGCTGAGAGAGACAGCTCAGCGCTAATTAAACCCACAGCCTACTTGCAGCAGAAGATGCTACGCGTAAGATCACTAACCCAAGGAATGCAAGTAGAAAGAAAGACTTCGATTTAGATACTGCCTTTCACGACCATTGGACATCTCAAAGTGCTTTACAGCCAATGAAGTACTTTTGGAGTGTGGTCACTGTTGCAATGTGGGAAACGCGGCAGCCAATTTGCGCTCAGCAAAGTCCCACAAACAGCAATGTGATAATGACCAGATAATCTGTTTTTGTTATGTTGATTGAGGGATAATTATTGGCCAGGACACCGGGGATAACTCCCCTGCTCTTCTTCAGAATAGTGCCCTGGGATCTTTTACATTCATTTGAGAGGGCACACAGGACGTTGGTTTAAAGTCTCATCCGACTGACGGCACCTCTAAAGATGGCAGTTCTGACAGTGCAGTACTCCCTCAGCACTGCACTGGAGTGTCAGCCTAGATATTTTTGTGCTCACGTCCCTGGAGGAGGACTTGAACCCCCAACCTTCTGACTCAGAGGTGAGTGTGCTACCCACTGAGCCACAGCTGACACCCGAACACCATTGAATAACACAGGTGCGTCTCAACCCGAGTTGGTAGGTTTATTATGCCAAAGAATTGCTGCCACCCTTTTTATTTTAGCAGTGTGTGCTTTCTCTTGACATCTCTGTACACTGATCTGAAAGATAACATTATTTCTAACATATAGCAGATGTAACTGCATTGAGTTCATAAATTTCTCATATGTTACCAATCACCCAGTAGGACCTGTAGATTGGTTTAGCTGTTTTTATTCTCCCTCATCGTTCACTAAATGTTAATAAACATATCTATTTGTACTGCATGTTTGGTAGCAAACATCTTCAAAGACCACATCATTTTGGTATCTCTATTTTAGAACAGAGGAGCACAAACCTCTCAGGCAGGAAAAGATCAATAACATTTCAGAATGTTTGACCCACCTATCAAAATGTCATTCCTAAGTCAATAAGAATCTTTACTCCATGATCGTGCTAGATTCCTTCGAATGTACCACTTTGTTGATTTAGCCTTGGGGTTGGATGCCTATCTGTAAACAATGGAATCTCAAGTGAAGATCAGCTCTACTCCAACTTGCAGTGAGCCGCTTTGAGTGGGTTCCCTAAACAGACCAGTGGCGAGTCAACCAGGAACAGTATAAAAAGAGGAGGCTTGGTCCAGACTTGCTCGGAGTGCAGCGGCAGGTCAGAGTGCAAAGGTAAGAGTTTGGTAAGTGGAGAGTTCGGGCAAGTGGGAACGGGAGGTGTTGCTTTGTCTTGTTTTCCCCACCAGTGCTGACTCCCCAACCTGGGAGGAAAAGAAAACGAAGTGTAACGTCACAGCAAGAGGTTCGGGGACGTCGGAGCGGCCTATAAAGGCCTAGCGACAGTCAAGAGGTGGCGGCAGTCGGAGAGGCAGGAGTTTGGGGACGTCGGAGTGGCCTATAAAGGCCCAGCGGCAGTCGAAAGGTGGTGGCAGTCAGAGAGGCGGGAGTTCGGGGACGTTGGAGCGGCCTATAAAGGTCAGCTGGTGCAGCTGCAGCAGGGAGAGAAGGCAAAAAGGAAGTAGAAAGAAAATGAAAGGTGACGTCACAGCCAAGGAGGTAAGTGATTGGATGGTGATTGGTGAGTAGTTTCTTCATTTTCTTTTCTTTATCGGTAAGTAACCTTCAACATTATTGTTGCCAAATTAAATTAATCTACGGGTTAAGTCATGGCAGGAGAGCTCGGACATGTCTTATGCTCCTCCAATACTATGTGGGAAGTCAGGGACGCTTCCAGTGTCCCTGACGACTAATTATGCGGGAAGTGTATCTGGCTGCAGCTCCTGACAGACCGCATTGTGGCACTGGAGCTGCGGGTGGATTCACTCTGGAGCATCCATGATGCAGAGAATGACGTGAATAGCACATTTAGTGAGTTGGTCTTACTGTCGGTAAAGGTTACACAGCCAGATAGGGGATGGGTGGCCAACAGGAAGAGCAGCGGAAGGAAAGAAGTGCAGGGGTCCCCTGAGATCATCCCCCTGCAAAACAGATACACCACTTTGGGTACTGTAGAGGGGGATGACTCATCAGGGGAGGGCAACAGCAGCCAAGTCTATGGCACCATGGGTGGCTCTGCTGCACAGGAGGGCAGGAAAAAGAGCGGGAGAGCTATAATGATAGGGGATTCGATTGTAAGGGGAATAGATAGACGTTTCTGCGGCCGCAACCGAGACTTCAGGATGGTATGTTGCCTCCCTGGTGCAAGGGTCAAGGATGTCTCGGAGCGGGTGCAACACATTTTGAAGGGGGAGGGTAAACAGCCAGTTCACTTGGTGCATATAGGTACCAATGATATAGGAAAAAAATGGGATGAGGTCCTACAAGACAAATTTAGGGAGCTCGGAGCTAAATTAAAAAGTAGGATCTCAAAAGTAGTAATCTCAGGATTGCTACCAGTGCCACGTGCTAGTCAGAGTAGGAATTGCAGGATAGCTCAGATGAATATGTGGCTTGAGGAGTGGTGCAGAAGGGAGGGATTCAAATTCCTGGGACATTTGAACCGGTTCTGGGGGAGGTGGGACCAGTATAAACCGGGTGGTCTGCACCTGGGCAGGACCGGAACCAATGTCCTAGGGGGAGTGTTTGCTAGTGCTGTTGGGATGGGGTTAAACTAATATGGCAGGGGGATGGGAACCTATGCGGGGAGACAGAGGGAAGTAGAATGGGGCAGAAGCAAAAGATAGAAAGAAAAAAAGTAAAAGTGGAGGGTAGAGAAACCCAAGGCAAAAAGCAAAAAGGGCCACATTACAGCAAAATCCTAAAGGGGCAAAGGGAGTTAAAAAGACAAGCCTGAAGGCTCTGTGCCTCAATGCAAGGAGCATTCGGAATAGGTTAGATGAATTAACTGCGCAGATAGCAGTTAACGGATATGATGTAATTCACATCACGGAGACCTTGCTCCAGGGTGGCCAAGGCTGGGAACTCAATATCCAGGGGTATTCACCATTTACGAAGGATAGACAGAAAGGAAAAGAAAGTGGGGTGGCGTTGCTGGTTAAAGAGGAAATTAATGCAATAGTAAGGACGGACATTAGCTTGGATGACATGGAATCTGTATGGGTGGAGCTATGGAACACCAAAATGCAGAAAACACTTGTGGGAGTTGTGTACAGACCATCAAACAGTATTAATGAGGATGGGGACAGCATCAAACAAGAAATTAGGGATGCGTGCAATAAAGGTACAGCAGTTATCATGGGCGACTTTAATCTACATATTGACTGGGCTAACCAAACTGGTAGCAATGCAATGGAGGAGGATTTCCTGGAGTGTTTTAGTGATGGTTTTCTAGACCAATATGTCGAGGAACCAACTAGAGGGCTGGTCATCCTAGACTGGATGATGTGTCATGAGAAAGAACTAATTAGCAATCTTGTTGTGCAAGGCCCCTTGGGGAAGAGTGACCATAATATGGTAGAATTTTTTATTAAGATGGAGAGTGACACAGTTAATTCAGAGACTAGGGTCCTGAACTTGGGGAAAGGTAACTTCGATGGTATGAGACGTGAATTGTCTAGAATAGACTGGCGAGTAAATACTTAAAGGGTTGACGGTAGATAGGCAATGCCAAACATTTATGATCACATGGATGAACTTCAACAATTGTACATCCCTGTCTGGAGTAAAAAATATAACGGGAAAGGTGGCTCAACTGTGGCTAACAAGGGAAATTAAGAATAGTGTTAAATCCAAGGAAGAGACATATAAATTGGCCAGAAAAAGCAGCAAACCTGAGGACTGGGAGAATTTTGTAATACAGCAGAGGAGGACAAAGGATTTAATTAGGAGGAGGAAAATAGAGTATGAGAGAAAGCTTGCTGGGAACATAAAAACTGACTGCAAAAGCTTCTATAGATATGTGAAGAGAAAAAGATTAGTGGAAAAAAACGTAGGTTCCTTGCAGTCAGATTCAGGTGAATTTATCATGGCGGACCAATTAAACAAATACCTTGGTTCTGTTTTCCCAAAGGAAGACACAAATAATCTTCCGGATATACTGGGGGACCGAGGGTCTAGTGAGAAGGAGAAACTGAAGGATATCCTTATTAGGCGGGAAATGGTGTTAGGGAAATTGATGGGATTGAAGGCCGATAAATCCCCAGGGACTGATAGTCTGCATCCCAGAGTACTTAAGGAAGTGGCCATAGAAATAGTGGATGCATTGGTGATCATTTTCCAACAGTCTATTGACTCTGGATCAGTTCCTATGGATTGGAGGGTAGCAAATGTAACACCACTGTTTAAAAAAGGAGGGAGAGAAAACGGGTAATTATAGACCGGTTAGCCGGACATCAGTCGTGGGGAAAATGTTTGAATCAATTATTAAAGATAATAGCAGCGCATTTGGAAAGCAGTGACAGGATCGGTTCAAGTCAGCATGGATTTATGAAAGGGAAATCATGTTTGACAAATCTTCTGGAATTTTTTAAGGATGTAACTAGTAGAGTGGACAAGGGAGAATCAGTGAATGTGGTGTATTTGGACTTTCAAAAGGCTTTTGACAATGTCCCACACAAGAGATTGGTGTGCAAAATCAAAGCACATGGTTTTGGGGGTAATGTACTGACGTGGATAGAGAACTGGTTGGCAGACAGGAAGCAAAGAGTCAAGATAAACGGATCCTTTTCAGAATGACAGACAGTGACTAGTGGAGTGCCACAGGGCTCAGGGCTGGGACCCCAGCTCTTTACAATATACATTAATGATTTAGATGAAGGAATTGAGTGTAATATCTCCAAGTTTATAGATGACACTAAACTGGGTGGCGGTGTGAGCTGTGAGGAGGATGCTAAAAGGCTGCAGGGTGAATTGGACAGGTTAGGTGAGTGGGCAAATGCATGGTAGATGCAGTATAATGTGGATAAATGTGAGGTTATCCATTTTGGGGGCAAAAACACAAAGACAGAATATTATCTGAATGGTGGCAGATTAGGAAAGGGGGAGGTGTAACCAGATCTGGGGGTCATGGTTCATCAGTCATTGAAAGTTGGCATGCAGGTACAGCAGGCGGTGAAGAAGGCAAATGGTATGTTGGCCTCCATAGCTAGGGAATTTGAGTATAGGAGCAGGGAGGTCTTACTGCATTTGTACGGGGCCTTGGTGAGGCGTCACCTGGAATATTGTGTTCAGTTTTGGTCTCCTAATCTGAGGAAGGACATTTTTTCTATTGAGGGAGTGTAGTGAAGGTTCACCAGACTGATTCCCGGTATGTCAAGACTGACATATGAGGAGAGACTGGATCAACTGGGCCTTTATACACTGGAGTTTAGAAGGATAAGAGGGGATCTCATGGAAACTTACAAGATTCTGATGGGACTGGACAGGTTAGATGCAGGAAGAATATTCCCGATGGTGGGGAAGTCCAGAACCAGGGGTCACAGTCTTAGGATAAGGGGTAGACCATTTAGGACTGAGACGAGGAGAAAATTCTTCGTTCAGAGAGTTGATAACCTGTGGAATTCCCTACCACAGATTTGTTGATGCCAGTTCATTGGATATATTCAAGGGGTGTTAGATATTGCCCTTACGACTGAAGGGATCAAGGGGTATGGAGAGAAAGCAGGAAAAGGGTACTGAGGGAATGATCAGCCATGATCTTATTGAATGCTGGTGCAGGCTCGAAGGCCGAATGGCATATTCCTGCACCTATTTTCTATGTTTCTATGTTTGTATGTTTCCTTTCATAGCACATCCCTGCCTTGAAAAGGAACACAGCTTGCATTCACCATTTTTTATTTTCAAATTCTGGAGACAGTGTGTATAAGAAAGGGATGTCCCAAAGCGGTTTGCAGCCAATGAAGTATGTTTGAAGTGTAGTCACTGTTTTAATGTATTTAACAACATGGCAGCCAATATGCACACAAGTTCTCAAAACCAACAATTAGATAATGGCAAGGTAAACTGTTCTTTTATACTGACGGTTGAGGGATAAATATTGTTCGAAACACCAGGAGAACTCTCCTACTCTTCTTCGAAATAGTGTGATGGGATCTTTTACGTCCACCTGAGAGGTCAGGCAGGGCCTTGTTTTAACAACTCATCTCAAAGATGGCACGTCGGACAGTGCAGCACTCTCTCAGCACTGCACTGAAATGTCAGTCTCGATGATGTACAGATAAGTCCTATATCATTGGCAGCTACTGCTCAAATTGTTTACAAGTAAGCAGTATACCATTGGGCTCAATATTTGAACAGTTTGATTACTGTTTTATTGTTCTGTTTATATCCACACTCAAGTGGTAATGGATTGTCAATTCGGTGGGTGTTTTATAGTGAGCATTTATAATCATTTGTGTCAACTGTGGCTCAGTGGTTTGCAGTCTCGCCTCTTAGTCGAAAGGTTGTGGGTTCAAATCCCATTACAGGGACTTGAACATCCCCCCCCCCAAAAAAATAAAATCAAGGCTGACACTCCAGAGCACTAATGAGGGGGCACTGCACTGTCTGAGGTGTTGTCTTTCAGATGATCATTCTGCTCTCTCAAGTGGACATAAAAGATCCCATGGAAGAAGAGCAGGAGAGTTTTCCTGATGTTTAGCCCCTATTTTAAAAAGGAGGCACACAAAAAGCAAGAAACTATAGACCAGTTAACTTAACATCTGTCATTGGGAAAATGCTGGAGTCCATTATTAAGGAAGCAACAGTGGGTTATTTGGAAAAGCATAACACAATCAAGCAGAGTCAGCATGGTTTTATGAAAGGGAAATCATGTTTGACAAATTTGCTGGAGTTCTTTGAGGATGTACGAGCAGGGTGGATAAGGGGGAACCAGTGGATGTGGTGTATTTGGATTTCCAGAAGGCATTCGGTAAGGTGCCACATAAAAGGTTACTACACAAGGTAAAAGTTCACGGGGTTGGGTGTAATATATTAGTTTAAAAGTTTCTCCCGAAGTTTTAAAAGTTTTCCCAAGTTGTTTAAAAGTTTCCCAAGTTGTTTAAAAGTTTAAAATGAAAGTTAATAGTAAGTTACTTCCTTTGGTATTGTTCCACGGGTGCTGCCAGCCCTCTGCAGCTGCACAAAGCCCTGGCCAGACCACACCTGGAGTACTGTGGCGAAGTAGAGACCTAGTCGTCTCTGAAGGAGGGAGAAAGGCCAGCTGTGAAAGAGGAGGAGGCCCAAACGCCGTCATGGAGGAGAGGCACAGCTGGTGCCGCTGGAGGGGATCTGGTCGTCACTGGGGTGAGGTCTAGGCACCACTGGGGGCCCAAACGCCTGGTCGCCGCTGGAGAGGCCTGAACTCCGCTGGGGGCCCGAATGACTGGTCAGGGATGCTCACCTAGCTCGCTGGGTGCCGTCGAGGGTCAGGATCAGGTGGAGCAGTTAAATACCGCATGCAGTCCAGGATTGGCTCTTCTGGATATGTTCGTGAGTACATCAGCTTGAACCAGTTTCAGATTTGAAGAAGTGTTTCCCTTATTTAAAACAGTGCACAACTACAGAGAGACAGAATGTACGTGTAAATTTATGTACCACATCTCTGGACCATGTACAGTAGACACCTCAAGTCACTGGAGAAATACCACCAACGATGCCTCCGCAAGATCCTAAAAATGCCCTGGGACTAAAGACGCACCAACATTAGCATCCTCGACTAGGCCGACATCCCCAGCATTGAAGCACTGACCACACTTGATCAGCTCCGCTGGGCAGGCCACATTGTCCACATGCCAAACACGAGACTCCCAAAGCAAGCGCTCTACTCTCAGCTCCTTCATACAAATAAGCCAAAGGTAGGCAGAGGAAACGTTACAAGGACACCCTCAAAGCCTCCCTGATAAAGTGCGCCATCCCCACTGACACCTGGGAGTCCCTGGCCAAAGACCGCCCTGAGTGGAGGAAGTGCATCCGGGAGGGCACTAAGTGCCTCGAGTCTCATCGCCGAGAGCATGCAGAAATCAAGCGCAGGCAGTGGAAGGAACGAGCGACAAACCTGTCCCACCCTCCCTTACCCTCAACGACTGTCTGTCCCACCTGTGGCAAGGACTGTGGCTCTCATATTGGACTGTTCAATTACCTAAGGACTCATTCTAAGAGTGGAAGCAAGTCTTACTCAATTCCGAGGGACTGCCTATGATAATGATGAATATATTAGCATGGATGGAGTATTAGCTAACTAAGAGAAAACAGAGAGTCGGGATAAATGGATCATTTTCCGGTTGGCAAAGTAACCAGTGGGGTGCCGCAGGGATCAGTGCTGGGTCCTCATTTACAATCTATATTAATGACTTGGATGAAGGGATCGAGTGTAAAATGTAGCCAAGTTTGCTGACGATACAAAGATAGGTGGAAAAGCAAATTTGAGGACACAAAAAATCTGCAAAGGAATATAGACAGGCTAAGTGAGTGGGCAAAAAGTTGGCAGATGGAGTGTAATGTGGGAAAATGTGAGGTTATCCAATTTGGCAAAAACAATAGAAAAGAAAATTATAATTTAAATGGAGAAAAATTGCAAAGTGCTACAGTACAGAGGGACCTGGGGGTCCTTGTGCATGAAACACAAAAAGTTAGTATACAGGTACAGCAAGTAATCAGGAAGGTAAAAGGAATATTGGCCTTTATTGTAAGGGTGATAGAGTATAAAAGCAGAGAAGTCCTCGTACAACTGTACAGGGTATTGGTGAGGCCACACCTAGAGTACTGTGTACAGTTTTGGTCTCCGTATTTAAGGAAGGATATTCTTGCATTGGAGGCTGTTCAGAGAAGGTTCACTAGGTTGATTCCGGAGATGAGGGGGTTGACATGAGAGTAGGTTGAGTAGTTTGGGCCTATACTCATTGGAGTTCAGAAGAATGAGAGGTGATCTTATCGAAACAGATAAGATAATGAGAGGCTCGACAAGGTGGATGCACAGAGGATATTTCCACTCATAGCGGAAACTAAAACTAGGGGACATAGTCTCAGAATAAGGGGCCGCCCATTTAAAACTGAGATGAGGAGGAATTTCTTCTCTCAGGCGATTGTAAATCTGTGGAATTTTCTGCTCCAGAGAGCTGTGGAGGCTAGGTCATTGAACATATTTAAGGCGGAGATAGACAGATTTTTGAGCAATAAGGGAATAAAGGGTTATGGGGAGTGGGCAGGGGAGGGGAGCTGAGTCCATGATCAGATCAGCCATGATCTTATTGAATGGCAGAGCAGGCTCAAGGGGCCAAATGGCCTACTCCTGCTCCTATTTCTTATGTTTCTTATGTTGTTATGCAAGAGCAGGGGAGTTATCCCTGGTGTCCTGGCCAATATTTATCCCTCAATCAACATAACAAAAACAGATTGTCTGGTCACTATCACATTGCTGTTTGTTGGAGCTTGCTTGTGGCCAAATTGGCTGCCGCCTTTCTTACATTACCACAGAACTCTATTGGTTGTAAAGCGCTTTGAGACGTCCGGTGGTCGTGAAAGGCACGACATAAATCCAAATCTCTTTTTCTTTCATTCCTTTATCACAATTGGCTCAATATCATGGAATTCCCTACGTGACACTATTGTGGGGGCACCATCGTCACGTGGACTGCAACAGTTCAAAGACAAGGGCAGCTAGCGCCTTCTCAGGACAACTAGCGTTGGGCAGTAAATGCAGCCTTGCCGGCATCACACACATTCTTAAAACAAATAAAGAGCAATTTTTTTTGCGAGTCCAGGTCAATCGGCATCTTGTGTGATCACCAACATGCAGCCTTGCAGGTACCTTGTGTGGGAAGCCATATTTCTTCATGTAATGTATGCATCTGTGAGTATGCTCACAGGTTTGTAGAGCTGTTGTTGCCAGCCGGAGGAGGCCAGGGTCCCCAATGGAGTGCACTCTACGCAAGAGTCCTCCCTCTATTTATTGGGGACTTGACCTGGAGGGTGTTGCATGGAGCAGTCCCGTGCAATAAGTTTTTAAGTCGGTTCATGGGCTCCCAGGCCGCATGCAATTTCTGCGGTGAGAGGTGGGAGCCAGAGGGACTGGACTGCACCATCACCCCCGGCAACCAAATTTTAATTTGATGTTTTTGTCTAAAGTTTAATTTGTTTATTGTGCTGGTTTTAGTGCCCCCCCCCCAGCCCCCTCCGCTTTTAGCCAAGGGGCACTTGTATAATTTGTGTTTTAGTGCCCTCAAAAAAAAGACAAAAAAAACAAGGGGGCACTTGAAAAGTTTTAGGAGTGTCCCTCCCCCGTTAATCAGGGGGCACTTGATCACTGATCACAACTTAAAATAGTTGTAGAGCTGTTGCATTGTGAGTGGCTTAGCCATGTCATGTGATGTTCACAAGTCTTAAATAAAACCCCAGTCAGTTGGGTCTAGGTCATCCATGATGAGGTATGCAGTTGTGAGCCTGGGGTATGAACTGGTAATGTGTAGTGTGATTGTTAAACCTTTGTTAATAAACCAACTAGTTCTTAATAGCAATGTGTTGCTATGAAGTCTTAAGCAAAGAAACCATAGGCTAGAATTTCCATCCTCAATGCTACCTCCCGAATCTTAGCGGTATTCCGGAGGTTGCGTCTTTAGAACTGAGATTTTTGTAGGTTGGATGTCGGGGGTGGCGGTACTGAGCATTAGTGGGCCGGAGCGGGCTGTGGCGGTGGTCCCCCTGTGTTGGCAATCTGCTTGCCTTTGTAAAGGCAGGCACACCCCTAGCAACGAGCATTTCTCTCTTCTCTGCGCATGCGCAGTCATTCTCCCGTGATTTCGGGGTCAGAGGTGACCCTGCGCATGCTCAGAGAAGCAAGAGAGGCTTGTTTCTAGTGGTGAGGAGAGAGACATGCTCATTGCGAACAGTTAGAAGAAAAGCATTTGAATTGTATTTAAAGCATACTAATAATAATACATAATACCACAAAATAAATAAATAATAATAATATTATATATATATATAAATCAATTAATAAATATAAATAATTAATACTGTTTAATATGTAAAGTGAAGATATGGAGGTGGAGAGGGAGGTAGGTAGGCGGCGGAGGGCTGTGCTGTTTTTGGAAGAGGCGCAGGAATATTTGGTGTACAAGGTGGAGGCTCGCTGGGAGCAATTGACCCAGGGTGGGCGCGGAAAACCCGCACCAAGCGTGTACCAGAGGCTATGACGAGAAATCACAGAGACGGTGTTGTCTGCCGCACCCGTGATGCGGGGGCCGAACCAGTGCCGCAAACGTTGGAATGACATCGTTGGGTCGGCGAGAGTAAGTAATAACTTTTATCATGCACTGACTAATTACTCTCAATGTAGTGCCACCTTTTATTATGTTGTAAAGTTTGGTATCATTTTTTTATTTCCCATCATTGATCTCATTGTGTTAGTCCTCTGTATTTTGATGTGTTCATCATGCAACACTTGCTTCCTAACGGAACGTAAATGGAACACCCATTGACCAAAGGACTGGGGATGGTTAATTGGGGATGTCTACCTATCTATCTATGTGTGTGTTCTGCAATAGTAGCTGTGAAATTAGTTTAGACATATTTTTTGTCACCTTTGCATAAAAAATTAGCCAGTAATAGGGCGGAGCTCCGTAAAACAGGTGGAGGTCCGCTGAATAAGATCGAATTGTCGGACCTGGAGGATCGTGCTGCAGCCCTGACGGGCACCCATGATCGCACCGCCACGTGTGTTGGTGCTGAACCGGTTCTAATGGATGGTAACTCTGCATAATCCCCGGGCTGTACTGCGGTCATGTAATTCAATGTTATGTCAATACAATGTAGAATGTAATGTAATGCTGGGAGCACTAAATGTTGTTAGTTCTAACATGAACTTTTGGTGGATCACACCCTGCCACTTGGAAAGCAACATACTGTTTGGGACTCAAGTTTTGTAATGTCATGCAGTTTCTGTCGACTCTGCTTATGATAGTTTCATGCAATGATTCTCGGTAATACATGATGCAGCGGTTTGCTCCTCTACATAAAACCTGTGCAAAGTGAAGTGTACTCATGTCACCTCTGACCCCTCCCCTCCCTCCCCTTCCCTGTCGCTAACCATTAATGTTATGTTTTACAGTTGCACAGGAAGAGCCACCTGCCCCTCCCAGAGAGGAGTTATTAGAGGAAGTAACGATGGAAGAGACGGTGGTGGAAGAGATGGTGGAGGAGTTGGGTGAGGAGGAGAACACTACTCAAAACTTTGTGATGGTGGTGGAGGAGGAGGGAGGGGTGGGGGACTTGAAGGGTCCTTTTTACCTGTGGCCACCGGTTACTCGTCGGAATCCAACTTTCCTGGATTCCGGTCCGAGGAAGCGAGACCAAGCGGCATGCAGCAGCACACAACGACCCCCCTGCTGAATCCACAGCGGCTGATCCGGCAAGGTGGGAATGCTGCGCGACAGGCAGATGTGAACCTGGACATGGTGGGACTGTCTAGGACGAGCATCGACGTGAGTCGAGAGCTCCTCCAGGTCATTGCTGGGTTGTCCGCCAACATCACCGCTTTAGCAGCATGTCATTCGGAGGACATGGCAGAGCTGATTGCAGTGAGGGAGAATACACAGACCGTCAATGCCAATGCTATGCGGCAATCGATGGTCCTGGGATATGGCACTGCACCCCAATGTGCCATACCACCAATGGCGACAGCACCTGATCGTCGGGAGGAAGTACTTTCTTCTAACTTTGAAGATGGGTCCTCAACACCCATCGCTTCTCCAGTCCCCACACATATAGTGCTGCAATTGTCACCCCCCCCCCCGCCTGAGCAGCCATGCTCGAGGTGCTCTAATGCATGACATACTGGTCCTGATGTGGGCAGGGCCAGGGGTATTAATAGTGGGAGGAGGAGGAGGGCAGGGCCAAGGATCAGGGGGGGATTGGGGAGATAAGGTGTTGGGAAAGGTGGCTGCAGGTAGAATCGTAGGAGGCTGGGGGGTGGGGGGGGGAGGGGTGTTTTTAGTTATTGTTGTTGTTGTTGACTATAATGTTTTGTTTTGTAACATTTTCATTGAAAACAATTAGTTATTATTTTATTTATTTTATTTAAACTTGTTAAAGTTAATTTCAAATTACATTTATTAAAAAAAATGTCGTCAACTAAACCATTTTTGTACAGTATCTCACTCACTTCTGGACAATGAGGAGTACCACTCATTGTAAGGATTACATACATGGTCATACAAAGCTGAAACGTAACTCTCAACATTCAAGCAAAGCGTTGATTTATGAGCTGCTGGGGGAGGTGGGATCAGTACAAACCGGACGGTCTTCACCTGGGCAGGACCGGAACCAATGTCCTCGGGGGAGTGTTTGCTAGTGCTGTTGGGGAGGAGTTAAACTAATATGGCAGGGGGATGGGAACCAATGCAGAGGGAAATAAAATGGAGACAGAAGCAAAAGACAGAAAGGAGATGAGTAAAAGTGGAGGGCAGAGAAACCCAAGGCAAAAAACAAAAAGGGCCAATGTACAGCAACATTCTAAAGGGTCAAAGTGTAATAAAAAGGCAAGCCTGAAAGCTCAGTGCCTCAATGCGAGGAGTATTCAGAAACCTGGAGAGGGCTCTGATCTAGTTAGAGTGGGTGAGAGCTCAGATGAACAGGACCCCAAGAAAGAATGCAAAAAGGAAGGAGGCAACAGAGCAGAGTAGCACTGGGGTAAGTGTAAACCACAAGGTGATAGGAAGGGACAATATGTATGAATATAATGGGGCTGCAGGAGGGGTCAAAACTAAAAATCATGGTTTAAAAACGAATATTAAAACGCATGCAGCATTCAAAATAAATTAAATGAGTTGACGACACAAATCATTACAAATGGGTTTGATTTGATGGCCATTACAGAAACGTTGTTGCAGGGTGGCCAAGACTGGGAATTAAACATACAGGGGTATCTGACAATTCGGAAGGATAGACAAGAAGGGAAAGGAGGTAGGGTAGCTCTGTTAATAAAGAATGATATCAGGGCAGTTGTGAGAGATGATATTGGCTCGAATGAACAAAATGTTGAATCATTGTGGGTGGAGATTAGAGATAGTAAGGGGAAAAAGTCACTGGTAGGCGTAGTTTATAGGCCCCCAAATAATAACTTCACAGTGGGGCGGAAAATAATCAAGGGAATAATAGAGGCATGTGAAAAAGGAATAGCAGTAATCATGGGGGATTTTAACCGACATATCGATTGGTCAAATCAAATCGCATGGGATAGCCTGGAGGAGGAATTCATAAAATGCATACGGGATTGTTTCTTAGAACAGTATGTCACAGAACCTACAAGGGAGCAAGCTATCTTAGATCTGGTCCTGTGTAATGAGACAGGAATAGTAAACGATCTCCTAGTAAAAGATCCTCTCGGAATGAGTGATCACAGTATGGTTGAATTTGTAAAACAGATTGAGGGTTAGGAAGTAGTGTCTCAAACAAGCGTACTATGCTTAAACAAAGGGGACTACAGTGGGATGAGGGCAGAGTTAGCTAAAGTAGACTGGAAACACAGACTAAATGGTGGCACAATTGAGGAATAGTGGAGGACTTTTAAGGAGCTCTTTCATAGTGCTCAACAAAAATATATTCCAGTGAAAAAGAAGGGCGGTAAGAGAAGGGATAACCAGCCGTGGATAACCAAGGAAATAAAGGAGAGTATCAAATTAGAAACCAATGCGTATAAGGTGGCCAAGGTTAGTGGTTAACTAGAATATTGGAAAAATTTTAAACGACAGCAAAGAATGACTAAGAAAGCAATAAAGAAAGGAAAGATAGATTACGCAAGTAAACTTGCGCAAAACATAAAAACAGATAGTAAAAGCTTTTACCGATATATAAAATGGAAGAGAGTGACTAAAGTAAATGTTGGTCCCTTAGAAGATGAGAAGGGGGATTTAATAATGGGAACTGTGGAAATGGCTGAGACCTTAAACAATTATTTTGCTTCGGTCTTCACAGTGGAAGACACAAAAACCATGCCAAAAATTGCTGGTCACAGGAATGTGGGAAGGGAGGACCTTGAGACAATCAGTATCACTAGGGGGGTAGTGCTGGACAGGCAAATGGGACTCAAGGTATACAAGTCCCCTGGTCTGGATGAAATGCATCCCATTAAAAGAGATGGCGGAAGTTATAGCAGATGCATTCGTTATAATCTACCAAAATTCTCTGGACTCTGGGGAGGTACCATCGGATTGGAAAGCAGCTAATGTAACACCTCTGTTTAAAAAAGGGGGCAGACAAAAGGCAGGTAACTATAGGCCGGTTAGTTTAACATCTGTAGTGGGGAAAATGCTTGAAGCTATTTTTAAGGAGGAAATAGCGGGACATCTAGATAGGAATAGTGCAATCAAGCAGACGCAACATGGATTCATGAAGGGGAAATCATGTTTAATTAATTTACTGGAATTCTTTGAGGATAGAACGAGCATGGTAGATAGAGGTGTACTGAGGGATGTGGTGTATTTAGATTTCCAAAAGGCATTCAATAAGGTGCCACACAAAAGGTTACTGCAGAAGATAAAGGTACGCGGAGTCAGAGGAAATGTATTAGCATGGATCGAGAATTGGTTGGCTAACAGAAAGCAGAGAGTCGGGATAAATGGGTCCTTTTCGGGTTGGAAATCGGTGGTTAGTGGTGTGCCACAGGGATCGGTGCTGGGACCACAACTGTTTACAATATACATAGATGACCTGGAAGAGGGGACTGAGTGTAGTGTAACAAAATTTGCAGATGACACAAAGATTAGTGGGAAAGCGGGTTGTGTAGAGGTCACAGAGAGGCTGCAAAGAGATTTAGATAGGTTAAGCGAATGGGCTAAGGTTTGGCAGATGGAATACAATGTCGGAAATGTGAGGTCATCCACCTTGGGGAAAAAAAACAATAAAAGGGAATATTATTTGACTGGGGAGAAATTACAACATGCTGCGGTGCAGAGGGACCTGGGGGTCCTTGTGCATGAAACTCTTTTTGGAGTTCACCTGCAAAACATAAAACATTAAACGGTGCCACCCGACCTGGGTGACATTCCAGACATTTACAAGGCCCTTTTTTTTTCCCCCTTTTTTGTTTTTTTTTGTGTTTTTTCTTTTTTTTTTGTTTTTTTTTTGGGCACTAAAATCACAATTTTTCCCCAGTGCCCCCTATAAAAGGGAAGGGGACACTAAAAGCACCGGCAATTAAAACAAATTTAACTTTAAAACGTAAAATCAAATTAAAATTTGGTTGCCGGGCGTGATGATGCACTCCAGTCCCTCCGGTGCCCACCTCTCGCGGAAGGCCGCGAGCGTACCGGTGGACACCGCGTGCTCCATCTCCAAGGACACCCTGGACCGGATGTAAGAGCGGAAGAGAGGCAGGCAGTCAGGTTGAACGACCCCCTCGACCGCCCGCTGCCTGGACCGGCTGATGGCACCCTTGGCCGTGCCCAGGAGCAGTCCTACGAGGAGGCCTTCGGACCTACCCGCTCCCCTCCGCACAGGGTGCCCAAAGATCAGGAGAGTGGGACTGAAGTGCAGCCAGAATTTCAGGAGCAGCCCCTTCAAATAATGGAACAGGGGCTGCAACCTTGTGCATTCAATAAAAACATGGAACACGGACTCCTCCAGACCGCAGAAATTGCAGGCGGCCTGGGAGTCCGTGAACCGGCTTAAAAATTTGTTGCACGGCACTGCTCCGTGCACCACCCTCCAGGCCAAGTCCCCGATGAATAGTGGGAGGACCCCTGCGTAGAGTGCCCTCCATCGGGGACCCCCGCCTCCTCCGGACGGCAAGATGGTACGCCATGGCGTGTCCGGACGGCCGGCGAGGATGGCAAAGTTGAGGGTGTGCAGGAGCAGCCCGTACAGGAAACCCCTCCGCGCGGAACTGAAAGGCACGGAGGGGATTTCCCCGAGGCGGCTCAAGTTGTGAGGCGCCGGCCCCCGAGGGAGGTTCCGGGGTTTGGCGCCGATGAGGAATTCCGTCCGGACGGGGGTCAGTTCGGACGGGATCTCCCCACGTGCTTGAGCCTCCTCGATGCACCTAACGGAGTCAGGGCCCAGAGCTGTTTTTAGCGACTCGATGGCATCGGCCGCGTGGCGGACGTTGGCAGAGTTTAGGCACCGCGCCAGCGTGTCTGGCGCCATCCAGCCCGCTCCTCCGCCATCGAGCAGGTCCCTGACCCTGGTCACCTCACCAGCCACAGCCCTCTCTTCCGACCGCCACATGAAGCCTCGGCCGTGGAGGTACGGATTCCCGAGCAGCGGCTCCTGCAGGACGGCCGCCACTCCAGCCGGCGGAGAGCTGCGCTTGGTGGAGACTTTGTTCCAGACCCTGATGAGTTCCCTGTAAAAGACAGGCAGCTCCCGGAGGGCGGTCCTGGCACCCCCCAAGTTCACAAACAGGAGCTGCGTGTCATAATTGAGGTCGAGCTGCTGGCGGAAGAAATACCTCGCCAGAGCGCACCACCTAGGAGGGGGCTCGACGTAAAGGTATCTCTGCAGGGTCTGAAGACGGAAAGTCGCGAGCTGGGCGCTGACGCACACCAACGACTGACCGCCCTCCTCAAGCGGGAGACTCAAGACCGCGGCAGAGACCCAGTGCTTCCTGTTGTTCCAGAAGAAGTCCACCAGCTTCTTCTGTATCTTGGCGACAAACGCAGGGGGAGGGGTCAAGGTGACCAGCCGGTACCACAGCATTGCGGCCACCAGCTGGTTTATGACTAGCGCTCGACCCCTGTAGGACAGCACTCGGAGCAGTCCTGTCCAGCGCCCTAGGCGAGCGGCGACCTTGGCCTCCAGCTCCTGCCAGTTCGCCGGCCAGGCTCCCTCGTCGGGGCTAAGGTAGACTCCCAGATAGAGGAGATGGGTCGTGCTCCAGGCAAAAGGCCTGAGCTCCTCCGGCAGGGAGTCCACCCGCCACTGACCCACCAGGAGTCCGGAACATTTCTCCCAGTTGATCCTGGCGGAGGACGCGGCCGAGTAAATCTCCTGGCACTCACGCATCCTCCGCAGGTCAGCGGGATCCTCTATCGCGAGGAGCACGTCATCGGCGTAAGCCGAGAGGACGACCTCCACGCCCGGCCCTTGCAGAGCCAGTCCCGTCAACCTCGTCCGCAAGAGGCGCAGGAAAGGCTCCACGCAAACGGCGTATAACTGGCCGGACATGGGGCATCCCTGGCGCACCCCTCTCCTAAAGCGAAGGGGCGCCGTCAAGGACCCGTTAACCTTAATCAGACACTCCGCGGCGGCGTACAAAAGTCGGATCCGGGCGACGAAATGCGTCCCGAACCCGAAAGCGCGCAGAGTTCCGAGCAGATAGTCGTGATCCACCCTGTCGAACGCCTTCTCTTGGTCGAGGGATAGGAAGGCGACCGACAGACCAGCCTCCTGGGAACAATGGATGAGGTCCCGGACCAGATGGATGTTATCGTGGATTGTCCGGCCCGGGACCGTGTATGACTGGTCGGGGTGGATCATGTGGTCCAGCACGGCACCAAGGCGAGCAGACATCGCCCTGGCGAAGATTTTGTAGTCCGTGCTGAGGAGGGAGACCGGGCGCCAGTTCTTAAGGAGGCGGAGATCGCCCTTCTTAGGCAGCAGGACGATGACTGCCCTGCGCCAAGAGAGGGGCATCTCCCCGGTCGCCAGACTTTCCCCCAGGACCCGCGCATAGTCGCTCCCCAGGACGTCCCAGAACGCCCTGTGGAACTCCACGGTCAGCCCGTCCAGCCCCGGGGATTTTCCCCTCGAGAGCCGGGCGAGGGCACCGGTCAGCTCCGCCAGGCTTAGCGGAGCTTCCAGATTTTCGGCGCCCTCCGGGCCGACCTTCGGCAGGTCCTCCCACAAAACTCTACGCGCTTCCTCGCTGGACGGATCCGGAGAGAACAGAGCCCCGTAATATTCACGGACCCTGTTGTTGACGCCCTCCGGATCCGAGACGAGAGAGCCGTCGTCGGCCAGCAGCGTCAAGAGCTGCTTACGGACACTCTGCCTTTTTTCCAGCGAGTAGAAGAAGGGGGAGCCGCGGTCCAGATCCCGCAGGAACCGGATCCGCGACCTCACGAACGCGCCTCGGGACCCGACGAGCTGCAGGTCCTTCAGCGCGGCCTTCTTCGCTTCGTACACCGTCCGCAGGGCCGGGCCCTGGACGACTTGACCGAGACGGGCTTCCAGGTCGAGCACCTCTTTTTCTAGGCGCCCGACTCTGGCCGCCCGCCTCTTGGTCGACCCCCTCGCGTACTCTTGACAGAAGACGCGGACGTGAGCCTTGCCCACGTCCCACCATAGCCTCAAGGAGGGGAAGCCCCCCTGCTTCCTTCTCCAGTCGGACCAGAATCGACGGAACGAGTCCCGGAACCGCACGTCCTCCAGCAGCCGGTTGTTAAAGTGCCAGTACGCGGACCCCGTCCTCGCGCGGAGCGAAGCGAGCTCCGCCCACACCAGGTGGTGGTCCGAACACGGCACCGGCCGCATGGAGGCCGCCGAGACGCAGGAAACGTACGCCCGAGACACGTAAAGGCGGTCGACTCTAGACCATCCAACTCCAGGCCTCACCCAAGTAAAGGCGCTGGAGTCGGGGTGGAGATTTCGCCAGACGTCCACCAAGTCGAAGGACCCGACCAGGTCCCTCAACTTCTCCATCGCCGTCATGCACTGCGGGGCACCGGAGCGGTCCCTCGCCTCGAGGGTGCAGTTAAAATCCCCCCCGAGGACAATGCAGTCGCCGACGTCGACGGAGCCAAGAAGAGCGGACACCTCTTCAAAGAAGCGCGTTTGCTGCGGGCCGGGATGAGGGGCGTACACGTTCACGTGATGGAGCGGCACGTCCCCCAGGCGAACCGTTACGTGCAGCAAGCGGCCTGGCACGGGCTCCTCGACCCCCAAGATCTCCGGCTGAAAATGCGGGCCCAGCAAGATGGCCACCCCACTAGAAATGGCGGTGAGGTGGCTCATGCGGACCTCTCCTTGCCATTCCAGGAGCCACGTGGCTTCGTCTCCCGGAACGGTGTGGGTTTCTTGCAGGAAGCACACCGCATATTTCCCCTCCCGCAGGAGCGAAAAATTGTCAAATCTACGGCGTGCCCCTCTGCCGCCGTTGATGTTGAGGCTGGCTATGGTTATCTTCATGGCAAAAGCATAGTGCAACCTCTACCTTAACCTATTGTGGGGGAGGGAGCGGAGTCTTTTGTTGAACTCCGCTCCCTCCGCAGCCCAGCGAGGAGTCCCTCGAGCTCGCGCAGCTCAAGGTGCTGCTCCTTTGTCAAGGGCCCGCCCGCGGCCAAGGTTTTAACGGCGGCGCGGACAGACCCCTTGATCAGCTCTGGCTCGGACCATTTTTCCAGGGCCAGTCGGGCTTGGTCGCGGCGACCCCGGCTCTGGGCCAAAAAGTCCCGGAGTTCCTTTGCAGGAATGAGGAGGGCCTCAGCGGCGGCCGCGAGCAGATCCACCGCCTCACTGGCGGTGGTCTCTAGGTCTTCACCCGCGTCCCCCACCGAGTCCCCGTCCTCCTCCGGGAGGTGGCCGCCAGCAGCCAGCCCATCGACCGCACAAGGTACGGCAAATGAACCGGCTGCTCCAACCGGCCCTGGCACTGCCCCGATCCCACCCCCAGGATCGTCGGCAGAGGAGTCCCCACTGGGCTCTTTTAAAAATGGTGCTGGGTCGGGAAATGACAGCGGAAGGGGTTCCCCCTCCGCCCCAGGAACCGGAGAACAAGGAGAGACCCGGCCATAGGAGATCCCCAGGCTCCCCAAGTGCTCCAGCTCCAAAGTAAGAGGCGAGGGTGGGTGTTCCTCCCCCTCCCCGCTGCCACCCCCCGGCCCAGCATCTACAGTTTCATTAAAAACAGTAAATTGTGTTTCTGCCGGGTCGAGCGTCTCCCGCGGGAAGTTGGGTATTGGCTGGGCGGGCTCAGGTTCGGCCTTTTCGGCCTCGCCCGCCTCAGTCCCCGGGACGCCCGGCCCGGCGGCTACGCATTCCTCCGCGGTCCCCACGCCCCCCACGACAGGCAGATCTTCCACTCCATCCCCGGGAGGCAGAGGCTGGGCAGCCTCAACTGTTTCACCCTCCCCGGGGACAGACTCCTCCCGCCTACGGCGCTGCTTGGGGGCGCTGGTTGGGGACGCGGGACACGCGGCGGGCACCAACTCCTCCACGGAGGGATGTTGTTCCCCCTCCGTCTCATCGGAGCCGTGCCTCCTTTTGTTCCTGGGGGCGCGCGGAGGCAGGGAGACCCCCATGTCTGCCGAGGCCTCCCGCTCCGCCCCCTCCTTTTCCTTTTCTTGCGCGCGCCTGGGCCCCCCTGTGATGTTATTCAAGGGCCCGGGCACGGGCTTGGGGCACCACGCGCTCGCCGGTGACTGGGTTGGGCTGAGCGCGGTGGTCAAATTGTCTGGCGCACCGAGGGGACCCGCCTCTGGATGTTTTGTCTTCTTCCGCGCCTTCCTTCCGGTCGGACGCTCTCCCTCCCCCCCGCCGGAGGCCCTGAAAACAAAGGCCTCCGACGATGCCCGCGCACCTACGGCTCCCGGCACGCGGACGCAACTAGGGGGAGGGGTGGCGGCGGCGCCAGTCTTGGCCGCCTTCGGTGGTTTGGCGGCCTTGGAGGCGGGGCAGTTCTTACGAACATGCCCCACCTCCCTGCAGGCATGGCACCGCACGCCGTCCGACGTCCAGAAGACGCGGTAGGCAGTCCCCTCGTGCACCACGTTAAATTTCCCCTCCGTTGTCTCCTCCCGCGCCAGCCGGACAAAGAGCTGGCGGCGGAAGGAGAACACATGGCGCAGGCTGTTCTCCCTGAGGCCGAGCGGTATGGGGTTGATCCCCGACCTTACCTCCCCCAGTTGGTGTAGGTGAGGGAGGAGGAGCTCAGCGGGAACAAAGGGCGGGACGTTTGAAATGATGACCCTCTGCGCGGTGGCCTCGAGAGGGTCCACCGGCAGGAACGTCCCGCCCACCGTGAGCCCCTTTTCAAGGGCCAGGGACACCGCCCGCTCCGACCCCAGGAAGAACACGGCCTTCCCAGACATCTTGGAGGCTGCGACAATGGCCGAGGGGCCGACTACCCCAGCCATCGCCCGCACGCACTCCTCAATGCTCATTGTGGGGTGAGTGTAGCTCTTGACCCCGTGTTTTTTTGTAATGAGTCTGAATGGTGGCAGGGCAGCGGGTGGCGCAGGAGGTGCCGTGGAAGCGGTTGCCACCTGCGCATACGTCTTCGCTGGCCCTGCCACCGGCGTGGATGGGGTCGCCATCACAGGGTCCCTTTAAGGGCTACACCCACCCCAAAGTCACAGGCCTTAATGGTCTTTAATGGCCTCGTATATTAACTGAGCAGAGGAGCCCTTAACGAGGCACCTCTCCCCTCGTTGACAATTGGGGAGAGGCCTTGCTCCCTCTGCTCAGTTGTCTTAATTGGTTTTGTTTTTTTTGTAAATTTGGAAGGAAGAGGCCTCAGAGAGAGAGGGGAGAAACAGAATAGCAGAGAAAGAGGGAGGGGGTGGGAAGGGGGGGGGGGACTGCGAGGGCAGGTCTCCCCTCGCAGCTGTGGGTGGGTGCACTCCCCAGATGGCAAAACACAAAAGTCTTTGGGGTGGTCTTCAGGTGGGGGGAGAAGATGTCTTCACCTGGGGTAGCTGGAGCCACCAGGCACTCCTAACGATCTTTAATTGGGTGATTAAGAAAAACAACAATCTTCAGCCTGGTAGCTCCAGCTATCCCAGGCTAGGCAAATGTGGGGGGGTGGGGGGGGTTCCAATTGTGGGGGGGGCCCAGTTGTAAGCAAGGCCCCCACACACACTACCACACACACACACACCCCCCGCGATGTTCCGGCCCTCAGTGGTCTTCTTTCCTCCCCCCACCGATACAACAAAGTCTGTTTGGGGAAATGCACCCACACCCACCTGTAGAATGTTGGGTCTCCCTCCTTCCACACTGGATGTTGTTGGTCTTTTCCCCCTCTCTCCAACTCTTTGCAGAATGGTAAAGTTGTTTAAAGGTTTTCTGTTCTCCTCCTCTCCCTCTGGATAAAGTTGGTGTTGAAGCCCCTTCCTTCCTTCTCTTCCTGGGCTGGTCTCAGGGCTCTCCAGGCAGGAGCTAAGGTTGGTAGCTGCTCCTCTCACTGCTCACAGCTCCAACTGAGCAGGACACGCCTCTACTGCTTCACGATTGGTCCTTGTGCATGAAACTCTTTTGGGAGTTCACCTGCAAAACATAAAACATTGAACGGTGCCACCCGACCTGGGTGACACTCCAGACATTTACAAGGCCCTTTTTTTTTCCCCCCTTTTTTTTTTGTTTTTTTTTTTGGGCACTAAATTCACAATTTTTCCCCAGTGCCCCCTATAAAAGGGAAGGGGACACTAAAAGCACCGGCAATTAAAACAAATTTAACTTTAAAACGTAAAATCAAATTAAAATTTGGTTGCCGGGCGTGATGATGCACTCCAGTCCCTCCGGTGCCCACCTCTCGCGGAAGGCCGCGAGCGTACCGGTGGACACCGCGTGCTCCATCTCCAAGGACACCCTGGACCGGATGTAAGAGCGGAAGAGAGGCAGGCAGTCAGGTTGAACGACCCCCTCGACCGCCCGCTGCCTGGACCGGCTGATGGCACCCTTGGCCGTGCCCAGGAGCAGTCCTACGAGGAGGCCTTCGGACCTACCCGCTCCCCTCCGCACAGGGTGCCCAAAGATCAGGAGAGTGGGACTGAAGTGCAGCCAGAATTTCAGGAGCAGCCCCTTCAAATAATGGAACAGGGGCTGCAACCTTGTGCACTCCATAAAAACATGGAACACGGACTCCTCCAGACCGCAGAAATTGCAGGCGGCCTGGGAGTCCGTGAACCGGCTTAAAAATTTGTTGCACGGCACTGCTCCGTGCACCACCCTCCAGGCCAAGTCCCCGATGAATAGTGGGAGGACCCCTGCGTAGAGTGCCCTCCATCGGGGACCCCCGCCTCCTCCGGACGGCAAGATGGTACGCCATGGCGTGTCCGGACGGCCGGCGAGGATGGCAAAGTTGAGGGTGTGCAGGAGCAGCCCGTACAGGAAACCCCTCCGCGCGGAACTGAAAGGCACGGAGGGGATTTCCCCGAGGCGGCTCAAGTTGTGAGGCGCCGGCCCCCGAGGGAGGTTCCGGGGTTTGGCGCCGATGAGGAATTCCGTCCGGACGGGGGTCAGTTCGGACGGGATCTCCCCACGTGCTTGAGCCTCCTCGATGCACCTAACGGAGTCAGGGCCCAGAGCTGTTTTTAGCGACTCGATGGCATCGGCCGCGTGGCGGACGTTGGCAGAATTTAGGCGCCGCGCCAGCGTGTCTGGCGCCATCCAGCCCGCTCCTCCGCCATCGAGCAGGTCCCTGACCCTGGTCACCTCACCAGCCACAGCCCTCTCTTCCGACCGCCACATAAAGCCTCGGCCGTGGAGGTACGGATTCCCGAGCAGCGGTTCCTGCAGGACGGCCGCCACTCCAGCCGGCGGAGAGCTGCGCTTGGTGGAGACTTTGTTCCAGACCCTGATGAGTTCCCTGTAAATGACAGGCAGCTCCCGGAGGGCGGTCCTGGCACCCCCCAAGTTCACAAACAGGAGCTGCGTGTCATAATTGAGGTCGAGCTGCTGGCGGAAGAAATACCTCGCCAGAGCGCACCACCGAGGAGGGGGCTCGACGTAAAGGTATCTCTGCAGGGTCTGAAGACGGAAAGTCGCGAGCTGGGCGCTGACGCACACCAACGACTGACCGCCCTCCTCAAGCGGGAGACTCAAGACCGCGGCAGAGACCCAGTGCTTCCTGTTGTTCCAGAAGAAGTCCACCAGCTTCTTCTGTATCTTGGCGACAAACGCAGGGGGAGGGGTCAAGGTGACCAGCCGGTACCACAGCATTGCGGCCACCAGCTGGTTTATGACTAGCGCTCGACCCCTGTAGGACAGCACTCGGAGCAGTCCTGTCCAGCGCCCTAGGCGAGCGGCGACCTTGGCCTCCAGCTCCTGCCAGTTCGCCGGCCAGGCTCCCTCGTCGGGGCTAAGGTAGACTCCCAGATAGAGGAGATGGGTCGTGCTCCAGGCAAAAGGCCTGAGCTCCTCCGGCAGGGAGTCCACCCGCCACTGACCCACCAGGAGTCCGGAACATTTCTCCCAGTTGATCCTGGCGGAGGACGCGGCCGAGTAAATCTCCTGGCACTCACGCATCCTCCGCAGGTCAGCGGGATCCTCTACCGCGAGGAGCACGTCATCGGCGTAAGCCGAGAGGACGACCTCCACGCCCGGCCCTTGCAGAGCCAGTCCCGTCAACCTCGTCCGCAAGAGGCGCAGGAAAGGCTCCACGCAAACGGCGTATAACTGGCCGGACATGGGGCATCCCTGGCGCACCCCTCTCCTAAAGCGAAGGGGCGCCGTCAAGGACCCGTTAACCTTAATCAGACACTCCGCGGCGGCGTACAAAAGTCGGATCCGGGCGACGAAATGCGTCCCGAACCCGAAAGCGCGCAGAGTTCCGAGCAGATAGTCGTGATCCACCCTGTCGAACGCCTTCTCTTGGTCGAGGGATAGGAAGGCGACCGACAGACCAGCCTCCTGGGAGCAATGGATGAGGTCCCGGACCAGATGGATGTTGTCGTGGATCGTCCGGCCCGGGACCGTGTATGACTGGTCGGGGTGGATCATGTGGTCCAGCACGGCACCAAGGCGAGCAGACATCGCCCTGGCGAAGATTTTGTAGTCCGTGCTGAGGAGGGAGACCGGGCGCCAGTTCTTAAGGAGGCGGAGATCGCCCTTCTTAGGCAGCAGGACGATGACTGCCCTGCGCCAAGAGAGGGGCATCTCCCCGGTCGCCAGACTTTCCCCCAGGACCCGCGCGTAGTCGCTCCCCAGGACGTCCCAGAACGCCCTGTGGAACTCCACGGTCAGCCCGTCCAGCCCCGGGGATTTTCCCCTCGAGAGCCGGGCGAGGGCACCGGTCAGCTCCGCCAGGCTTAGCGGAGCTTCCAGATTTTCGGCGCCCTCCGGGCTGACCTTCGGCAGGTCCTCCCACAAAACTCTACGCGCTTCCTCGCTGGACGGATCCGGAGAGAACAGAGCCCCGTAATATTCACGGACCCTGTTGTTGACGCCCTCCGGATCCGAGACGAGAGAGCCGTCGTCGGCCAGCAGCGTCAAGAGCTGCTTACGGACACTCTGCCTTTTTTCCAGCGAGTAGAAGAAGGGGGAGCCGCGGTCCAGATCCCGCAGGAACCGGATCCGCGACCTCACGAACGCGCCTCGGGACCCGACGAGCTGCAGGTCCTTCAGCGCGGCCTTCTTCGCTTCGTACACCGTCCGCAGGGCCGGGTCCTGGACGTCTTGACCGAGACGGCCTTCCAGGTCGAGCACCTCTTTTTCTAGGCGCCCGACTCTGGCCGCCCGCCTCTTGGTCGACCCCCTCGCGTACTCTTGACAGAAGACGCGGACGTGAGCCTTGCCCACGTCCCACCATAGCCTCAAGGAGGGGAAGCCCCCCTGCTTCCTTCCCCAGTCGGACCAGAATCGACGGAACGAGTCCTGGAACCGCACGTCCTCCAGCAGCCGGTTGTTAAAGTGCCAGTACGCGGACCCCGTCCTCGCGCGGAGCGAAGCGAGCTCCGCCCACACCAGGTGGTGGTCCGAACACGGCACCGGCCGCATGGAGGCCGCCGGGACGCAGGAAACGTACGCCCGAGACACGTAAAGGCGGTCGACTCTAGACCATCCAACTCCAGGCCTCACCCAAGTAAAGGCGCTGGAGTCGGGGTGGAGATTTCGCCAGACGTCCACCAAGTCGAAGGACCCGACCAGGTCCCTCAACTTCTCCATCGCCGTCATGCACTGCGGGGCACCGGAGCGGTCCCTCGCCTCGAGGGTGCAGTTAAAATCCCCCCCGAGGACAATGCAGTCGCCGACGTCGACGGAGCCAAGAAGAGCGGACACCTCTTCAAAGAAGCGCGTTTGCTGCGGGCCGGGATGAGGGGCGTACACGTTCACGAGATGGAGCGGCACGTCCCCCAGGCGAACCGTTACGTGCAGCAAGCGGCCTGGCACGGGCTCCTCGACCCCCAAGATCTCCGGCTGAAAATGCGGGCCCAGCAAGATGGCCACCCCACTAGAAATGGCGGTGAGGTGGCTCATGCGGACCTCTCCTTGCCATTCCAGGAGCCACGTGGCTTCGTCTCCCGGAACGGTGTGGGTTTCTTGCAGGAAGCACACCGCATATTTCCCCTCCCGCAGGAGCGAAAAATTGTCAAATCTACGGCGTGCCCCTCTGCCGCCGTTGATGTTGAGGCTGGCTATGGTTATCTTCATGGCAAAAGCATAGTGCAACCTCTACCTTAACCTATTGTGGGGGAGGGAGCGGAGTCTTTTGTTGAACTCCGCTCCCTCCGCAGCCCAGCGAGGAGTCCCTCGAGCTCGCGCAGCTCAAGGTGCTGCTCCTTTGTCAAGGGCCCGCCCGCGGCCAAGGTTTTAACGGCGGCGCGGACGGACCCCTTGATCAGCTCCGGCTCGGACCATTTTTCCAGGGCCAGTCGGGCTTGGTCGCGGCGACCCCGGCTCTGGGCCAAAAAGTCCCGGAGTTCCTTTGCAGGAACGAGGAGGGCCTCAGCGGCGGCCGCGAGCAGATCCACCGCCTCACTGGCGGTGGTCTCTAGGTCTTCACCCGCGTCCCCCACCGAGTCCCCGTCCTCCTCCGGGAGGTGGCCGCCAGCAGCCGGCCCATCGACCGCACAAGGTACGGCAAATGAACCGGCCGCTCCAACCGGCCCTGGCACTGCCCCGATCCCACCCCCAGGATCGTCAGCAGAGGAGTCCCCACTGGGCTCTTTTAAAAATGGTGCTGGGTCGGGAAATGACAGCGGAAGGGGTTCCCCCTCCGCCCCAGGAACCGGAGAACAAGGAGAGACCCGGCCATAGGAAATCCCCAGGCCCTCCAAGTGCTCCAGCTCCAAAGTAAGAGGCGAGGGTGGGTGTTCCTCCCCCTCCACGCTGCCACCCCCCGGCCCAGCATCTACAGTTTCATTAAAATCAATATATTTTGTTTCTGCCGGGTCGAGCAACTCCCGGGGGAAGTTGGGTAATAGCTGGGCGGGCTCAGGTTCGGCCTTTTCGGCCTCGCCCGCCTCAGTCCCCGGGACGCCCGGCCCGGCGGCTACGCATTCCTCCGCGGTCCCCACGCCCCCCACGACAGGCAGATCTTCCACTCCATCCCCGGGAGGCAGAGGCTGGGCAGCCTCAACTGTCTCACCCTCCCCGGGGAAAGACTCCTCGCGCCTGCAGCGCAATTTGGGGGCGCTGGTGGGGGACGCGGGACACGCGGCGGGCACCGACTCCTCCGCGGAGGGATGTTGTTCCCCCTCCGCGTCATTGGGGCGGTGCCTCTTTTTGTTCCTGGGGGCGCGCGGAGTCAGGGAGACCTCCATGTCTGCCGAGGCCTCCCGCTCCGCCCCCCCCTTTTCCTTTTCTTGCCCGCGCCCGGGCCCCTCTGTGGTGTTGTTCAAGGGCTCGGGCACGGGCTCGAGGCACCCCGCGCTCGCCGGTGACGGGGTTGGGCTGAGCGCGGTGGTCAAATTATCCGGCGCACCGAGGGGACCCGCCTCTTGATGTTTTGTCTTCTTCCGCGCCTTCTTTCCGGTCGGACGCTCTCCCTCCCCCCCGCCGGAGGCCCTGAAAACAAAGGCCTCCGACGATGCCCGCGCACCCATGGCTCCCGGCACGCGGACGCAACTAGGGGGAGGGGTGGCGGCAGCGCCAGCCTTGGCCGCCTTCGGTGGTTTGGCGGCCTTGGAGGCGGGGCAGTTCTTGCGAACATGCCCCACCTCCCTGCAGGCATGGCACCGCACGCCGTCCGACGTCCAGAAGACGCGGTAGGCAGTCCCCTCGTGCACCACATTAAAGTGCCCTTCTGTCATGTCCTCCCGCGCCAGCCGGACAAAGAGCTGGGGGCGGAAGGAGAACACATGGCGCAGGCTGTTCTCCCTGAGGCCGAGCGGTATGGGGTTGATCCCTGACCTTACCTCCCCCAGTTGTTGTAGGTGAGGGAGGAGGAGCCCAGCGGGAACAAAGGGCGGGACGTTCGACACGATGACCCTCTGCGCGGTGGCTTCGAGAGGATCCACCGGCAGGAACGTCCCGCCCACCGTGAGCCCCTTTTCGAGGGCCAGGGACACCGCCCGCTCCGACCCCAGGAAGAAAACAGCCTTCCCAGACATCTTGGAGGCTGCGACAATGGCCGAGGGGCCGACTACCCCAGCCATCGCCCGCACGCACTCCTCGATGCTCATTGTGGGGTGAGTGTAGCTCTTGACCCCGTGTTTTTTTGTTATAAGTGTAAATGGTGGCAGGGCAGCGGGTGGCGCAGGAGGTGCTGTGGAAGCGGTTGCCACCTGCGCATACGTCCTGGCTGGCCCTGCCACCGGCGTGGATGGGGTCGCCATCACGGGGTCCCTTTAAGGGCTACACCCACCCCAAAGTCACAGGCCTTAATGGTCTTTAATGGCCTCGTGTATTTAACTGAGCAGAGGAGCCCTTAACGAGGCACCTCTCCCCTCGTTGACAATTGGGGAGAGGCCTTGCTCCCTCTGCTCAGTTGTCTTAATTGTTTTTTTTTAAAAAATTTGGAAGGAAAGGGTTCTCAGAGAGAGAGGGGAGAAACAGAGTAGCAGAGAAAAGAGAGAGGGGGGTGGGAAGGGGGGGGGCTGCGAGGGCAGGTCTCTCCTCGCAGCTGTGGGTGGGTGCACTGCCCAGATGGCAAAACACAAAAGTCTTTGAGGTGGTCTTCAGGTGGGGGGAGAAGATGTCTTCACCTGGGGTAGCTGGAGCCACCAGGCACTCCTAACGATCTTTAATTGGGTGATTAATAACAATCTTCAGCCTGGTAGCTCCAGCTATCCCAGGCTAGGCAAATGTGGGGGGTGGGGGGGGGTTCCAATTGTGGGGGGGGGCCTAGTTGTAAGCACGGCCCCCACGCACACTACCACACACACACACACCCCCCGCGATGTTCCGGCCCTCAGTGGTCTTCTTTCCTCCCCCCACCGATACAACAAAGTCTGTTTGGGGAAATGCACCCACACCCACCTGTAGAATGTAGAGTCTCCCTCCTTCCACACTGGATGGTTGTTGTGGTTTTTCCCCCTCTCTCCAACTCCTTGCAGAATGGTAAAAGTTGTTAAAGTTTTCTGCTTTCTCCTCCTCTCCCTCTGGGTAAAAGTTGAAGGTGAAGCCCCTTCCTTCCTTCTCCTCCTGGGCTGGTCTCAGGGCTCTACAGGCAGGAGCTCAAGTTGCTAGCTGCCTCTCTCACTGCTCACAGCTCCAACTGTGCAGGACACACCTCCACTGCTCCACGATTGGTTCCTTGTTGCTGAAACTCTTTTAGGAGTCTACCTGCAAAACATAAACAACATTAAACTGTGCCACCCGACCTGGGTGACACAGCAGACATTTTCAAGGCCCCTTTTTTTTTTTGGTTTTTGGTTTTTTTTTTTGGGGCGCTAAAATCAAATTTTTCCAGTGCCCCCTATAAAAGGAGAGGGGGACACTAAAAACACCGGCAATTAAAACAAATTAAACTTTAAAACGTAAAATCAAATTAAAATTTGGTTGGCGGGCGTGATGATGCACTCCAGTCCCTCCGGTGCCCACCTCTCGCGGAAGGCCGCGAGCGTACCGGTGGACACCGCGTGCTCCATCTCCAAGGACACCCTGGATCGGATGTAAGAGCGGAAGAGAGGCAGGCAGTCAGGTTGAACGACCCCCTCGACCGCCCGCTGCCTGGACCGGCTGATGGCACCCTTGGCCGTGCCCAGGAGCAGTCCTACGAGGAGGCCCTCGGACCTACCCGCTCCCCTCCGCACAGGGTGCCCAAAGATCAGGAGAGTGGGACTGAAGTGCAGCCAGAATTTCAGGAGCAGCCCCTTCAAATAGTGAAACAGGGGCTGCAACCTTGTGCATTCAATAAAAACATGGAACACGGACTCCTCCAGACCGCAGAAATTGCAGGCGGCCTGGGAGTCCGTGAACCGGCTTAAAAATTTGTTGCACGGCACTGCTCCGTGCACCACCCTCCAGGCCAAGTCCCCGATGAATAGTGGGAGGACCCCTGCGTAGAGTGCCCTCCATCGGGGACCCCCGCCTCCTCCGGACGGCAAGATGGTACGCCATGGCGTGTCCGGACGGCCGGCGAGGATGGCAAAGTTGAGGGTGTGCAGGAGCAGCCCGTACAGGAAACCCCTCCGCGCGGAACTGAAAGGCACGGAGGGGATTTCCCCGAGGCGGCTCAAGTTGTGAGGCGCCGGCCCCCGAGGGAGGTTCCGGGGTTTGGCGCCGATGAGGAATTCCGTCCGGACGGGGGTCAGTTCGGACGGGATCTCCCCACGTGCTTGAGCCTCCTCGATACACCTAACGGAGTCAGGGCCCAGAGCTGTTTTTAGCGACTCGATGGCATCGGCCGCGCGGCGGACGTTGGCAGAATTTAGGCGCCGCGCCAGCGTGACTGGCGCCATCCAGCCCGCTCCTCCGCCATCGAGCAGGTCCCTGACCCTGGTCACCTCACCAGCCACAGCCCTCTCTTCCGACCGCCACATGAAGCCTCGGCCGTGGAGGTACGGATTCCCGAGCAGCGGTTCCTGCAGGACGGCCGCCACTCCAGCCGGCGGAGAGCTGCGCTTGGTGGAGACTTTGTTCCAGACCCTGATGAGTTCCCTGTAAAAGACAGGCAGCTCCCGGAGGGCGGTCCTGGCACCCCCCAAGTTCACAAACAGGAGCTGCGTGTCATAATTGAGGTCGAGCTGCTGGCGGAAGAAATACCTCGCCAGAGCACACCACCTAGGAGGGGGCTCGACGTAAAGGTATCTCTGCAGGGTCTGAAGACGGAAAGTCGCGAGCTGGGCGCTGACGCACACCAACGACTGACCGCCCTCCTCAAGCGGGAGACTCAAGACCGCGACAGAGACCCAGTGCTTCCTGTTGTTCCAGAAGAAGTCCACCAGCTTCTTCTGTATCTTGGCGACAAACGCAGGGGGAGGGGTCAAAGTGACCAGCCGGTACCACAGCATTGCGGCCACCAGCTGGTTTATGACTAGCGCTCGACCCCTGTAGGACAGCACTCGGAGCAGTCCTGTCCAGCGCCCTAGGCGAGCGGCGACCTTGGCCTCCAGCTCCTGCCAGTTCGCCGGCCAGGCTTCCTCGTCGGGGCTAAGGTAGACTCCCAGATAGAGGAGATGGGTCGTGCTCCAGGCAAAAGGCCTGAGCTCCTCCGGCAGGGAGTCCACCCGCCACTGACCCACCAGGAGTCCGGAACATTTCTCCCAGTTGATCCTGGCGGAGGACGCGGCCGAGTAAATCTCCTGGCACTCACGCATCCTCCGCAGGTCAGCGGGATCCTCTACCGCGAGGAGCACGTCATCGGCGTAAGCCGAGAGGACGACCTCCACGCCCGGCCCTTGCAGAGCCAGTCCCGTCAACCTCGTCCGCAAGAGGCGCAGGAAAGGCTCCACGCAAACGGCGTATAACTGGCCGGACATGGGGCATCCCTGGCGCACCCCTCTCCTAAAGCGAAGGGGCGCCGTCAAGGACCCGTTAACCTTAATCAGACACTCCGCGGCGGCGTACAAAAGTCGGATCCGGGCGACGAAATGCGTCCCGAACCCGAAAGCGCGCAGAGTTCCGAGCAGATAGTCGTGATCCACCCTGTCGAACGCCTTCTCTTGGTCGAGGGATAGGAAGGCGACCGACAGACCAGCCTCCTGGGAGCAATGGATGAGGTCCCGGACCAGATGGATGTTGTCGTGGATTGTCCGGCCCGGGACCGTGTATGACTGGTCGGGGTGGATCATGTGGTCCAGCACGGCACCAAGGCGAGCAGACATCGCCCTGGCGAAGATTTTGTAGTCCGTGCTGAGGAGGGAGACCGGGCGCCAGTTCTTAAGGAGGCGGAGATCGCCCTTCTTAGGCAGCAGGACGATGACTGCCCTGCGCCAAGAGAGGGGCATCTCCCCGGTCGCCAGACTTTCCCCCAGGACCCGCGCGTAGTCGCTCCCCAGGACGTCCCAGAACGCCCTGTGGAACTCCACGGTCAGCCCGTCCAGCCCCGGGGATTTTCCCCTCGAGAGCCGGGCGAGGGCACCGGTCAGCTCCGGCAGGCTTAGCGGAGCTTCCAGATTTTCGGCGCCCTCCGGGCCGACCTTCGGCAGGTTCTCCCACAAAACTCTACGCGCTTCCTCGCTGGACGGATCCGGAGAGAACAGAGCCCCGTAATATTCACGGACCCTGTTGTTGACGCCCTCCGGATCCGAGACGAGAGAGCCGTCGTCGGCCAGCAGCGTCAAGAGCTGCTTACGGACACTCTGCCTTTTTTCCAGCGAGTAGAAGAAGGGGGAGCCGCGGTCCAGATCCCGCAGGAACCGGATCCGCGACCTCACGAACGCGCCTCGGGACCCGACGAGCTGCAGGTCCTTCAGCGCGGCCTTCTTCGCTTCGTACACCGTCCGCAGGGCCGGGTCCTGGACGACTTGACCGAGACGGGCTTCCAGGTCGAGCACCTCTTTTTCTAGGCGCCCGACTCTGGCCGCCCGCCTCTTGGTCGACCCCCTCGCGTACTCTTGACAGAAGACGCGGACGTGAGCCTTGCCCACGTCCCACCATAGCCTCAAGGAGGGGAAGCCCCCCTGCTTCCTTCTCCAGTCGGACCAGAATCGACGGAACGAGTCCTGGAACCGCACGTCCTCCAGCAGCCGGTTGTTAAAGTGCCAGTACGCGGACCCCGTCCTCGCGCGGAGCGAAGCGAGCTCCGCCCACACCAGGTGGTGGTCCGAACACGGCACCGGCCGCATGGAGGCCGCCGGGACGCAGGAAACGTACGCCCGAGACACGTAAAGGCGGTCGACTCTAGACCATCCAACTCCAGGCCTCACCCAAGTAAAGGCGCTGGAGTCGGGGTGGAGATTTCGCCAGACGTCCACCAAGTCGAAGGACCCGACCAGGTCCCTCAACTTCTCCATCGCCGTCATGCACTGCGGGGCACCGGAGCGGTCCCTCGCCTCGAGGGTGCAGTTAAAATCCCCCCCGAGGACAATGCAGTCGCCGACGTCGACGGAGCCAAGAAGAGCGGACACCTCTTCAAAGAAGCGCGTTTGCTGCGGGCCGGGATGAGGGGCGTACACGCTCACGAGATGGAGCGGCACGTCCCCCAGTCGAACCGTTACGTGCAGCAAGCGGCCTGGCACGGGCTCCTCGACCCCCAAGATCTCCGGCTGAAAATGCGGGCCCAGCAAGATGGCCACCCCACTAGAAATGGCGGTGAGGTGGCTCATGCGGACCTCTCCTTGCCATTCCAGGAGCCACGTGGCTTCGTCTCCCGGAACGGTGTGGGTTTCTTGCAGGAAGCACACCGCATATTTCCCCTCCCGCAGGAGCGAAAAATTGTCAAATCTACGGCGTGCCTCTCTGCCGCCGTTGATGTTGAGGCTGGCTATGGTTATCTTCATGGCAAAAGCATAGTGCAACCTCTACCTTAACCTATTGTGGGGGAGGGAGCGGAGTCTTTTGTTGAACTCCGCTCCCTCCGCAGCCCAGCGAGGAGTCCCTCGAGCTCGCGCAGCTCAAGGTGCTGCTCCTTTGTCAAGGGCCCGCCCGCGGCCAAGGTTTTAACGGCGGCGCGGACGGACCCCTTGATCAGCTCCGGCTCGGACCATTTATCCAGGGCCAGTCGGGCTTGGTCGCGGCGACCCCGGCTCTGGGCCAAAAAGTCCCGGAGTTCCTTTGCAGGAACGAGGAGGGCCTCAGCGGCGGCCGCGAGCAGATCCACCGCCTCACTGGCGGTGGTCTCTAGGTCTTCACCCGCGTCCCCCACCGAGTCCCCGTCCTCCTCCGGGAGGTGGCCGCCAGCAGCCGGCCCATCGACCGCACAAGGTACGGCAAATGAACCGGCCGCTCCAACCGGCCCTGCACTGCCCCGATCCCACCCCTAGGATCGTCGGCAGAGGAGTCCCCACTGGGCTCTTTTAAAAATGGTGCTGGGTCGGGAAATGACAGCGGAAGGGGTTCCCCCCCCGCCCCAGGAACCGGAGAACAAGGAGAGACCCGGCCATAGGAAATCCCCAGGCCCTCCAAGTGCTCCAGCTCCAAAGTAAGGGGCGAGGGTGGGTGTTCCTCCCCCTCCCCGCTGCCACCCCCCGGCAGGCCTTAATGGTCTTTAATGGCCTCTTATGTTAACTGAGCAGAGGAGCCCTTAACGAGGCACCTCTCCCCTCGTTGACAATTGGGGAGAGGCCTTGCTCCCTCTGCTCAGTTGTCTTAATTGGTTTTTTTTTTATTAATTTGGAAGGAAAGGGTTCTCAGAGAGAGAGGGGAGAAACAGAGTAGCAGAGAAAAGAGAGAGGGGGGTGGGAAGGGGGGGGGGCTGCGAGGGCAGGTCTCTCCTCGCAGCTGTGGGTGGGTGCACTCCCCAGATGGCAAAACACAAAAGTCTTTGAGGTGGTCTTCAGGTGGGGGGAGAAGATGTCTTCACCTGGGGTAGCTGGAGCCACCAGGCACTCCCAACGATCTTTAATTGGGTGATTAATAACAATCTTCAGCCTGGTAGCTCCAGCTATCCCAGGCTAGGCAAATGTGGGGGGTGGGGGGGGTTCCAATTGTGGGGGGGGGCCTAGTTGTAAGCACGGCCCCCACGCACACTACCACACACACACACACCCCCCGCGATGTTCCGGCCCTCAGTGGTCTTCTTTCCTCCCCCCACCGATACAACAAAGTCTGTTTGGGGAAATGCACCCACACCCACCTGTAGAATGTTGGGTCTCCCTCCTTCCACACTGGTTTGTTGTTGGTTTTTCCCCCTCTCTCCAACTCTTTGCAGAATGGTAAAAGTTGTTAATGTTTTCTGTTCTCCTCCTCTCCCTCTGGTTAGAGTGATGGTGAAGCCCCTTCCTTCCTTCTCCTCCTGGGCTGGTCTCAGGGCTCTCCAGGCAGGAGCTCAAGTTGCTAGCTGCCTCTCTCACTGCTCACAGCTCCAACTGTGCAGGACACACCTCCACTGCTCCACGATTGGTTCCTTGTTGCTGAAACTCTTTTAGAGTCTACCTGTGAAAACATAAAACAATAACGGTGCCACCCAACCTGGGTGACACTCCAGACATTTACAAGGCCCTTTTTTTCCCCCCCTTTTTTTGTTTTTTTTTTGTGTTTTTCTTTTTTTGGTTTTTTTTTTTGGGCACTAAAATCACAATTTTTCCCCAGTGCCCCCTATAAAAGGGAAGGGGACACTAAAAGCACCGGCAATTAAAACAAATTAACTTTAAAACGTAAAATCAAATTAAAATTTGGTTGCCGGGCGTGATGATGCACTCCAGTCCCTCCGGTGCCCACCTCTCGCGGAAGGCCGCGAGCGTACCGGTGGACACCGCGTGCTCCATCTCCAAGGACACCCTGGACCGGATGTAAGAGCGGAAGAGAGGCAGGCAGTCAGGTTGAACGACCCCCTCGACCGCCCGCTGCCTGGACCGGCTGATGGCACCCTTGGCCGTGCCCAGGAGCAGTCCTACGAGGAGGCCTTCGGACCTACCCGCTCCCCTCCGCACAGGGTGCCCAAAGATCAGGAGAGTGGGACTGAAGTGCAGCCAGAATTTCAGGAGCAGCCCCTTCAAATAATGGAACAGGGGCTGCAACCTCGTGCATTCCATAAAAACATGGAACACGGACTCCTCCAGACCGCAGAAATTGCAGGCGGCCTGGGAGTCCGTGAACCGGCTTAAAAATTTGTTGCACGGCACTGCTCCGTGCACCACCCTCCAGGCCAAGTCCCCGATGAATAGTGGGAGGACCCCTGCGTAGAGTGCCCTCCATCGGGGACCCCCGCCTCCTCCGGACGGCAAGATGGTACGCCATGGCGTGTCCGGACGGCCGGCGAGGATGGCAAAGTTGAGGGTGTGCAGGAGCAGCCCGTACAGGAAACCCCTCCGCGCGGAACTGAAAGGCACGGAGGGGATTTCCCCGAGGCGGCTCAAGTTGTGAGGCGCCGGCCCCCGAGGGAGGTTCCGGGGTTTGGCGCCGATGAGGAAATCCGTCCGGACGGGGGTCAGTTCGGACGGGATCTCCCCACGTACTTGAGCCTCCTCGATACACCTAACGGAGTCAGGGCCCAGAGCTGTTTTTAGCGACTCGATGGCATCGGCCGCGCGGCGGACGTTGGCAGAATTTAGGCGCCGCGCCAGCGTGACTGGCGCCATCCAGCCCGCTCCTCCGCCATCGAGCAGGTCCCTGACCCTGGTCACCTCACCAGCCACAGCCCTCTCTTCCGACCGCCACATGAAGCCTCGGCCGTGGAGGTACGGATTCCCGAGCAGCGGCTCCTGCAGGACGGCCGCCACTCCAGCCGGCGGAGAGCTGCGCTTGGTGGAGACTTTGTTCCAGACCCTGATGAGTTCCCTGTAAAAGACAGGCAGCTCCCGGAGGGCGGTCCTGGCACCCCCCAAGTTCACAAACAGGAGCTGCGTGTCATAATTGAGGTCGAGCTGCTGGCGGAAGAAATACCTCGCCAGAGCACACCACCTAGGAGGGGGCTCGACGTAAAGGTATCTCTGCAGGGTCTGAAGACGGAAAGTCGCGAGCTGGGCGCTGACGCACACCAACGACTGACCGCCCTCCTCAAGCGGGAGACTCAAGACCGCGACAGAGACCCAGTGCTTCCTGTTGTTCCAGAAGAAGTCCACCAGCTTCTTCTGTATCTTGGCGACAAACGCAGGGGGAGGGGTCAAAGTGACCAGCCGGTACCACAGCATTGCGGCCACCAGCTGGTTTATGACTAGCGCTCGACCCCTGTAGGACAGCACTCGGAGCAGTCCTGTCCAGCGCCCTAGGCGAGCGGCGACCTTGGCCTCCAGCTCCTGCCAGTTCGCCGGCCAGGCTTCCTCGTCGGGGCTAAGGTAGACTCCCAGATAGAGGAGATGGGTCGTGCTCCAGGCAAAAGGCCTGAGCTCCTCCGGCAGGGAGTCCACCCGCCACTGACCCACCAGGAGTCCGGAACATTTCTCCCAGTTGATCCTGGCGGAGGACGCGGCCGAGTAAATCTCCTGGCACTCACGCATCCTCCGCAGGTCAGCGGGATCCTCTACCGCGAGGAGCACGTCATCGGCGTAAGCCGAGAGGACGACCTCCACGCCCGGCCCTTGCAGAGCCAGTCCCGTCAACCTCGTCCGCAAGAGGCGCAGGAAAGGCTCCACGCAAACGGCGTATAACTGGCCGGACATGGGGCATCCCTGGCGCACCCCTCTCCTAAAGCGAAGGGGCGCCGTCAAGGACCCGTTAACCTTAATCAGACACTCCGCGGCGGCGTACAAAAGTCGGATCCGGGCGACGAAATGCGTCCCGAACCCGAAAGCGCGCAGAGTTCCGAGCAGATAGTCGTGATCCACCCTGTCGAACGCCTTCTCTTGGTCGAGGGATAGGAAGGCGACCGACAGACCAGCCTCCTGGGAACAATGGATGAGGTCCCGGACCAGATGGATGTTGTCGTGGATTGTCCGGCCCGGGACCGTGTATGACTGGTCGGGGTGGATCATGTGGTCCAGCACGGCACCAAGGCGAGCAGACATCGCCCTGGCGAAGATTTTGTAGTCCGTGCTGAGGAGGGAGACCGGGCGCCAGTTCTTAAGGAGGCGGAGATCGCCCTTCTTAGGCAGCAGGACGATGACTGCCCTGCGCCAAGAGAGGGGCATCTCCCCGGTCGCCAGACTTTCCCCCAGGACCCGCGCGTAGTCGCTCCCCAGGACGTCCCAGAACGCCCTGTGGAACTCCACGGTCAGCCCGTCCAGCCCCGGGGATTTTCCCCTCGAGAGCCGGGCGAGGGCACCGGTCAGCTCCGGCAGGCTTAGCGGAGCTTCCAGATTTTCGGCGCCCTCCGGGCCGACCTTCGGCAGGTTCTCCCACAAAACTCTACGCGCTTCCTCGCTGGACGGATCCGGAGAGAACAGAGCCCCGTAATATTCACGGACCCTGTTGTTGACGCCCTCCGGATCCGAGACGAGAGAGCCGTCGTCGGCCAGCAGCGTCAAGAGCTGCTTACGGACACTCTGCCTTTTTTCCAGCGAGTAGAAGAAGGGGGAGCCGCGGTCCAGATCCCGCAGGAACCGGATCCGCGACCTCACGAACGCGCCTCGGGACCCGACGAGCTGCAGGTCCTTCAGCGCGGCCTTCTTCGCTTCGTACACCGTCCGCAGGGCCGGGTCCTGGACGACTTGACCGAGACGGGCTTCCAGGTCGAGCACCTCTTTTTCTAGGCGCCCGACTCTGGCCGCCCGCCTCTTGGTCGACCCCCTCGCGTACTCTTGACAGAAGACGCGGACGTGAGCCTTGCCCACGTCCCACCATAGCCTCAAGGAGGGGAAGCCCCCCTGCTTCCTTCTCCAGTCGGACCAGAATCGACGGAACGAGTCCTGGAACCGCACGTCCTCCAGCAGCCGGTTGTTAAAGTGCCAGTACGCGGACCCCGTCCTCGCGCGGAGGGAAGCGAGCTCCGCCCACACCAGGTGGTGGTCCGAACACGGCACCGGCCGCATGGAGGCCGCCGGGACGCAGGAAACGTACGCCCGAGACACGTAAAGGCGGTCGACTCTAGACCATCCAACTCCAGGCCTCACCCAAGTAAAGGCGCTGGAGTCGGGGTGGAGATTTCGCCAGACGTCCACCAAGTCGAAGGACCCGACCAGGTCCCTCAACTTCTCCATCGCCGTCATGCACTGCGGGGCACCGGAGCGGTCCCTCGCCTCGAGGGTGCAGTTAAAATCCCCCCCGAGGACAATGCAGTCGCCGACGTCGACGGAGCCAAGAAGAGCGGACACCTCTTCAAAGAAGCGCGTTTGCTGCGGGCCGGGATGAGGGGCGTACACGCTCACGAGATGGAGCGGCACGTCCCCCAGTCGAACCGTTACGTGCAGCAAGCGGCCTGGCACGGGCTCCTCGACCCCCAAGATCTCCGGCTGAAAATGCGGGCCCAGCAAGATGGCCACCCCACTAGAAATGGCGGTGAGGTGGCTCATGCGGACCTCTCCTTGCCATTCCAGGAGCCACGTGGCTTCGTCTCCCGGAACGGTGTGGGTTTCTTGCAGGAAGCACACCGCATATTTCCCCTCCCGCAGGAGCGAAAAATTGTCAAATCTACGGCGTGCCTCTCTGCCGCCGTTGATGTTGAGGCTGGCTATGGTTATCTTCATGGCAAAAGCATAGTGCAACCTCTACCTTAACCTATTGTGGGGGAGGGAGCGGAGTCTTTTGTTGAACTCCGCTCCCTCCGCAGCCCAGCGAGGAGTCCCTCGAGCTCGCGCAGCTCAAGGTGCTGCTCCTTTGTCAAGGGCCCGCCCGCGGCCAAGGTTTTAACGGCGGCGCGGACGGACCCCTTGATCAGCTCCGGCTCGGACCATTTATCCAGGGCCAGTCGGGCTTGGTCGCGGCGACCCCGGCTCTGGGCCAAAAAGTCCCGGAGTTCCTTTGCAGGAACGAGGAGGGCCTCAGCGGCGGCCGCGAGCAGATCCACCGCCTCACTGGCGGTGGTCTCTAGGTCTTCACCCGCGTCCCCCACCGAGTCCCCGTCCTCCTCCGGGAGGTGGCCGCCAGCAGCCGGCCCATCGACCGCACAAGGTACGGCAAATGAACCGGCCGCTCCAACCGGCCCTGCACTGCCCCGATCCCACCCCTAGGATCGTCGGCAGAGGAGTCCCCACTGGGCTCTTTTAAAAATGGTGCTGGGTCGGGAAATGACAGCGGAAGGGGTTCCCCCCCCGCCCCAGGAACCGGAGAACAAGGAGAGACCCGGCCATAGGAAATCCCCAGGCCCTCCAAGTGCTCCAGCTCCAAAGTAAGGGGCGAGGGTGGGTGTTCCTCCCCCTCCCCGCTGCCACCCCCCGGCAGGCCTTAATGGTCTTTAATGGCCTCTTATGTTAACTGAGCAGAGGAGCCCTTAACGAGGCACCTCTCCCCTCGTTGACAATTGGGGAGAGGCCTTGCTCCCTCTGCTCAGTTGTCTTAATTGGTTTTTTTTTAATTAATTTGGAAGGAAAGGGTTCTCAGAGAGAGAGGGGAGAAACAGAGTAGCAGAGAAAAGAGAGAGGGGGGTGGGAAGGGGGGGGGGCTGCGAGGGCAGGTCTCTCCTCGCAGCTGTGGGTGGGTGCACTCCCCAGATGGCAAAACACAAAAGTCTTTGAGGTGGTCTTCAGGTGGGGGGAGAAGATGTCTTCACCTGGGGTAGCTGGAGCCACCAGGCACTCCCAACGATCTTTAATTGGGTGATTAATAACAATCTTCAGCCTGGTAGCTCCAGCTATCCCAGGCTAGGCAAATGTGGGGGGTGGGGGGGGTTCCAATTGTGGGGGGGGGCCTAGTTGTAAGCACGGCCCCCACGCACACTACCACACACACACACACCCCCCGCGATGTTCCGGCCCTCAGTGGTCTTCTTTCCTCCCCCCACCGATACAACAAAGTCTGTTTGGGGAAATGCACCCACACCCACCTGTAGAATGTTGGGTCTCCCTCCTTCCACACTGGTTTGTTGTTGGTTTTTCCCCCTCTCTCCAACTCTTTGCAGAATGGTAAAAGTTGTTAATGTTTTCTGTTCTCCTCCTCTCCCTCTGGTTAGAGTGATGGTGAAGCCCCTTCCTTCCTTCTCCTCCTGGGCTGGTCTCAGGGCTCTACAGGCAGGAGCTCAAGTTGCTAGCTGCCTCTCTCACTGCTCACAGCTCCAACTGTGCAGGACACACCTCCACTGCTCCACGATTGGTTCCTTGTTGCTGAATACCAAAAAGTTAGTTTGCAGGTGCAGCAGGTAATCAGGAAGGCGAATGGAATGTTGGCCTTCATTGCGAGAGGGATGGAGTACAAAAGCAGGGAGGTCCTGCTGCAACTGCACAGGGTATTGGTGAGGCCGCACCTGGAGTACTGCGTTCAGTTTTGGTCACCTTACTTAAGGAAGGATATACAAGCTTTGGAGGGGGTACAGAGATGATTTATTAGGCTGATTCCGGAGATGAAGGAGTTACCTTATGATGATAGATTGAGTAGACTGGGTCTTTACTCGTTGGAGTTCAGAAGGATGAGGGGTGATCTTATAGAAACATTTAAAATCATGAAAGGGATAGACAAGATAGAGGCAGAGAGGTTGTTTCCACTGGTCGGGGAGACGAGAACTAGGGGGCACAGCCTCAAAATACGGGGGAGCCAATTTAAAACCGAGTTGAAATATAGAAACATAGAACATAGAAACATAGAAACTAGGTGCAGGAGCAGGCCATTCAGCCCTTCTAGCCTGCACCGCCATTCAATGAGTTCATGGCTGAACATGAAACTTCAGTACCCCATTCCTGCTTTCTCACCATACCCCTTGATCCCCCGAGTAGTAAGGACTTCATCTAACTCCCTTTTGAATATATTTAGTGAATTGGCCTCAACTACTTTCTGTGGTAGAGAATTCCACAGGTTCACCACTCTCTGGGTGAAGAAGTTTCTCCTCATCTCGGTCCTAAATGGCTTACCCCTTATCCTCAGACTGTGACCCCTGGTTCTGGACTTCCCCAACATTGGGAGCATTCTTCCTGCATCTAACCTGTCTAAACCCATCAGAATTTTAAACGTTTCTATGAGGTCCCCTCTCATTCTTCTGAACTCCAGTGAATACAAGCCCAGTTGATCCAGTCTTTATTGATAGGTCAGTCCCGCCATCCCGGTAATCAGTCTGCACTCCTTCGCTGCACTCCCTCAATAGCAAGAATGTCCTTCCTCAAGTTAGGAGACCAAAACTGTACACAATACTCCAGGTGCGGCCTCACCAAGGCCCCGTACAACTGTAGCAACACCTCCCTGCCCCTGTACTCAAATCCCCTCGCTATGAAGGCCAACATGCCATTTGCTTTATTAACTGCCTGCTGTACCTGCATGCCAACCTTCAATGACTGATGTACCATGACACCCAGGTCTCGTTGCACCTCCCCTTTTCCTAATCTGTCACCATACAGATAATAGTCTGTCTCTCTGTTTTAACCACCAAAGTGGATAACCTCACATTTATCCACATTATACTTCATCTGCCATGCATTTGCCCACTCACCTAACCTATCCAAGTTGCTCTGCAGCCTCATAGCATCCTCCTCGCAGCTCACACTGCCACCCAACTTAGTGTCATCCACAAATTTGGAGATACTACATTTAATCCCCTCATCTAAATCATTAATGTACAATGTAAACAGCTGGGGCCCCAGCACAGAACCTTGCGGTACCCCACTAGTCACTGCCTGCCATTCTGAAAAGTACCCATTTATTCCTACTCTTTGCTTCCTGTCTGACAACCAGTTCTCAATCCACGTCAGCACACTACCCCCAATCCCATGTGCTTTAACTTTGCACATTAATCTCTTGTGTGGGACCTTGTCGAAAGCCTTCTGAAAGTCCAAATATACCACATCAACTGGTTCTCCTTTGTCCACTTTACTGGAAACATCCTCAAAAAATTCCAGAAGATTTGTCAAGCATGATTTCCCTTTCACAAATCCATGCTGACTTGGACCTATCATGTCACCATTTTCCAAATGCGCTGCTATGACATCCTTCATAATTGATTCCATCATTTTACCCACTACTGAGGTCAGGCTGACCGGTCTATAATTCTGTGTTTTCTCTCTTCCTCCTTTTTTAAAAAGTGGGGTTACATTGACTACCCTCCACTCGATAGGAACTGATCCAGGCTCAATGGAATGTTGGAAAATGACTGTCAATGCATCCGCTATTTCCAAGGCCACCTCCTTAAGTACTCTGGGATGCAGTCCATCAGGCCCTGGGGATTTATCGGCCTTCAATCCCATCAATTTCCCCAACACAATTTCCCGACTAATAAAGATTTCCCTCAGTTCCTCCTCCTTACTAGACCCTCTGACCCCGTTTATATCCGGAAGGTTGTTTGTGTCCTCCTTAGTGAATACCAAACCAAAGTACTTGTTCAATTGTTCCGCCATTTCTTTGTTCCCCGTTATGACTTCCCCTGATTCTGATTGCAGGGGACCTACATTTGTCTTTACTAACCTTTTTCTCTTTACATACCTATAGAAACTTTTGCAATCCGCCTTAATGTTCCCTGCAAGCTTCTTCTCGTACTCCATATTCCCTGCCCTAATCAAACCCTTTGTCCTCCTCTGCTGAGTTCTAAATTTCTCCCAGTCCCCGGGTTCGCTGCTATTTCTGGCCAATTTGTATGCCACTTCCTTGGCTTTAATACTATCCCTGATTTCCTTAGATAGCCACGGTTGAGCCACCTTCCCTTTTTTATTTTTACGCCAGACAGGAATGTACAATTGTTGTAATTCATCCATGCGGTCTCTAAATGTCTGCCATTGCCCATCCACAGTCAACCCCTTAAGTATCATTCGCCAATCTATCCTAGCCAATTCACGCCTCATACCTTCAAAGTTAGCCTTCTTTAAGTTCTGGACCATGGTCTCTGAATTAACTGTTTCATTCTCCATCCTTATGCATAATTCCACCATATTATGGTCATTCTTCCCCAAGGGGCCTCGCACAATGAGATTTCTAATTAATCCTCTCTCATTACACAACACCCAGTCTAAGATGGCCTCCCCCCTAGTTGGTTCCTCGACATATTGGTCTAGAAAACCATCCCTTATGTTCTCCATGAAATCCTCCTCCACCGTATTGCTTCCAGTTTGGCTAGCCCAATCTATGTGCATATTAAAGTCACCCATTATAACTGCTGCACCTTTATTGCATGCACCCCTAATTTCCTGTTTGATGCCCTCCCCAACATCACTACTACTGTTTGGAGGTCTGTACACAACTCCCACTAACTTTTTTTGCCCTTTGGTGTTCTGCAGCTCTACCCATATAGATTCCACATCATCCAAGCTAATGTCTTTCCTAACTATTGCATTAATCTCCTCTTTAACCAGCAATGCTACCCCACCTCCTTTTCCTTTTATTCTATCCTTCCTGAATGTTGAATACCCCTGGATGTTGAGTTCCCAGCCCTGATCATCCTGGAGCCACGTCTCCGTAATCCCAATCACATCATTTCTTCTCCCAGAGGGTTGTGAATCTGTGGAATTCTCTGCCCAAGGAAGCAGTTGAGGCTAGCTCATTGATTGTATTCAAATCACAGATAGATACATTTTTAACCAATAAGGGAATTAAGGGTTACGGGGAGCGGGCGGGTAAGTGGAGCTGAGTCCGCGGCCAGATCAGCCATGATCTTGTTGAATGGCGGAGCAGGCTCGAGGGGCTAGATGGCCTACTCCTGTTCCTAATTCTTATGTTCTTATGCAACAGTTTCGCAGTTGCTAAAGCACCACGAGGCTTCCCCTGTGGTGCTGGGGGGGGGGGGGGGGCGGTGCGGGGGGGCGGATTTGGGGTGGATGGCACGGGTTCATCGCTAGGCTGCTCGACCTTGTCTTCCTTGATGTCCCTGTATTCCTCCTCGTCCTCTTCCTCTACCCCTCTCTCCTGAGGTGGTCCGGCAGTCCCATCTGACAATCCCTGTTCCCTGTTGACGGCTCGGGTGTGCAACATGCAGCACACCACAACCAACTCAGCAACCTGCTCAGGGTGGTATTGCAGGCTACCTCCAGAGTGGTCTCGACATCGGAAGCGTTGCTTGAACACTCCAATTGTCTTTTCGACTATATTGCGTGTGGCAATATGGCTTTCGTTGTCGCACTTCTCGGCTTCCGTCTGAGTCTTACGCAGGGGAGGTCATGAGCCAGCTGGCAAGGTCATATCTTTTATCCCCCAGCATCCAGCGTTGTCCTTGTGGCTGACTCTTAAACAGGTCAGAGACCGTGCTCACACGTAAGATGTATGTGTCATGGATGCTCCCTGGAAATTTTGCATTTACCGCCATGATTATTTGCTTGTGGTCAACAATGAGCTGCACATTCAGGGAGTAGAATCCCTTTCGGTTTTTGTATACCTCCGCTTCCTCTAAAGGTGCTCACAGGGCGATGTGCATACAGTGTATTGCACCCTGGACCTTGGGGAAGTTTGTTATTCTCGAAAAACCCAAAGCCCTCTTGTTCTGTGCCTCCCTGGTCCATTGGAAAGTTAATAAAATCCATCCTGTGTGCGTAAAGCGCATCAATTACCTGACGAATGCAGCGATGTGTGGCATACTGAGAGATTCCACCTATGTCACCAGCTGATGCCTGAAATGAGCCGGATACATAGAAAGATAGTGCAGCAGTCACCTTCACCTCGACAGGCAGTGTGATTCTGATGGTGCTGGTAGGTTGCATGACTGCCTTAATGATCTGACATATCTCAGTGATGACCTCTTTACGGAAGCGCAGTCTTCCAACGCACTGTGTATCAGTCAGGTGCAGGTACGAGCGGTGCTCCCTGTAATTTCATTGAGCATAAGGTCTCCTCCTCCTCAAGAATCTGCATCCTATTTGATTGGGCACATCGTGCCCTTCAACGGACCTTCTTCCAGCTCTATTCTGCTTCATGTAAGTAGTCAGCAATATTGGCAGTGAAAGTTCAGACCCCATTTCTTTTAAAGTACTCAAAAATGTCCACAAAACAATTAAAGTCAATGCTATTATTATCCAAAATACAATCAAAATCAAAATCCCTTATTAACTACTCCAGAATCACTCAAAATCACTCAAACATCAATTCCAGGCTGCTGGCAACTTAACACAGCCTTTTCCCCCCCACACAAAAAAAAGATTTCGAAAGATGGAGACATAACGCTGGGATAAGTGCCTAAAAAATGGGCGGTACATTTCCTCAGCGATAGCGGGCGGTAAATATGGGCGAAGCGGCAAATTTCGCGCTGGCGGAGAAGTTTCTGCATTTTTTGTGCAGGCGATCTGCAGCAACGCCAGCAGTAATCACATACCGAAATTACCGCTGGCAATAGTCAGGTGTTAAATGGGCGGTAGCAGGCGGTAATTTCCATTTTGAGCATATTTGGGCGGTAAACGGGCGGTCTAACTGGAAATTCTAGCCCATACATGAAGCAAATACATTACACGTGGCACATTTCATGGGTAATGGGGCACTGTGATGGTAGCAGAGCAGGGCACTCTGGTAAAACAGGGAGCTGCCTGTGCACTGGGTAAGTAGATGAGACGTTATGATGCTGCATTGATACAAAAATATTTTGAAGAACAACACTTAACACTCTCTACGTTACCCCCTCCAGGCAATGCTCTAAATTGGACAATGCTCCTGTTCTTCAGAAATATTAACTTTTCTCTGTAGCATCTCCCACAGAAGCACCTGCAAAGCAGCACCCTTGGAATGGTTCTGTTCTACCTCTGTGATTTGCTTCTGCTATGCCTTTAAATTTACAGGTAGATCTCCTTTAAGGGCAGGCAGCTGTTCTGCTACACACCTGAACCCCTTGTGCTCCTAATGTATCATACATTTTGCGCTGGAACAAATGTTAGAACATAAGAACATAAGAAATAGGAGCAGGACTAGGTCACTTGGCTCCTCCAGCCTGCTCTGCCCTTTAATAAGATCATGGCTGATCTGAGATTGGCCTCAACTTCACTTCCCTGCCTGCTCCCCACAACCCTTGACTCCCTCATCGCTCAAAAATATGTCTATCTCCACCTTAAATATATTCAATGACCCAGCCTCCACTGCTCTCTGGGGTAGAGAATTCCAAAGATTCACGACCCCTTATTCTGAGACTATGCCCCCTAGTTCTAGATACCCCCACGAGGGGAAGCAACCTCCCTGCATCCACCCTGTCAAAACCCCTCAGAATCTTATACGGTTCAATAAGATCAGCTCTCATTCTTCTAAACTCCAATGAGTAGAGGCTCACTGCAATCCGTGTGGTGAAGGTACTCCCACAGTGCTGTTCAGGAGGGAGAGTTCCAGGATTTCAACCCAGAGATGATGAAGGAACGGCCAATATACTTCCAAGTCAGGATGGATGTACTTGGAGGGGAACTTGCAAGTGACGATGTTGCCATGTGACTGCTGAGGCCGCGGCTTTGGGAGGTGCTGTCGGTGAAGCCTTGGCGAGTTGCTGCAGTGCATCATCATCATCATAGGCAGTCCCTCGGAATCGAGGAAGACTTGCTTCCACGCTTAGCATGGGTTCTGAGGTGACTGAACAGTCCAATGCGAGAACCACAATCTCTGTCACGGGTGGGACAGACAGCGGTTGAAGGAAAGGGTGGGTGGGGAGTCTGGTTTGCCGCAAGCTCCTTCCGCTGCCTGCGCTTGATTTCTGCATGCTCTCGGCGACGAGACTCGAGGAGCTCAGCGCCTTCCCAGATGCTCTTTCCTCCACTTAGGGCGGTCTTTGGCCAGGGACTGCCAGGTGTCAGTGGGGATGTTGCACTTTATCAGGGAGGTTTTGAGGGTGTCCTTATAACGTTTCCTCTGCCTGCCTTTGGCTCGTTTGCCGCGGACGAGTTCCAAGTAGAGCGCTTGCTTTGGGAGTCTCGTGTCGGGCATGCGAACTATGTGGCCAGCCCAGCAGAACTGATCAAGTGTGGTACACACTGCAGATGGTACACACTGCAGTCTTGATGCGCGGGTAGTGGAGGGAGTGAGTATTTAAGGTGGTGGGTGGTTGTAACATGCCAAACCATCTGGAGCACCCATTCACAAAGCAAAGAGAATGTTAAGTTCTGTTCTGATGAAAGGCTATCAGCCTGAAACATTAACTCTGTTTCTCTCGCCAGAGATGCTGCCTGACCCACAGAGTGTCTCCAGCATTTTCTATTTTATATTTCAGAATGTTAAATTCTATTACTCAGTCAGTTGAATCTAAGTAAAAAGTTGTCGTGTGTCAGTTGACTGCATTTTGAGTGCCGTGTGCAGTTCTGGACTCTATACCACAAATGGGATATTGAAACACTGGAGAAAGAGCAAAGATATTTAAGGATGTTACCAGAATTGAGATGTTGCAACAATCAGTAAAGATCGAGTTGGCTAAAGCTCTTTTCTCTGTGTTTGGACTCTGCCTGTTCAGTTTTAAATCTCCCTCCCTCCACCAACCTTTTTCTCACTTTTCACATGTGTTTTTCTATTTCAGATTCTATCGCTTTCTGTCTCAAGCTGTCTAGCTCTGTGTATTTCCTTCAGTCTCTGCTCTGTCTATCCCTCTCCCCCAACCAAATTCCACTCACACACCAAAAGATCCCAATCATAGAATACCAAGCTGATAAAAATAATTGGATGTCTGGAGTCACTTTCTATCATAAGAACATAAAAAATAGGAGCAGGAGTAGGCCATTTGGCCGCTCAAACCTGTTCCGCTCCACTTCCCTGCCGCTGCCCATAACCCTTTACTCTCTTATCGCTCAAAAATCTGTCTATCTCCGTTTTAAATATATTCAATGATCCAGCCTCCACAGCTCTCTGGGGTAGAGAATTCCATAGATTTACAACTCTCTGAGAGAAGAAATTTCTCCTCATCTCAGTTTTAAATGGGCGGCCCGTTATTCTGAGACTATGTCCCCGAGTTTTAGTTTCCTCTGAGTGGAAATATCCTCTCTTCATCCACCTTGTTGAGCCCCCTCATTATCTTATAAGTTTCAATAAGATCGCCTCTCATTCTTCTGAACTCCAACGTGTATAGACCCAACCTACTCAACCTATCCTCATAAGTCAACCCCCTCATCTCCAGAATCAACCTACTGAACCTTCTATGAATTGCCTCCAATGCAAGTATATCCTTCCTTAAATACGGAGACCAAAACTTCACTGAGACACAACATGCATTTACATTTTTGCAAAAGATTCAAATTAATAATTTCAGGCAGAAGACCATTGATCCATCTGGCCCACCTATCTACAGTATTCCCTTGGTGAATTTCTAATAACCCTAAATTCCATTTGTTGTTGACAAGAACCTATCAAGAACCTATCTCGACACCCATTAAGATTTCTTCTTTCACTGCCCGTGCCTTAGTATTTCATAGTTATCAGCAGAATGTAATTTCTCCCTGGCTATTTCCTCACCTCCTCTCCTGAAATTGCTGACTGAGGTACAGTATTAAAGGTGCCAAATGCCTACCAGTTCCTCACCCAGTGGCCTTTCTTCATGCAAAAGCCTAGACAGTAAGCACTGGCAGGCCATGTGATGTTGGAGGGGAAAAGAAAGACTTGCATTTATGTAGTGCCTTTCACAACCTCAGAAAATTACCCAGCACTTTACAGCCAATGAAGTATTTTTGAAGTGTCGTTACTGTTAATGTAGGAAACGCAGCAGCCAATTTGCACACAGCAAGTCCCTACAAACAGCAATGTGGTAATGACCAAATAGTGATGTTGATTGAGGGATAAATATTGGCCAGGGAAACTCCCAAGGATAACTCCCCCCGCTATTCTTCAAAATAGTGCCAAGGGTTCTTTACGTCCAATTGAGAGTACAGACAGGGCCTCGCTTTACGGCTCATCTGAAAGACGGCACCTCCGACAGTGCAGCACTGAACCATTACGCTACCGTTCCCTATGCCATCTTACAAATTCTTCCTCCTTCCTGCATCCTTAATGTGTTGGAATCAAGACTCATCCTGCAGTCTCCTACTCTCTGTACTCTAACTCATTCTTTTCTAGGAACTATTCACCTCTTAGGGCTAGACTTTCGCCTTCATTTTCGGCGCTTTTCTCGGCGGTACAGCTGTTTTTTGATGAAAAACCGCCTGGCAAAAGTTTCCTCTTTATTTTTTGAAGAGTTCCCCCCACATTTCGAAAAGACCGCCGGGGAGCAAAGCCGAGAGAACTGCCAGGATCTAAGTTTGGCCTCAGCGGAGGACCCCTACACATCGCCGAGGAAACCGCCCACAAAAAGCTGCCGGAAACAAGGCGGTAGGTGGGTACCCTGCAAAGAAAGGTAAGTTAAAGGTTTTTATAATTATTTTTAAATTCTAAATCAACGATTACGTTAAAAAGTGTCTTGAGAATGTTTTATAACTTTTTATTTTTTGTTTTTAAGTGAAAATATATTTTTTGAGTTTCCCCTCTCCCTAGGCCCAACCGCAGCCTAGGAGTAAATTTTAAAAAACATTTTAAGAGCCGCCCGTTCTCATTACTTTCGGCGGTAACTGCCCAGACACTGCCGAGAATCTTGGAGTATAAGAACCATTTTCTCGCCGGGCGATTTTAATTACCTAATTAGTGGATACTTTTGCCGGTGTTAAAACCTGGAATACTGAGTGCAGTTTTAGTTTCCATATTTACGAAAGGATATATTTGCTTTTGAGCCAGTTCAGAGAAGGTTCACTAGGTTGATTCCTGAGATGAGGGGGTTGACTTATGAGAAAAGGTTGAGTAGGTTGGGCCTCTACCCATTGGAATTCAGAAGAATGAGAGGTGATCTTATCGAAACATAAAGGATTATGAGGGGGCTCAACAAGGTGAATGCAGAGAGGATGTTTCCACTATTAGGGGAGACTAGAACTAGGGGGCAGAAACTTACAATAAAGGGTCACTCATTTAAAACTGAGTTGAGGAGGAATTTCTTCTCTTGGAGGGTTGTAAATCTGTGGAATTCACTGCCTCAGAGTGCTGTGGAAGCTGGGTCATTGAATAAATTTAAGACAGTGATAGACAGTTTCTTAACCGATAAGGGAATAAGGGGTTATGGAGAGCGGGCAGGGAAGTGGAGCTGAGTCCATGATCGGATCAGCCATGATCGTATTAAATGGTGGTGCTGGCTCGAGGGGCCGTATGGCCCACTCCTGCTCCTATTTCTTATGTTCTTATGCTCTTATGAAGCTTAGCGGTATTTTCTGGGCGGCAATCGGGTGGTGAGGGCCTTGAGGAAAGTCTACCCCTTAGTCTTCACACTCCTCATACAATTTTCAGGCATTTTAACATGCAAGCTTCCTGATTTATCTTCTCTTCTATTCTAGTCTTGATAGCCTTGATGGGCTTTGGACCTTTGTCAACTTTCTTGAGTTTATGAAGCACACTCCTGCTGTGAGGACTTCAGGTGAGGACAGGAGCAGACGAGGGTGTGTCAGCTGTGGCTCAGTGGGCAGCACCCTCGCCTCTAATTCAGAAGGTTGCGGGTTCATGTCCCTACTCCAGAGACTTGAGCACAATGATCTAGGCTGATATTCCAGTGCAGCGCTGAGGGAGTGCTGCACTGTCGGCGATGCTGTCTTTTGGATAAGTCATTAAGCCTTGGACCTCTCAGGTGGACATAAAAGATCCCATGGCATAATTCCGAAGAAGAGCAGGGGAGTTCTCATGGTGCCTTGACCAACATTTATCCTTCAACCAACATCACTGAAACAGATTACTTGGCCATGTATCTCATTGATGTTTGTGAGTCAGTGCGCAAATTAGCTGTTGCGTTTCTTACATTATTGTTAAATTTGTATAGAACCTTGGTTAGATCATACTTGGAGCACTGTGAATAGTTCTCGTCTTCATATTATAAAAAAAGGATACAAATGCTCTTAAGAAAGTGCAAAATAGATTTACTAGGATGATACCAGAACTGAGAGGTTAAACGTATCAGAAAAGATTGACGAGGCCGGGGCTCTTTTCTTCTATTCCAGGGGAGGGGAGAGGGGAGGCTGAGGGGAGACCTGATTGAGGTCTTTAAGATTATGAAAGGGTTTGATAGGGTAGACATCGAGAGTTTTCACTTGTGGGGGAGACCAGAACTAGGGGGTCATAAATATAAGATAGTCACTAATAAATCCAATAGGGACTTCAGGAGGAAGGTCTTTCACCAGAGAGTGGTTACAATGTGGAACTCATTTACACATGGTACAGTTGAGGCAACTAGCATAGATGCATTTCAGGTGAAGCTAGATAAACTCATAAGGGAGAAAGGAATAGAAGGATATTTTGATGGGGGTTAGATGTAGAAGGGTGGGAGGAGCCTCTTGTGGAGCATAAACACCAGCATGGACCAGTTGAGCTGTTTTTCTGTGCTGTAATACTATGGGCTAAACTTTCCTTTCATTTTCGGCGGGTTCCCGGCGATTTTCTTGGCGGTACTGCTGTTTTTCCGCCCAGCGAAAGTTTTTCAATAGTATCGCCCAAACCTGAAAACGCCCGCCGGGACCAAACCTCCGACATGCACTGCCGAGAAAATCGCCAGGGCGTAAGTTTGGCCTCAACGGAAGCCCGTTCAGATCGTCGCGGGAACCGCCCTGTGAAAGTTGCTTAAACAGAGTGGTAGGTGAGTACCCTGCAAAGCAAGGTAAGTTAAAAGGTTCTTTATTTATTTTTATAAAATTGTAAAACGGCGATTATGTGTAAAAGTGTCTTGGGAATGTTTTTTTTACATTTTGTTTAGTTTTTCCCCCTCCCTAGGCCCAACTGCAGCCTCAGACTAAATTTTTTAAAAAACGCCCATTTTATTTAGTTTCTCCTTAACTGCCGAGAAAATCACCGAGAATAATGGTGCAAGATCCATTTTCTCGCAGGGCGATTATTTTTAAATTAAAAGTGGAAATTTTCACCAGCATTACTTACAAAACATTAGCGGTTTTTCTGGGCGGGCAATCGGGCGTTGAGGGGCTCTCAGGAAAGACTAGCCCGATGTAATTAATTACCACAGTGACTTCACTTCAAAAGCTGTAAAACACTTTGGGACATCCTGTGCTCATGAAAGGTGCTGTATAAATTCAAGTTCTTTGAGTAAGAGGGGGAAGGAAAATCCTGAGAGTTCATACCAGTAAATGATACATGTTGCGGAGTCTCTATATGACTGACTTTTGCCTCCACTACCTCACCCAGCAGACTATTCCAACACTAATGATATGTAAAGCATAAAACTGTTCTTTCTCCCCAAAGCATCAATAATACGTGTATTCTCAGCAGGTGACTAGTACTGGAAAAACTAACACCGCATCACTAGTACTGGAAAAACTAACATCAGTGCCAGGGTAAAGGACAGCTCCTCCGGGCTGGAGAAAAACTTGGAGTAGGAGAGGGAAGATCCAGTTGTCGTGGTACACGTCGGTACTAATAACATAAGTAGGACTAGGAAAGAGGTTCTGCTGAGAGAGTTTGAACAGTGAGGGACTAAATTGAAAAGCAGAACCACAAAGGTGGTAATCTCTGCATTATTACCTGAGCCACGAGAAAATTGGCATAGGGTCAATAGAATCAGGGAGATGAATGCGTGGCTCAGAGGTTAGTGTGGGAGAAGTGGGTTCTTCGATTCTTGGGGCACTGGCACCAAAACTCGGGAAAGAGGGAGCTGTTCCATGGGGATGTACTACTCCTGAACTATGCTGGGACCAGAGATCTAGTCAACCGACTACCTAGGGAGGTAGATAGGGCTTTAAATTAAATAAGAGGAGGTGGGGAAAGATGGTCACAGTAGAGAGCAATCTAAAATCTAAAGAGAAAAGAAAAGGAAGCAATGCAGGAAAGTGATTGTGGTAAGGATAACCAGATTATGTCAGGAAGGGACCGAGCATACAAACAAAAGAGTGCACTAGCAAATAGGGTCCAGGTAAGAAAAAATAGTGATAAGACAAATAGGGCTACAGTACAAAATAATGTTAAGATGTCTAATAATGTTAAAAAGACAAATTTAAAAGCATTGTATCTGAATGCACGAAGCATCTGTAATAAGGTAGACGAATTAACAGCGCAAATAGATGTAAATGGATACGATATAGTTGCAATTACGGAGACATGGTTGCAGGGTGACCAGGGTTGGGAACTGAATATCCAAGGATATTCGATATTTAGGAAGGACAGGCAAAAAGGAAGAGGGGGCGGTGTGGCGTTGTTAGTAAAGGATGAAATCAGTGCAATAGTGAGAAAGGATATTGGCTCAGAAAACCAAGATGTAGAATCAGTCTGAGTGGAGCTAAGGAGCACCAAGGGGCAGAAAACATTGGTGGGAGTTGTCTGTAAGCCTCCAAACAGTAGTGGTAGTGCAGGGGATGGCATCAAACAGGAAATTAGAGATGCATGTAGCAAGGGTACTACAGTAAACGTAGGTGACTTTAATCTTCATATAGACTGGCCAAACCAAATTAGTAATAACACTGTGGCAGATGAATTCCTGGCGTGTGTACGAGATGTTTCTTTAGACCAGTATGTTGAGGAGCCTGCTGGGAACAGGCTATCCTAGATTGGGTATTGTGCAATCTTCTTCTGGGTCCCAATCACGTTGCTCCACAATCTCTCACTGCTCGTCTTGGGTAATCCTTGCCACTGGACCACGACCTAACTCTGTCAAGCCCGTGTTGTGGCTGGTGTGCAACGGCCACCACACGTAAAAAAATTCCAAGCACAGGCATCTTCCACCCTTCACGATGTAGTTCGGGATCTGGAATATTGTGTCCTTCATTGAAACATCTGTGAACTCATCCCTTTTTGGCGTGGAAGCAAGTCATCCTCAATTCGAGGGACTGCCTATGATGATATGATTGTGCAATGAGAAGGGGTTAATTAACAGTCTTGTTGTGCGGGGTCCTTTGGGGAAGATTGATCATAACATGATTGAATTTCTTATTAAGATGGAAAGTGAAGTAGTCCAATCTGAAACTAGGGTCCTACATCTAAACAAAGGAAACTACAAAGGTATGAGGAATGAATTGTCTATGATAGATTGGGAAGATTCATTAAAAGGCATGACGGTGGATAGGCAATGGCTAATATTTAAGGAACGAATGCATGAATTGCAACAGTTATATATTCCTTTCTGGCATAAAAACACAAAAGGAAAGGTGGTCCAACCATGGCTAACAAAAGAAATTAAGGAGAGTATTAGATCCAAAGAGGAGTTATACAAAGTTGCCAGAAAAAGTAGCAAGCCTGAGGATTGGAAGTAGTTTAGAATTCAGCAAAAAAGAACCAAGAGATTGATTAAGAGGGGAAAAATAAAGTATGAAAGTAAACTTGCAAGGAACATAAAAACCGACTGCAAAAGTTTCTACAAGTATGTAAAAAGAAAAAGATTATTGAAGACAAATATGGGTCCTTTACAGACAGAAATGGGAGAATTTGTAATGGGGAACAAGGAATGGCAGAACAATTAAATAAATACTTCGGTTCTGTCTTCATGGAAGAGGACATAAATAACGGTCCAGAAATGTTAGGGAACCAGGGGTCTAGTGAGAGAGGGATTACAGGCAATGATAATTAGTAAGAAAATAGTGCTGGAGAAACTAATGGGACTGAAGGCAGATAAATCCCCAGGGCCTGATGATCTACATCCCAGAGTACTAAAAGAGGTAGCCATGGAAATAGTAGATGCATTGGTTGTCATCTTCCAAAATTCTATAGATTATGGATCAGTTCCTGCAGATTGGAAGTTGGCAAATGTAATCCCACTATTTAAAAAAGGAGGGAGAGAGAAAACGGGGAACTACAGATCAGTTAGCCTAACATCAGTAGTAGGGAAAATGCTTGAGTCTATTATAAAGGATGTGATAACGGCACACTTAGATAATATCAACGGGATTAAACAAGGTCAACATGAATTTATGAAAGGAAAATCATGTTTGACAAACCTACTGGAGTTTTTTGAAGATGCAACTGATAAAATAGATAAGGGAGAACCAGTGGATGTAATGTATTTGGAGTTACAGAAGGACTTTGATAAAGTCACACATAAGAGGTTAGTGTGCAAAATTAAAGCACATAGGATTGGGGGTAATGTATTGGCATGGATTGAAAATTGGTTAACTGACAGGAAACAGAGAGTAGGAATAAATGGGTTTTTTTCAGGGTGGCGGGCAGTAACTAGTGGGGTACCACAGGGATCAGTGCTTGGGCCCCAGCTATTCACAATATATATAAATGATTTGGATGAGGGAACCAAATGTAATATTTCCAAGTTTGCTAACGACACAAAACTAGGTGGGATTGTGAGTTGTGAGCAGGATGCAAAGATGCTGCAAGGCGATTTAGATAGGTTGAGTGAGTAGACAAACACATGGCAGATGCAGTATAACGTGGATAAATGTGAAGTTATCCACTTTGGTCGGAAAAACATAAGGATAAAGTATTATTTAAATGGTGATGGCTTGGGAAGTGTCGATGTACAGAGGGACCTGGGTGTCCTGTACACCAGTCATTGACAGCAAACATGCAGGTGCAGCAAGCAGTTAGGAAGGCAAATGGTATGTTGGCCTTCATTACAAGAGGATTTGAGTACAGGAGCAAGGATGTCTTACTAGCGTTATACAGGGCCTTGGTGAGACCGCACCTGGAGTATTGTGTGCAGTTTTGGTCTCCTTACCTAAGAAGGGATATATTTGCCATAGAGGGAGTGCTGCGAAGGTTCACCAGGCTGATTCCTGGGATGGCAGGACTGTCGTATGAGGAGAGATTGGGTCAACTAGACCTGTATTCACTAGAGTTTAGAAGAATGAGAGGGGATCTCATTGAAACGTATAAAATTCTGACTGGGTTGGACAGACTGGATGTGGGGAGGATGTTTCCCCTGGCTGGGAAGTCTAGAATAAGCGGTCACAGTCTCAGGATACGGGGTAGGAAATTTAAAACCGAGATGAGGAGAATTTTTTTCACTCAGAGGGTGGTGAACCTGTGGAATTCTCTACCACAGAAGGCTGTGGAGGCCAAGTCACTGAATATATTTAAGAGGGAGACAGATAGATTTCTAGAAACAAAAGGCATCAAGGGGTATGGGGAAAAAGCGGGAATATGGTGTTGAGATAATCATCCATGATCATATTGAATGGTGGTGCAGATTTGAAGGGCCAAATGGCCTACTACTGCTCCTATTTTCTATGTTTCTATGTTTCTATATCTTGGAGGCAGCCTTGAGAATCAAGTATAATACCAGGACACAGTTCTTAAGACTGAATCTCTGAATCTGGTGCTTCAGAAAAGACATAATGAGAGAGGAAATTTAACTTCTCCCTGCTAACTCTGTTTTTTTTTTAAAAGTGTATAGTGTCCTTTGTTTTTACAATTGCAGCCAATTATATTGATGTACAAAAAGGCACCTCAAAATGCTGGAGAAGTACCTCCAACGCTGCCTCTGCAAGATCCTGCAAATCAGTGTTCTCGCTCAGGCCAACATCCCCAGCATCGAGGCATTGACCATGCTCGATCAGCTCTGATGGACAGGCCACATCGTCCGCATGCCCGATACTAGACTCCCAAAACAACGCTCTACTTGAAGCGCTGACACAGCAAGCGAGACCCAGATGGGCAGAGGAAACGCTTCAAGGACACCCTCAAAGCCACTTTCAAAAAGTGCAACATCGTCACCGACACCTGGGAATCTCTGGCCCAAGACCTCCCAAAGTGGAGGAAACATAGAAACATAGAAAATAGGTGCAGGAGTAGGCCATTCGGCCCTTTGAGCCTGCACCACCATTCAATAAGATCATGGCTGATCATTCACCTCAGTACCCCGTTCCTGCTTTCTCTCCATACCCCTTGATCCCTTTAGCCATAAGGGCCATATCTAACTCTCTCTTGAATATATCCAACGAACTGGCATCAACAACTCTCTGCGGTAGGGAATTCCACAGGTTAACAACTCTCTGAGTGAAGAAGTTTCTCCTCATCTCAGTCCTAAATGGCTTACCCCTTATCTTTAGACTGTGTCCTCTGGTTCTCGACTTCCCCAACATCGGTATCATTCTTCCTGCATCCGGGAAGATGCCGAACACCTCGAATCTCTTCGCCAGGAGCAAGCGGAGGCCAAGCGCAAACAGCGGAAGGAGAGCATGACAACCCAAGCATCCCACCCACCTATCCTTCCAACCACAGTCTGCCCCACCTGTGACAGGGACCGTAGGTCCTGCATTGGATTCATCAGTCACCTAAGAACTCATTTTATGTGGAGCCAAGTCATCCTCCGAGGGAGTGCCTAAAACGAATTGTGATTCAATGAGGCCCAGATTTTTATATATTTTATTAAACCCCCCACCCCGCTCCCCTCTCCCCTTTCCATTTGAAATGTCACTGATGTATTTAAAATCAAACTTCCCTCTTTCTCTCAAACAACTTTCGACAGAAAGAGAGAGGAAGGGCTGCTGTGGTGAAGGAGGAATTTCATTTCGACACAAGACAACAAAATAAAATCCCTGTTCTTGGGGTGAAATAGACAGAGTAGGTTCGAGGGTCCATATGACCCACTCCTGCTCCTATTTCTTATGTTATAAAGACTTTGGGGTATATCTAGATGGACTTCTGGCTGGCCTCCCATATTCTACCCTATGCAAACTAGAGGTGATCCAAAACTCGACTGCCCATGTCCTAACTCGCATCAAGTCCCGCTCACCCATCACCCCCTGTGCTCGCTGACTTACACTGGCTCCCGGTTAAGCAAGGCTTCGATTTCAAAATTCTCATCCTTATTTTCAAATCCATCCATGATCTCACCCCTCTCTATCTCTGTAATCTCCTCCAGCCCCACAACACCTTGAGATGTCCGTGCTCCTCTAATTCTGCCCCCCTGAACATCTCTGATTGTAATCACTCAACCATTGGTGGCCGTGCCTTCTGTTGCCTGGGCCCCAAGCTCTGGAACTCCCTGGCTAAACCTCTCCACCTCTCTATCTCTCTTTTCTGCTTCAAGACGATCCTGATCAGATCAGCCATGATCTTATTAAATGGCGGAGCAGGCTCGAGGGGCCGTATGGCCTACTCCTGCTCCTATTTCTTATGTTCTTAAAACCTACCTCTTTGACTAAGCTTTGGTCACCTGCGCTAATTTCTACTTATGTGGCTCCGTGTCAAATTTTTTAGCTCATAACACTCCTGTGAAGCGCCTTGGGATGTTTCACTATGTTAAAGTTGCTATATAAATACAAGTTGTTGTTGTTTACTTTGTGCGATCGTGTAAAACCAGTGATCATCATCATCATAAGCAGTCCATCAAAGTGAGGATGACTTGCTTCCACGCTAAAAAGGGATGAGTCACAGGTGTTTTAATGAAGGTACTAATATTCCAGGTCCTGAACTACACCCTGAAGGGTGGAAGATGCCTGTGTGTGGATTTTTTTAATGTGTGGTGGCCGTTGTACACCAGCCACCACACAGGCTTGACAGAGCTAGGTCTTGGTCCAGTGGCAAGGGTTAACCAAGATGACTGGTGACCAGCTCTGCTGCATGGACCAAGTGCGCACACATATCGCAGTGTGGGCTGGCCCGTGCTGGCCCTGGGCCCTCGCCTCTTCTGGCCCCAAACTCACATCTCCCCTGGGCCCCGATCACATCCCTCTACATTCTCCCGCCACTCCTTTGCCCCGACCTCGCCGCTCCTGCTGTATCTGCCCATGATCCAATCACCGACCTGGACCTTGATGATGTCCCTCTTTGCTGCCATCGCCCTCCTGCAGCAGCTCGAAGTGGTACGCCTCCACGCTGTCCATGGCCGCTGCTCGCCGCTCCTTTTATGGCCCCGACCTGTAAGAGACCATCAGCGGCAGGTCAGGGCCATAAAAGGAGCGATGAGCGGCGGCCATGGGCAGCGTGGAGGCCCCGACCTACGAGAGACCAAAACCAGTGATAGCCAGTCGATGGCCCCGCTTTGCATCTCTCCTGATTTTTATTTCCATTGAAGTTATCGGCTACAGACCCGCTGTCACCCGTTGTACATGATTGGGCAAAGTCGAGATACACCCCTTTCATTTCACGCTTCTCTGCAATTTTGCTTTTAGAAAGCTGACAAATTCTCAGTAGACTTGTCGGGATTTTCTGGCAGAGCTGATGCCCAATGGTGGAGGCACCTGCCCGGGTACGAGTGGCCGACCTTTTGATAGATGTATTTTAATTTGGTTTTCTTTTTTTCCTGCCCAATGCTTGTCAAACATGGGTTTCCCATTAGCAATAGCCCTCTGTCTGCATTTCTTGGAGGAAGAGGAGAAATGGAGGAAGGCCAGTTTTATGGCACATAGCTGCCCTCATACCAGAATATACAGATAAAGAAAGACTTGCATTTATATAGCACCTTTCACAACCATCGGACATCCCAAAGCGCTTTACAGCCAATGAAGTACTTTTGGACTGTAGTCACTGTTGCAATGTAGGAAACACGGCAGCTAATTTACATACAGCAAGCTCCCACAAACAGCAATGTGATAATCTGTTTTTGTTATGTTGATTGAGGGATATATATTGGCCAAGACATCAGGATAACTCCCCTGCTCTTCTTTGAAATAGAGCCATGGGATCATTGACGTCCATCTGAGAGGACAGATGGGGGCCTCGGTTTAACGCCTCTTCAGAAATTCGGCACCTCCGACAGTGCAGTGCTGGAGTGTCAACCTAGATTTTTGTGCTCAAGTCTCTGGCGTGGGACTTGAACCCACAACCTCTGACTCAGAAGTGAGATTGCTACCCACTGAGCCACAGCTGACACAAGGTACTGCCATCTTATCTGATCCAGGAGCAGTGCTTGCAGAAGCTGCACTTCACAAGAGAAGCCATCAATGAGTTGTGCACCGCTGATGCAAGCTGGCCTGTAGCACATCTGCCCCATTAAGCAGTGGACACAAGCAGTGGAGGTCAACACAAACCTGGGGTTTTTGGGCTATGGGGTAATTCCCGGTTACTTCTGTAAACACCATTAACATCTGTCAATCAGCCGCGTACAGATGCATAAAGCAAATCTCCTTTCTTGCTAGAACAAGCCAGTTTATCATCTTCCCCATGGACAACCAGAGCAGTATGACAGGGCACTCTCAACTTTACTCAAATAGTTGTTCTCCTCAAAGTAAAAACTAATTATAGAGTGCATTCACATGGTCATACGCACTTCCTTCATCAATCGAATGTCATCAGTAAAAGATTCCACTCATTCAATGACCCATAGCAGTAAATTATATATTGTGTATGGAAGAACTCCACAAGGCTAAGTACTGTGAGCTAAACTTAGTGTGACCTTAGTCTTCTTTATTACAACTCCAGAGTGCCTAAACAACATGGCAGCCAACCTTTAATACTGGCCCTGCACGTGTGTGCAGGTGACCATTAGGACTCCAACAGTCGCGCCCTCTGGTGGCAAGTATTAAATAGTTACATACATAACATTATACAAGTACATGCTCTATTTCCTGCTATGATGACCCATATGCCAACATGGGTCGGAACAGAAGAAACTGGTAAGAATTGAAGGGTGGATTGCTACTGTCCATATTGAGATTTTCTTGCTCCACATGTCTGCGCTCCTCTAATTCTGCCCTCCTGAGCATCGCTGATTATAATCGCTCCACCATCGGTGGCCGTGCCTTCAGCTGCCTGGGCCCCAAGCTCTGGAACTCCCTGCCTAAACCTCTCCGCCTGTCTACCTCTCTTCCCTCCTTCAAGATGCTCCTTAAAACCTATCTCTTTGACCAAGCTTTTGGTCACCTGCGCTAATTTCTACTTATGCGACTCGGTGTCAAATTTTTTTATCTCATAATACTCCTGTGAAGGCGCTATATAAATACAAGGCGCTATATAAATACAAGTTGTTGTTGTTGTTATATCTCTTATCTGGTCTGGCAGATATAGGTTAAGGGACAGTCATTGCTCCATTTACCCTTAAACTAGCGAGTGAAAGTGTTTTGTATGGTTTATTGCTGGTCAAGTATTCTTACCTGTGGTCAGGATTTATGGAGGTATGTCCAGATGTTATGAGAAATAGCCTTTGCTTCTCTACCTGCAAATTAAATTATGATTTTCATTATATTAAACATTTACAATCCATTTTAGTTGAAACGTTGGGGGCAGGGGGCGGGGAGGGAGACGGGGGCTGAGGGGGCTGGTTGGGTCCACAGTAGCCCTTGCTTTAAAAAAATAATATATTTATTCTGACTGTAAAGTAAGACATTTGTGACCACACAGAGAATGTCTAAAAAAAAACGAGCGGTTTCCGATTACAGATGTCATAAGAGAGCAGTTATAAGCATGCACAGTTACAATTTAATTAGATCCGTGCAGCAATTAGATTTAACTATGGTTTAAGGATTTGGGTAGATTGGCTAGTAGTTTGTATCCAGTTGGGAGTCTGTTTTTAATCACTGTCCTTTTAAATGTTGCTCTCGGGATACATCCCAACAATATTTTAGCTGGCTTGCTGCTTCAACCCCTTCACCATTGCTTATAGAATCATAGAAATTTACAGCATGGGAGGAGGCCATTTCAGCCCATCGTGTCCGCCCGGTCTGACCAAGAGCTATCCAGCCTAATCCCACTTTCCAGCTCTTGGTCCATAGCCCTGTAGGTTACGGCACTTTAAATGCGCATCCAAGTATTTTTTTAAATATGGTGAGGCTTTCTGCCTCTACCAACCTTTCAAGCAGTGAGTTCCAGACCCCCACCACCCTCTGGGTGCAGAAATCTCCCCTCATATCTCCTCCACACCTCCCCCCTAATTACTTTAAATGCACCCTAGTTGTTGACCTCTCTGCCAAGAGAAACAGGTCCTTCCTATCCACTCTATCCAGGCCCCTCATAATTTTATACACCTCAATCAGGTCTCCCCTCAGCCACCTCTGTTCCAAAGAAAACAAATCCAGCATATCCAATCTTTTCTCACAGCCAAAATTCTCCAGTCCAGGCAACATTCTTGTAAATCTCCTCTGTGCCCTTTCCAGAGCAATCACATCTTTCCTGTAATCTGGTGACCAGAACTGCACACAGTACTCCAGCTGCGGCCTAACCAGTGCTTTATACAGTTCAACCATAACGTCGTTGCTGTTATATTGTGGGTACATAGTGTGATGTATGTAGCACTCAAATCACTGACTCCACACAGTCTGGTGTTGTAGTAACTGCTGTGACCTTGATCCTTTATTGTGTAACTCCAGAGTGCCCCTCAGGTGTGGTGGGCAGCCTTTTATACTCTGTCTCACAGGTACTTTCAGGTCTCCCACCAAGGTGCCCCTTATGGCGCACCATTGTAACTATACATTTAATGTACATGGATAATACATAACATCTCACTCCCCCTCCCCAGTTCCAAAAGCAAATTGCCCGTAACCTCGGCCTTGTTCGTTAGGTTGATTTGTGAGTGTGAGTCCATGACCATCCACTTCCCTCTTCCCCCCCCATGCAGAGATTATGTTTGCGATCCGGAGCAAGCACGTGGTATTAGCAGTCCTTACATGAGTGATACAAGTACACAAACATAATCTCCAGTAGAAAACAGGTACACATAGACAGTACATTTGTATGATACATATAGATGCGTTGAAGAGTTATATCAAAAGGTTGCAGGTACACTGAACAGTTATTAAATCCCAGCTCCACTGGGTGAGGTATGGTGACGGCATACTACCCCTTTTTGCCCGACGTAATGGGCTGCGCTGCGACGGGGTATCGCAACTAGTGCGTTGCCTCCGTTCTCAGAAAATAGTTGCCCAAGCGGCTTGTCTGCAGCCTCTGAACAATTGCATAAATCACATAAAATCAGAAATCGCATTAATCCATTTGTCATGTTAGTCACAGATCCATTAACCCTTTTAACTGTGCATTGTGATATTAACTCTCTTCACCAATCATATCAATCATTTTAATCACAGTAATCATTTTGACTCACTCATGCCCTTATAAAAGTCTTTTTGTGGGGCCCGCCAAAAGTGTAAGGCCCCTTTAAGACTCCCGGGTACATTTCCCTTTTAAGACGCCATTTTGTTTTTCCCACGAGGTTTCTACTGGGCGTCGCCATTTTAGGTGCTCTACTGGTGCGTGTCTGCCTCTTTCTGCAGAACTCTGCTGCCACGAGGCTCGCTGCCATCTTGAACTCGCTGTGCTGCTGCCTACTCTCCCTCTCGAGAGAGAAAGAGCGAGCCGCCACACTCTGAACGCACCCGGGAGCCGCAACGCACTGGCCCCCGCACCGCCGCATCCTCCAGAGCACCCCACGCAGCTGACCTTTTTGCCCAGGAGCTGCCACACACGCACACGTCCTCCGGAGCCGACCTCCTCATTGCCGCAGCCGATCCTGGACGAACCCCGCTCCTCGGAGCGCCGGTCCTCACGACGTTGCCGAGCGAGTCTCGCTCCCGAAATTGCCGATTCACCGCTCCTCCCGTTGCAAGCCCCGCGAATGGCCGCCTCTGCCTGTGGGCCGACGGTGCCTGCTGGAGCAGCCCGTCGAAGTCCCTCTCTCTTCTCCAGCTCAGTCGGTGCTGCTGCTGGTTCCGGCGCCTCTTTCTCACTCTCAGACTTTGCAGGGGAGAGTCGACGGCCGCCGCTGCTCTGCCCAACCGCACACACGCTTCCTTCGCTGCCATCCGATCCGAAGGTGGAGGGTTGCTCTGCCTGTGAACATGGGGGACAGCGGTCTGTGGAGGAATGAAGTCTTCCCAGCGCCCACAGACCTTCCCCATCCATCTCCTGCTGACTAGCATCGGCCCATCGCCTGCAATGATCCACAAAGGTAAACCGTGCGTCTCTCCCCCGTGAGATACCTGCACATCCGCTCTACCAAGTACAGGTATCAGTTCCTTGGTGTAGGTACGCAGCTTCACCATGACCAGGACCAGCTTGGGTCGTGCAGCTGGGTTGATCCACAGTTTATCAAAAGTTTCCTGACTCATCAGCGACTGACCCAACCCGGTGTCCACTTCCATACTCACTGGAACTCCGTTAATCTTGACTTCCAGAATCACTGGGGCCAAATCGTCGGTTCACGATTCCAAGGGACTGCCTATGATGATGATGATGATGATGATTGACACCCTTAGCGTTCAGAAATCTGTCTATCTCCATCTTAAATATATTCAATGACCCAGCCTCCACAGCTCTCTGGGGCGCAGAATTCCAAAGATTCATGATAAACATAAGAACATAAGAACATAAGAATTAGGAACAGGAGTAGGCCATCTAGCCCCTCGAGCCTGCTCCGCCATTCAACAAGATCATGGCTGATCTGGCCGTGGACTCAGCTCCACTTACCTGCCTGCTCCTCGTAACCCTTAATTCCCTTATTGGTTAAAAATGTATCTATCTGTGACTTGAATACATTCAATGAGCTAGCCTCAACTGCTTCCTTGGGCAGAGAATTCCACAGATTCACAACCCTCTGGGAGAAGAAATTCCTTCTCAACTCAGTTTTAAATTGGCTCCCCCATATTTTGAGGCTGTGCCCCCTAGTTCTTGTCTCCCCGACCAGTGGAAACAACCTCTCTGCCTCTATCTTGTCTATCCCTTTCATTATTTTAAATGTTTCTGTAAGATCACCCCTCATCCTTCTGAACTCCAACGAGTAAAGACCCAGTCTACTCAATCTATCATCATAAGGTAACCCCTTCATCTCCGAAATCAGCCTATTGAATCGTCTCTGCACCCCCTCCAAAGCTAGTATATCCTTCCTTAAGTAAGGTGACCAAAACTGCATGCAGTACTCCAGATGCGGCCTCACCAATACCCTATACAGTTGCAGCAGGACCTCCCTGCTTTTGTACTCCATCCCTCTCGCAATGAAGGCCAACATTCCATTCGCCTTCCTGATTACCTGCTGGACCTACAAACTAACTTTTTGGGATTCATGCACAAGGACCCCCAGGTCCCTCTGCACCACAGCATGTTGTAATTTCTCCCTATTCAAATAATATTCCCTTTCACTGTTTTTTTTCCAAGGTGGATGACCTCACATTTTCCGACATTGTATTCCATCTGCCAAACCTTAGCCCATTCGCTTAACCTATCTGAATCTCTTTGCAGCCTCTCTGTGTCCTCCATACAACTCGCTTTCCCACTAATCTTTGTGTCATCTGCAAATTTTGTTACACTACAATCTGTCCTCTCTTCCAGGTCATCCAAGTATATTGTAAACAGTTGTGGTCCCAGCACCGATCCCTGTGGCACACCACTAACCACCGATTTCCAACCCGAAAAGGACCCATTTATCCCGACTTTCTGCTTTCTGTTCGCCAGCCAATTCTCTATCCATGCTAATACATTTCCTCTGACTCCGCGTACCTTTATCTTCTGCAGTAACCTTTTGTGTGGCACCTTATCGAATGCCTTTTGGAAATCTAAATACACCACATCCATCGGTACACTTCTATCCACCATGCTCGTTATATCTCAAAGAATTCCAGTAAATTAGTTAAACATGATTTCCCCTTCATGAATCCATGTTGTCTCTGCTTGATTGCACTATTCCTATCGAGATATCCCGCTATTTCTTCCTTAATGATAGCTTCAAGCATTTTCCCCACTACAGATATTAAACTAACCGGCCGATAGTTACCTGCCTTTTGTCTGCCCCCTTTTTTAAACAGAGGCGTTACATTAGCTGCTTTCCAATCCGCTGGTACCTCCCCAGAGTCCAGAGAATTTTGGTACATTATAATGAATACATCTGCTATAACTTCCGCCATCTCTTTTAATACTCTGGGATACATTTCATCAGGACCAGGGGACTTGTCGACCTTGAGTCCCATTAGCCTGTCCAGCACTATCCCCCTAGTGATAGTGATTATCTCAAGGTCCTCCCTTCCCACATTCCTATGACCAGCAATTTTTGGCATGGTTTTTGTGTCTTCCACTGTGAAGACCGAAGTAAAATAATTGTTTAAGGTCTCAGCCATTTCCACATTTCCCATTATTAAATCCCCCTTCTCATCTTCTAAGGGACCAATATTTACTTTAGTCACTCTTTTCCGTTTTATATATCGGTAAAAGCTTTTACTATCTATTTTTATGCTTTGCACAAGTTTACTTTCGTACTCTATCTTTCCTTTCTTTATTGCTTTCTTAGTCATTCTTTGCTGTCATTTAAAATGTTCCCAATCTTCTAGTTTCCCACTAACCTTGGCCACCTTATACGCATTGGTTTTTAATTTGATACTCTCCCTTATTTCCTTGGTTATCCACAGCTGGTTATCCCTTCTCTTGCCGCCCTTCTTTTTCACTGGAATATATTTTTGTTGAGCACTATAAAAGAGCTCCTTAAAAGTCCTCCACTGTTCCTCAATTGTGCCACCGTTTAGTCTGTGTTTCCAGTCTACTTCAGCCAACTCTGCCCTCATCCCACTGTAGTCCCCTTTGTTTAAGCATAGTATGCTCGTTTGAGACATTAGTTCCTCACCCTCAATCTGTATTACAAATTCAACCATACTGTGATCACTCATTCCGAGAGGATCTTTGACTAGGAGATTGTTTATTATTCCTGTCTCATTACACAGGACCAGATCCAAGATAGCTTGCTCCCTTGTAGGTTCTGTAACATACTGTTCTAAGAAACAATCCCATATGCATTCTATGAATTTCTCCTCAAGGCTAACCCGTGCGATTTGATTTGACCAATCGATATGTAGATCCTCTGAGAAAAAATTCCTCCTCATCTCCATTTTAAATGGGCAACTCCATATTCTGAAACTATGCCCCCTAGTTCTAGATTCCCCCACAAGGGGAAACATCCTCTCTGTATCTATTCTGTCAAGCCCCCTCAGAATCTTATACGTTTCAATAAGATCACCTCTCAATCTTCTAAACTCCAATGAATATAGGCCGAACCTGCTTAACCTTTCTTCTTATGACAACCCCTTCATCTCAGGAATCAACCCAGTGAACCTTTTCTGAACTGCCTCCAATGCAAGTATATCCCTCCTTAAATAAGGAGACCAAAACTGTACGTAGTACTCCAGGTGTGGTCTCACCAATACTGTGTACAGTTGTAGCAGGACTTCCTTGCTTTTATACTCTATCCCCCTTGCAATAACGGCCAACATTCCATTTGTTTTCCTAATTACTGCTGTATCTGCATACTAACCTTTTGAGTTTCATGTATAAGGACCCCCAGATCCCTCTGCACCACAGCATTTGTAATCTCTCACCATTTAAATAATTATTTACTTTTTTATTTTTCCTACAAAAGTGGATAACCTCACAGTTTCCCACATTATGCTACATCTGTCAAATTTTTCCCACTCACTTAGCCTATCTGTATCCCTATACAGATTCTTTGCGTCCTCCTCACAATTTGCTTTCCCACTAGCAAACTTGGCTACATTACACTCGGTCCATTCATCCAAGTCATTAATATAGATTGTAAATAGTTGGGGTCCCAGCACCGATCTCTGCGGCACCCCACTAGTTACTGTTTGCCAACCTGAAAATGACCCATTTATCCCAACTCTCTATTTTCTGTTAGTTAGCTAATCCTCTATCCATGCTGATATATTATCTCCAACCCCGTGAGCTTTTATCTTGTGCAGTAACCTTTTATGTTGCACATTATCGAATGCCTTTTGGAAATACAAATACACAACATCAACTGGTTCCCCTTTATCTACCCTGCTCGTTTCATTAAAGAACTCCAGAAAATGTGTCAAACATGGTTTCCCTTTCATAAAACCACTTGATTGTGTCAATGTCCTCATACGTTAGAAAACAAAAATGGCATGAGTTTGATTGACATGTGATGTTTGAACCTTGGTATGGTACTAATTGTTATGTATGTAAATATTGTAACTGTGTAAGACTTGCCACCAAAGGGCGCAACTGTTCGAGGCCCAAGGTTCACCTGCACACCTCGTGCAAGGGAGTATAAAAGGTTGTCTGCCATGCTGCCTAGGCACTCTGGAGTTGTATTAAAGAGACTAAGGTCACATCAGTTTTAGCTCACAGTACTCAATCTTGTGGAGTCCTTCCATACTTAACACTAATAAGCAGGGTTCCAACCAAACTCTATCTCAACATCCCTCAATTTATACATCAAAAGCCCCAGTGGGAACCAGCATTTTTGGCTTTCATCATTAAAGCTTTAAAAGTAGAATAAGTCAGGAAGTCCTTTCAGTCAGCACAGAGGCAGAAAGCCCCATCAGAAACTATTAGCTGCCATTCAGTATACACATTAGCCGCAGCTCTTGGAAATGTATTGCAGAAAATTATTGGGACAAAACTCCATGAAACAACAGGCTATCAGAGCAACTGTATTATTATAAGCACTAATGGACTGTGACTGCATTAATGGGGTCTGCTCCTATCCCCCTCTGCTAGTAATTTTGTTTTGCTAAGCAATTACAGAGCGATGCCTAATTGCAGTGACCAGCTCCTGAGGGTAATCTTAAAACAGCAAAACCACTAATTAAAATTAAGTGCACCTTTTAGAGCAGTCAGGGGTATTAGCAAGTTCAGGGGTGATGAAAAGAACTGAAAGATATTGGGCCTGAATTCGCGACCCCTACGGGTGCGTACGAGGTGCACACGGGCCCTGAAAGGCCGCGCAAGTTCCGGGTTTAGGCGTGCAAAGCGCATGCACCTAATCCCGGGACTTTTGATCTCTGACAGAGCTCACGCATCCGAAGGAAAAGGACAGAGAGTTCCTGCCTAGCAAATGCCCTTGCAATTCTTACGCTGGTAAAAGCAGGCGTAAGGTCTGCTTTTGCCAGCGTATGAGTTTTTTAAAATGTTATCACTCATTTATATATTAAAAACCCTGTCCATTAAGGTATGTTTATTTTTAGTTCTGGTAAGTTGTATTAAAAAAAATGTTGTATAAAATATTGAATTAAATTGCATTTTAATCAATTTTAAATATGTATTGGCCCAGAAATCCCGGTTTCTCCTTCCCGCGGTAGTTCGACTGGATTCTGGGAAAAAAAGTTGCGTACCTACCTGAAGTTACAGCGCTCACTTGCGTTCCCGGTCCGGAGGCCTCTCCTGACTGCGCGTCGCAGTGCGTGCACGTCGGGTCGTGCGCAGGCCTGGAGCTGGAGTCACATGGCTCTGGGCAGCCAATCAGGTAAAGTATATGCTCATTCACAGTAATAGGAGTTTGATAAATGCAAAACTCCTATTACTATGAATGAGAAACACCCCTAAACACCCAAACGCTAAATAACATATTTTTTTTAAAAACTCACATATATATATTTGCCGATTTAAAAAAAAAAGTTTTAATTATGGTTTAAAGTAAAATTACCTGAGTGGGCAGGGTTTTTCACGTAAATATGTATTTTTACATTTTATTTTAATATGTTCTTGATATGTTTTTAAACTCTTACACTGTAAAAGTAGGCTATGAGCACTAGGCACAAGAGTTTTAAGGACATTCGCAGGGCAAGAGATGGGCAAATAGCCGAATCTCTGCCGTGGGTATGTCCTCGTCTCGATATGTGGGAGATCCGTCAAGCCAGAAACTGCGCGCCGAAAACCGGCTTTTCCAATGCCTTCCTGGGTCCGTAGAAACACTGTACGGGCCCGGGATTTCTGGGCCATTGTGTTTTGTAAATTTATTGACGTGCTTGTGTGTTTATGGGGTATTCCCATTCATACTTATGGCAGCTCCGTAGAAGGCCTTGCCTTGCGGAATTCGGGGGTCTATGCTGTGATGTTGCAACCCGGCACTCCGCTTCCGTGCCATGCTGCTGCCAAAGCAACCCGCTCCCCATCGCAGAGTTTGCAGCGTTCCCTCCCCTTTAACGGAAGGGGAGAGCCCTGTGCTCCCGCCAGCGCTCTCCGAGTAACGCCAGTAAGTTCCCATGGTAAGCGCCCCAGTCCCGTCCCCCGAGTGGAAGTCGAACGTGCGATGTTGTGCTCCACTTCCTCTCGGGGACGGTAACCCCAATTTCGCTGCTGGGGCGGGACCTCAGTGCCTGGCGTAGGAAGTCCCGCCTTGCTTCGGTTACCGCCCGGAAACGGGACTCTGCCGAATTTCGGCCCTTTTAATTCTGAGGGAGTTATTTTGGTCAAAGGGTGAAAACAGGCGCTAAATGGGTCCTGTTCTAATAAGACACGCCTGTTGGAAAATCTGGATTTAGTGCCCGATTTTATGCCTAATTGCTGATTACCATAATTTGACCTTGCCTGGAGGTGCTAAACCAGACACCTGCAGGTTTAACGCTTGAGTGGTGATTAGATGCAATTTTCGCAGAGCGGTATATGTTGGCTCCATGCACCCTCTTCCACTGAAAGTGTGGAATACATTGGCTGGCATACAGTGGCACATTGCAGGATGGCTCGGGGACTGAAGGTGAGGCACACAGGGTCTCGAACACAACACTAGAGGTCCTAGTAGAGGAGGTCCAGAAAAGGAGGGATATCCTGTACCCGCTAGGTGGAAGTCCACCCCACCTTCCCCCATCCCTCTCTCCTGCAGCAGCTGGTGCTGCTCTGCCTGGCCTCGTGTCCTCCTCCCATTCTTCCTGCAAACCAGGGGTGACCCTAGCAAGATGCCCGTAACCAAGCACCCCCTTTCTCCTGGTGATTCCTATAACTTGGTCCAAAAATGTGGAGTGGCAAGGCACTCACTATTCCGAGGTGAAATCCTCAGAGAGTTTCAGAATAAATGCAATGAAGAGTCTGCTGAAGTCTTGGCCAGGCGTCCCAGAAAGTCTCCTGATGTGCTTCAGAGGTCCTCTTCACAGCTCCAGCAGCAAGTGAACATGAAATGGTGAGTGTCCCTTTTAAGTAGCGCTTGAAATTTACATTAATGTCTTGTTTGCTCCCATGCAATTGGTCCGTGTTAGGACAGGGTGTTAGTTCAAGCATTCGCCACGAAAATAGTATGCAGCATCCTTAACGAGCGCTAGCAGACATTTTAAATGTCAATCAGCCCCTCAACGCTTCAACTCCTTTACCAAGATGGCGTCTGGCGCTAAACATAGGTTAAACCTGCGTTTCAGCTGCACACCACATCTTGGCCACCTCGCAGGACCTCTAATGCCTGAACATGCTGTCGTAAATCACCCCCTTAGTGCATACTTATGCAGTTCCTTCCTCTGTTATTTTACTGGAGATGTTATCCACAATTGATTTAGATGGATTAGTGCTTCCACTAAAATGCATGAAAAAGAAACTTTTCGAGAAAGCTTATGCATGTCAATCTTCGGTCCATGTGCATCTGTTTTTCAAAGCAATCCGACAGCTGTGCCTTCAGCTGCCTGGGCCCTAATCTCTGGAATTCCCTCCCTAAACCTCTCCTCCTCTCTACCTCTCTCTCCTCTGCTTTGAGACATAGAAACATAGAAAATAAGTGCAGGAGTAGGCCATTCGGCCTTTCGAGCCTGCACCGCCATTCAATAAGATCATGGCTGATCATTCACCTCAGTACCCCTTTCCTGCTTTCTCTCCATACCCCTTGATCCCTTTAGCCGTAAGGGCCATATCTAACTCCCTCTTGAATATATCCAATGAACTGGCATCAACAACTCTCTGCGACAGAGAATTCCACAGGTTAACAACTCTCTGAGTGAAGACGTTGCTTACAACTTAACACTTTGGCCAAGCCTTTGATCACCAGTCCTAATATCCCTTTATGTGCCTCGCTGTCAAATGCAGTCTGATTTATGCCCCCGTGAAGCAGCTTGGGTCGTTTAACGACGTTGAAGGTGCTGTATAAGTGAAAGTTTTGGGTCCTGTTTTCCATTATGGAATAGCGCATTCATTTCTGTAGCCTGCTGATTTGGTATTGAACTGGTAACAGCTGAACGAGCGAGGGAGATCTTCACTGTCCGAAAACCTATTGGCCTGTTCAGCTCTCTGCGGCCATCAGGAGGAATCAACAGTGCTCTGTGACTCCCATTACATCTGCATGCCTTAGATCATCTTGCAGCTGAATATGAATTGAGTTCGGCTTGTGCTAGCCTCCATACTTAATGCAAACAGTTCTACCTGTCTTTCATCTGGCAGGTCCTCACCAGCAGGTACGGCTTATTCTATCTTCTTCCTCACTTTGGATGGTTTCCAGGTAACTGACATAGTTTCCCAGTCTTCCGGTTACATAATGAGTAGGTGAGTCCGGACTAACATCAGACAGACCCTTTCCCTTGGGAGAAGCATTCGTTTGATCTGTGCCGGCTTGTGGAATCAAGCTCTCCTGCTTCCCCGCTGAACAGAAAATGGCATGGCGTGCATCTTGTTCTGTGGTTTTAATTGGTATCAAATGATATTTTCAATCATTGCGCAGACGTGATGGGGAGGGGGGCACTCAGAGCTGAAACTGACAAGTGTGGAGTTCGGAATGTGGTCAGCAGATTCTTCGCATCGAAGATTAATCAACACCTGCAATTAAGTTCCAGGGAATGTACTCGATGCCCAAGTGATGAAATTGTTCAAGTGTCGTCGCTGTATTAATGTGGGAAATACAGCAGCTAATCTGTGCACGGCAAGCTCCCACAAACAGCAACGTGATAATGACCAGATAATCTGTGTTAGCGATGTTGATTGAGGGATAAATATTGGCCAGGACGCCGGGGATAACTTCCCTGCACTTCTTCAAAATAGTTCTATGGGAACTTTTACGTCCACCTGAGAGGGCAGATAGAGCCTCGGTTTAAAGTCTCATTCGAAAGACGACACCCCCAACAGCACAGCACTCTTTCAGTACTGCCCTGGTGTGTCAGACTAGATTTTTGCATTCAAGTCTCTGGAATGCGAATTGAACCCACGGAGGCAAGAGTACAGGTTGAACCTCCCTTATCCCGAACCCTCGGCACCTGGCCTGTTCTGGATAAGGGATTTTTTCCGGACGAGGGGTGGTCACGTTAAATTGGATGGTACAGGTACTGAGCAAGGGGAAATCAGGGCTGGCTGGCTTGGGGCTGGGAGTGTGGCAGAGAGATCATCGGGAGGGGCGGTGGCTCGTGGGGTCAGGCCAGCGATTGCAGGAGTCGGCAGCGAGGAAGGACTTCAATTTGTTCATGTCAGTGTTCTGCAAATGCGCCACCTGGTGGCCGGGAATGGTTCTGGACCTGGGGTGATTCCGGATAAGGGAGTTCTGGATAAGGAAGGTTCAACCTATACCACCAACTGAGCCATAGCTGACAACTTGCTTGGCAGGAGACTCTCAGCTGGTTCTCGGTGGACATGAGAGTGGAACCAAAGACTACCTGGGCTTGCTAACCTACATTGGTTCCAGCAAAAGCTCGATTTTAAAATTCTCATCGCTTTGTTCAAACCCCTCCATGGCCTTCCACCTTCCTATCTCTGTAATCCCCTCCAGCCAACAACCCTCCGAGATCTCTGTGCTCCTCAGGTTCCACCCTCTTGTGCATCTCTGATTTTTATTGCTCCACCATTGGCGGCCGTGCCTTCAGCTGCCAAGGTACTAAGCTCTGGAATTCCCTCCCAAAATCTCTCCACCTCTCTGCACATCTCTCCTTTAAGATGCTCCTTCAAACCTACGTCGCCTGTCCCAATATCTCCTTATGTAGCTCGGTGTCAAATTTTCTTTGGCAAAGTTCCTCTGAAGCGCCTTGGGATATTTTACTATGTCAAAGGCACTATACAAATGCAAGTTCCAGTTGTTGCTGTACCTGCAACTCAAAAATGATTAAACAAGATCAGTCCGAGCCCATGAGAACTAGTTGGTGTGCAGGGTGGGAACAGTAGGAGTGGGCGCTCTCCTTGTATTCACTGGAGTTCAGAAGAATGAGAGGGGACCTCATAGAAACATTTAAAATTCTGATGGGTTTAGACAGGTTAGATGCAAGAAGAATGTTCCCAATGTTGGGGAAGTCCAGAACCAGGGGACACAGTCTAAGGATAAGGGGTGAGCCATTTAGGACCGAGATGAGGAGAAATTTCTTCACCCAGAGAGTGGTGAACCTGTGGAATTCTCTACCACAGAAAGTTGTTGAGGCCAATTCACTAAATATATTCAAAAAGGAGTTAGATGAAGTCCTTACTACTAGGGGGATCAAGGGGTATGGCGAGAAAGCAGGAATGGGGTACTGAAGTTGCATGTTCAGCCATGAACTCATTGAATGGCGGTGCAGGCTAGAAGGGCCGAATGGCCAACTCCTGCACCTATTTTCTGTTTCTATGTTTCTCTACCGATCCAGACAACATTTCTGAGGCAGTCTCCTGGATTTCCGAATTGCGTCACACCAAGCGAATGCTGGATGTTAACAATCTGGTGAAAGGTTCAAATATGCTATTCCTCAAAGCCGCCATCCTTCATAGAATTTATCGGCATAGAATATATAGAATATATAGGTCTTGATAAAGAACGTGTGGATTGTGGCTGCGTGGAGGCCCTGACCTGCATGAGAACACCAGCAGCAGGTTGAGGCCATAAAAGGAGCGATATTCCAGATAGATCCCAGGCCACTTCATGGATCAGCATTAGCTGGTGCAGGAGGGCGACGGCAGCCAAGAGTGATGTCATCAAGGTCCAGGATGGTAATTGGAGCGTGGGCAGATACAGCAGGAGTGGCGAGGTCGTGGCGAAGGAGCGGCGAGAGACTGTAGAGGGATGTGATGGGGGCCCAGGGAAGGCATGGGTTCGGAGCCAGGGCCCCAGGGGCAGCACGGGGCCAGCCCACACTGCGATATGTGTGTGCACCAGGTCCGTGCAGCAGAGCTGGTCTCCAGTCGTCTTGGGTAATCCTTGCCACTGGACCAAGATCTAGCTCCGTCAAGCCCGTGTGGTGGCTGGTGTGCAACGGCCACCACACGTTAAAAAAATCCAAACACAGCCATCTTCCACCCTTCACGATGTAGTTCAGGTCCTTCATTGAAACACGGATGGGGGTTGGGGGGGGGGGGCTGGTGGCGGGGGAGGGGGTGGTGGCAGATGGGGGTTGGGGGGTCCGGTGGCAGGGGGCGGGGGGGGAGGTGGTGGGGGGGCTGGGTGTGGGGGCGGAGGGGTTGAGGGGGGGGGGGCGGAGTGGGAGTTGGGAGGGGGGAGTTTGGGGGAAGCCCAATAGAGCCCACTGTGGAGTTAAAAAATCTCCACATGTGCGTGTGATGTCACAGACAGATGTCCCTGCCCGGCAGTCAGCTTGATTGACAGGCTGCCTTCCAGTCACGTAGGGAATGCTGGAGGACAATGGAGAAGAGGCTGCAACCACAGGCTGCCCGCCCCATTTGTCCCGCCAGAAGTGGACAGTTTGGAGGTGGAATTCACGCTTTGCGTCCACACCATATCCCCTCCCCTCTCCCCCTTAGCGCCACTGGGGGGCTGATATCGGGGCGCTAACGGCTCTGCACCCGGTCGTGGCGAGAGTATCAACGCCCGCTAAATTTCCTTGGAAGCTTGCAGCGGTGGTAACACCTAGCGCCACAATCTCTTGCGCCCAGAGATCGTGAGGTCACCGTGCCGCGCATCGCCATGGTAGCGCTCCCGGACCCGAACTTCGCTTCCAGCCCCTGCAGCATCGCCGGGCGACAACACCGACAGCTGCAGGGGGCGTTGTGAGCGAGGCCTGGCCGCTGGGGGAGCGGTAATTAAAGCTTGCGTCAAATAAAAAAACATTTTATCGTCCCTCATATTTTGTTTTGAAAACGTTGAAGTGCGGCGCTTGATCAGCCCTGCACTCTGTCGCAGCACTTGGGGCAGATCGCCGCGGATCGCCGCGGATTGCCACAGCCGTCGGTGATGAGGGACATCGTTTCAGTGCAGAGCCTGCAATGATGGTCCTTCCCTTTAAGGGAGGGATAGGAGCTTCCGTTCCCGGCAGCGCTGCCCTTGACATTGGCCCGCTTTAGCGCTCCGAGGGAAGTGGTAGCGTTTGAGTTAGAAAACTAGAAGTGTCCCTGAGTTCCCACATGGTACAGGAGGAGCATATCACGTGACCGAGCTCTCCTGCCATGACTTAACCCTTAGATACACTTAAATTGGCAACAGCAATGTTAAAAGTTACTGACTGATTATAAAAATGAAAGAAAAAGATAAGCTACTCACCAATCACCAGCCAATCACTTACCCCCTTGGCTGTGATGTCACCTTTTGATTTCTTCCTACTTCTTTTTTGCTTTCTCTCCCAGCTGGAGCTGTACAAGCCCCGCCTCTCTCGACACTCCCCGGACTGCCCGACTGCTGAGCCTTTATAGGCCGCTGCCTCTGGCCGACTCCCGCCTCGCTCCCCGGACTGCCCGACTGCTGAGCCTTTATAGGCCGCTGCCTCTGGCCGACTCCCGCCTCTCTCGACGCTCCCCGGACTGCCCGACTGCTGAGCCTTTATAGGCCGCTGCCTCTCGCCGACTCCCGCCTCTCTCCCCGGACTGCCCGACTGCTGGGCCTTTATAGGCCGCTGCCTCTCGCCGACTCCCGCCTCTCTCGACGCTCCACTTCCTTCCTGGAGCGCTAAACCTGAAGCCCGTGTCGCAGTCCCTCGCGTAGCGCCCGGGCGAAACCCTTGCGCTGCCGCAAAAGTTCTCACCTCAAACAGGGCCCTACGCAATTTCACCCCTTTGATCTCCCATCCAACCCCCCACCCACTCGTTTTTGGGGGTTAAAATTGCCTATTTATCACAATCATGAGGGAAGGTTGCATCTGGCTCGCGCGCCAGCAACATTGTATGCACGTTTCACTGGCCGGCTATTTCTAGTGAGATTGTAAACGTGTGCGACAAGTAGGGAATCAAGGAAACGCAAAGGTCTGGAAAATGCGCTCCCGATGATGTCACAGTTAGCTCGCACAAGGGAATTCCCACGGTAGTCCGCTGGTTTGAATTACGCGTCAGAAAAACAGAACTTCGCGACACGGAGATCGCGAGATCCTTGTGCGAAGCTTAGTCCGAGGCCAGTGGGGAGTGCCTGTGCTTTGCTGCATACCACACATTCCAGGGCAAAATCTCCCTGCTATGTTTACAATGTTGCCAACACATGACGACCTGAGGAAATCTTTCCACCAGGTGAAGTTAGTTAAGAAGATCTATTCGCCCTTGTACTGCATCGTTTAATTAGAACACGCTGATGTTCCGGGTAATCTGAGCAGCTGCCTGCCACTCCGATGGAGGGAGCAAGCAGCTCTCAACGGACTGAAGGTTAAAGTTCAAAAACAAATGCTCTTCCCTGCAGGGAAACAAAGTTGGTAATTATGAAGTAATTAATTCTTTCTGGGATCAATTAGCTTCTCTCCTTAAGATGTTTGGAGCCTACTGAAGGCCCAGGACGCGGAAACGATGCCTGTTCTTAGTTGGCATAGCTACCACTGCCCCCCCCAGGGCAAAAAGGTCATTGCGCCCATTAGCGCCTCCCGGAGGTGCTAACGGGGCACAAAAAAGGGCAATTTGGGGCCCTAAATTCTTTACAGGGAATGTGGGCGTCACTGGCAAGACCAGCATTTATTGCCCCTTCCTGGTGGTGAGCTTCCTTCTTGAACCGCTGCAGTCCGTGTGGTGAAGGTGCTCCCACAGTGCTGTTAGAGAGGGAGTTCCAGGATTTTGACCCAGCGACGATGAAAGGTGCATTTAGAAGGTTGAAGGGTGATCTAATCAAGGTGTTTAAAATGAAAGAGATTCGACAGGGTAGATACAGAGGGCTCAAAATTGGCCAGGAGTTGCTCCATTTTTTTTTGGAGCAACTTGATTTTTCTGGAGTATCTTAACAATCCCCATTCAATTTGCGCCAATGTAAGTGAGTTGGTGGGAATTTTTTTTAGTTTAGTTTTTTTTTTTCAAAAGGTGGCATTACCAGCCACCTACGTCTGTTTTGGCCATTTAGGCCACTTTGGACAGCTAATAGTTGCTCCAAACTAACTTAGGCTAGTGTATGTGGCCACTTGTGGCCACACAGAAAATCCTTGCAGAGAGTTAAGAAATCAGCGCAGGTAATACATCTGAGATAGGGGTGGGAAGCGAAGCGGAGAGGACCTTTCAACTTCCTAAACAAAGCACAACAACATTCAAGAAACATAAAAACATTCAAGAAGAAATAAAAAATAAAACTAAGTCCTACCTCCCTATCAAAACTTGGCCCCGGAAATCAGCGGGCCAGCCAGTGCGGGAGGCCACTCAGCCGGGATAGGGGCGGGACAACGGGGAGAGCACAGACCGCTGACATCCAAGCAGAAAATTACTTCTAAGATAAACTGCCAACCTGCCAAAGGAGACATGGAACCTCTACTTCCACTGGGTATTTCACTGACTCTCTTTCTGACTGACTCTCTCACTGACTCTCTCTCTAACTCTCTCACTGACTCTCTCTCTAACTCTCTCACTGACTCTCTCTCTAACTCTCTGACTCTCTGACTGACTCTCTCTCTCTCTCTCTCTCTCTCTGACTCTCTGACTGACTCTCTCTCTCCCTCTCTCTCTCTCTGACTCTCTGACTGACTCACTCTCTGACTCTCTCTCTGACTCTCTGACTGACTCTCTCTCTGACTCTCTCTCTGACTCTCTGACTGACTCTCTCTCTGACTCTCTCATTGACTCTCTCTCTCTCTCTCTCTCTCTCTAACTCTCTGATTCTCTCTCTAACTCTCTCACTGACTCTCTCTCTCTGACTGACTCTCTCTCTGACTCTCTCTCTGACTTTCTCTGACTGACTCTCTCTAACTCTCTCTCTAACTCTCTCACTGACTCTCTGACTCTCTCGCTGACTCTCTATCTAACTCTCTCTCTAACTGACTCTCTCTGACTGACTCTCTAACTCTCTGACTGACTCTCTGACTCTCTCTCTAACTCTGACTCTCTGACTGACTCTCTGACTCTCTCTCTGACTCTCTCTGACTGACTCTCTCTGACTGACCCTCTCTGAATCTCTCTCTCTGACTATTCCAGCGATCAGTCTCTCTCTCTCTCTCTGACTCTCTCTCTGACTCTCTCTGACTGACTCTCTCTCTCTGACTCTCTCTCTGACTCTCTCTCTCACTGATTCTCTGACTCTCTCACTGACTCTCTCTCTAACTCTCTGACTCTCTATCTAACTCTCTCTCTGACTCTCTATCTAACTCTCTCTCTAACTCTTTCACTGACTCTCTGACTCTCTCTCTGACTCTCTATCTAACTCTCTCTCTCTCTGACTGACTCTCTCTGACTGACTCTCCAACTCTCTCTCTCTGACTCTCTCTGACTGACCCTCTCTGACTGACTCTCTCTGAATCTCTCTCTCTCTGACTATTCCAGCGATCAGTCTCTCTCTCTCTCTCCAACTCTCTCTCTCTGACTCTCTCTGACTGACTCTCTCTGACTGACTCTCTCTGAATCTCTCTCTGACTGACTCTCCAACTCTCTCTCTCTGACTCTCTCTCTGACTCTCTCTGACTGACTCTCTCTGAATCTCTCTCTCTCTGACTATTCCAGCGATCAGTCTCTCTCTCTCTCTCCAACTCTCTCTCTCTGACTCTCTCTGACTGACTCTCTCTGACTGACTCTCTCTGAATCTCTCTCTGACTGACTCTCCAACTCTCTCTCTCTGACTCTCTCTCTGACTCTCTCTCTGACTCTCTCTGACTCTCTCTCTGACTCTCTCTGACTGACTCTCTCTGACTGACCCTCTCTGACTGACTCTCTCTGAATCTCTCTCTCTGACTATTCCAGCGATCAGTCTCTCCCTCTCTCTGACTATCCCAGTAGCCCGGCACGTGTCGTGAGGCCACTCGCCTGGGATAAGGGCGGGACGCATCGGGTCCCACGCTGCAGCACGGCTGGGGGCAGGAGCTACTGCACATGCGCAAAATCTCCAGTGCGCATGAGTTGAGCTGCCGGCATTGTTCTTCGCACAGGACCCTAGCTCCGCCCCCTAATCGAAAGAGCACACCGCGCCAAGCCATGGGAGAGGCCACAGAGTGGCCAGAATCCAGAGACATCTTTTCGGCGCCGGTTTCAGCCCACAAAGTCGACGCATCTCTGGTGAGTGCGCCGAAAAAAACGGGTGGGCCAATTTTGAGCCCAGAGAAACTATTCCCCCGGTGGGGGAATTCAGAGTAAGGGGCACAATCTTAAAATTAGAGCCAGGTACAGCAAGTGATCAGGAAGGCCAATGGAATCATGGCCTTTATTGCAAGGGGGATGGAGTAGAAAAACAGGGAAGTCTTGTTAGAGCTGTACAGGGTATTGGTGAGGCCACACCTGGAATACTGCGTGCAGTTTTGGTTTCCATATTTATGAAAGGATATACTTGCTTTCGAGGCAATTCAGAGAAGGTTCACTAGGTTGATTCCAGAGATGAGGGGATTGACTTTGACTTATGAGGAAAAGGTTGAGTAGGTTGGGCCTCTACTCATTGGAATTCACAAGAATAAGATGTGATCTTATCGAAACGTATAAGATTATGAGGGGACTTGACAAGGTGGATGCAGAGATGATTTTTCCACTGATGGGGGAGACTAGAACTAGAGGACATGATCTTAGAATAAGGGGCCACCCATATAAAATTGAGATGAGGAGAAATTTCTTCTCTCAGAGGGTTATAAATCTGTAGAACTCGCTGCCTCAGAGAGCTCTGGAAGCTGGGTCATTGAATAAATTTAAGACAGGGATAGACAGTTTCTTAACCGATAAGGGATTAAGGGATTATGGGCAGGGAAGTGGACCTGAGTCTATGATTCGATCAGCCATGATCGTATTAAATGGCGGAGCAGGCTTGAGGGACCGAATGGCCTACTCCTGCTCTTATTTCTTATGTTATTATGTGTGAAATCAGGAGGCACTTTTTCACACCAAGGGGAGTGGCAATCTGGAACTTTCTGTCCAAAATGTTCAAGACCGAGGCCGATAGATTTGTGTTAAATAAGGTTATTAAGGTTTTGGAATCAAGGCGGGTAGATGAAGTTACGATTTAGATTAGCCATAAGCTCAGTGCCTGGGGCTGAATGGCCTCCTCCTGTTCTTGCAGGACATTGCCAAGAAGGCTTCAAGGAAATCTTATTGATATTATCTCGGGTGCAATTTACAATTGGAAAAAACCATTGTTTGAGTAGTGTGAGTGGTTCCTGACAACTCTTTTAGAGACAAAATAAAACATTTAAATCAAGTACTCCCCAATCTGGGGGCCACTCCAAACATTTTCCAATGCCATTTTTTGAATTTTTCTTTTTTATTTTTGTAGGTTTTTTGGTTTTTTTTTTGGGCATTAAAATCGTATATTTTACAAGTGCCAGTGGTTACTGACATTTTCCACTCAACAAAGACAGCTGGATATGTTTAATCAGAACAAATTGGGCACCTTAATTCATTAATTCAGCACAAGAATGTTAAAACGGCAGCACTTTCCTGCGAGTGTAAAGCCTTTAAACGGAGGCGGGGAGCCAATAAACGGTAGGCATAATCCTGACACTTAAAAAAACTTTTTTATTTCCTTCCAAATGCTTCAAGTTTTCGAACGAGGTGCGATGCACATTAACCTGTGATTGGTTTACGGTTACGCTTTCCATTTAATTGCACATTCCATGCACAGCATCAAACAGTGTGGAATGCTTATTAAAGGTGTATTTTCAATCACACCCGGCTGAAAGCGCTGCGGCACTCAAGGAGCTTGTTAACCAAAGTCGTGCTGTGGCCTAGAGCAGTTGCCGACCTTAGACGGTTTCTTCTCGCAGGGGGACAGGGCTGAATTTCCTCACAGCTGCTCCCACAAACGGCAATGTGATAATGACCCGGTAACCTCTTTCAGTGATGTTGGTTGAGCGATAGATATTGGCCAGGATTCCCTTGCTCTTCTTCAAAACATTGTCTTGGCATCTTTTACATCCATCTGAGAAGGCAGGCGGGACCTCGGTTTAACGTCTCATCCGAAAGACGGCACCGCCGACACTGCAGCGCTCCCTCAGCACTGCACTGGAGTGTCAGACTAGATTGGTGTGGTCAAGTCTCTGGGGGAGATCAAGCTTCAACCTGAGCTGATGTTGCTGATTGCTGTGCAGGTATCTGTATTGGCACTTGTGGATACTGGGTGAAAAGATCTGGACGCGACCACATTACCCTTCATGATCGACATTGTCTTGTCTCACATACGGCCCCCTAACTGAGGTACTGGGGGCTTGGCTGTGCTGCTGAAACTTTGATGGCAGGCTCGGCTCAGTGGATTCACGCCTCTGAGTCCAAAGGGTCATGGGTTCAAGTCCGACAACCAGAGACTTAAGCACGTCATATTGGCTGACACTCCCTTACTCCCCAACTGAGAATTCACAGGTTAATGTTAGTTAGACGTTCCCGCTGCACTTTTAATTGCAGTAGAGTTTTATTTTGAGGACGAGAGTCGTCCTACGTCCGACTGGAAGCTGACAGACAAGCAAGTGATGTGCGCGTGACAACAGCCAGCTGGCTCTGCCTTTAATAACCCTCCCTGTAGAGGCACCTCTGCCTTCTGGCATAAGCACTATGTGCGGTAGCTCTAACACATGGGAAAAATGAAAGAACATAGATGGAGAGCGACTGTAAAACAGGCAATATTCGCAATAAAAATATTTCACTATATTTGCAGATCATGCATTCTTTTTTATTACCATCATTATTTTCAACAGAAAGTTGCAGCTGGTATGGTGAGCCTATTGATTCAATTCTTCCTTGATGTTAAAAAAGAAAGAAAAGCTTGCATTTATATAGCACCTTTCACGACAAACCGGACATCTCAAGGCACTTTGAGACATCCGGTGGTCATTGTTGCTTGCTTGCACGCAAATTGGCTGCCTCGTTTCCTACATTAAAACAGTGACTACATTCCAAAAGTATTCATTGGCTGTGAAGCGCTTTGAGACGTCTGGTGGTTGTGAAAGGTACTATATAAATGTAAGTCTTTTTTTTACAGCCAATGAAGTACTTTTGGAGTGTAGTCACTATTGCAATGTGGGAAATGCGGCAGTCAATTTGCGCACAGCAAGCTCCCACAAACATCAATGTGATCAGTTTTTGCTTAGTTGATTGGGGGATAAATATTGGCCAGGACATCTGTTCATATGTTTATAGATATCATATCATACTATACGGCACAGAAGACCATTCCTAAAGACACTACAGTTCCTCGCCTTTCCCCAATCACAGCACCAAGTTGCTTATCTTTGTTCATACATTAATGGATGTGGGCGTCGCTGACAAGGCCGGCATTTATTGCCCATCCCTAATTTCCCTTGAGAAGGTGGCAGTGAGCCGCCCTCTTCAACCGTTGCAGTCCGTGTGGATTATAGCTTTTCGTAGCAGTTTTGATACAACTGAGTGGCTTGCTAGGCCATTTCAGAGGGCATTGAAGAGTCAACCACATTGCTGTGGGTCTGGAGTCGCATATAGGCCAGACCGGGTAAGGACGGCAGATTTCCTTCCCTAAAAGAAGTGAACCAGATGGGTTTTTACAACAATCCAGTAATTTCATGGTCACCATTACTGACACTAGCCATTTATTCCAGATTTATTTAATTAACTGAATTTAAATTCACCAATTGCAGTGGTGGGATTTGAACTCATGTCCCTGGATCATTAATCCTGGCCTCTGGATTACTCTCCCAGTGACATAATCACTATGCAACCATATCATGTAAAAATCTTGAAATTCTTACATAATTCCAAGAGTTTTACCTGCACTACCCTACCCAGAAATCTATTTAGTGTATTGATTATTGATAGTAATGCTGAATTTGCCCTTTTCTGGTTTGAATCTTGTCCCTTTATTCTGCGCTCATGGTTTAATTTGAAGTGTTGTTCTGGATTTGCCTTTTCAGTATTGATTAATGTCTCATATATCTCAGTGAGGTTGTCTCTCCATTGTCTTCTCTCAAGGGAAAATAGCCCAGATTTCTCCACAGTCGTGCCTCATAACCCAATGCTCCGGTGCGAGGAATGAATCACGTGGGTTTTTTTCAGTGCTTGAATGTTTCTCTTCTGTCTCAGTGACCAGAACTGGACACATTGCTCAATGTACGGTTTGACTACAGCACTCAACAGTTCCAGCCTGACCTTTTCTCACTAATATTGTACTATTATGGGCCATTCAGCCCATCGTGCCTGTGCCGGCTCAATGAAAAGCTTTCCAATTAGTCCCACTCCCCTGCCCTTTCCTCCATAGTCCTGAAAATCTTTCCTTCACAATTATTTTTCCAATTCCCAATATTTATTCGTAATTGCTCAGAGCAAAGCAGGAGCCCAGCAAACAACAACAACAACTTGCATTTATATAGCGCCTTTAATGTAGTGAAACATCCCAAGGCGCTTCACAGGAGTGTTATGAGGTAAAACATTTGACACCGAGCTGCATAAGTAGAAGTTAGAGCAGGTGACCAAATGCTCGGTCAAAGAGGTATGTTTTAAGGAGCGTCTTGAAGGAGAAAAGAGTGGTAGAGAGGCTGAGAGGTTTAGGCAGGAAGTTCCAGAGCTTGGGGCCTAGGCAACAGAAGGCACGGCCACTGATGGTTGAGCGATTATAATTAGGGATCTTAGGAGGGCAGAATTGAGGAGCGCAGATATCTTGGGATGGGTGGGGGGAGGGTTGTGGGGTTGGTGGAGAATACAGAGATAGGGAGGGGTTGAGGCCATGGAGGGATTTGAAAATAAGGATAAGGATTTTGAAATGGAGGCGTTGCTTAACCGAGAGCCAATATAGGTCAGTGAGCACAGGGGTGATGCGTGAACGGGACTTGGTGCCAGTTAGGACACGGGCAGCCGAGTTTTGCATCACCTCCAGTTTATGTGGGGTAGAAAAGATAGACAGATGGTAACAGACGATGAATAATTATTGGTGAGTGAGGGTGTACACACTGGTTGAGACATCCAATGTAGTCCTTTGACTTTTCAGTGGTAGGTTCTGTTATATCTGCAGACTATAGATAAACTCTCTGTGTAGTCACTGTATAGTTGCATCAGATGGAGACGTATTTACCTGATGTACTATCAATAAGGTTTACACTGTGGATATACATGCTGGCACCACAAGAGGGTGCAACTGGTGGAGACCAGGGTTTCCTGCCCTGGTGGCAGGGGCTGTATAAAAGGGGAGCCACCATGTGGCTGCCTCACTCTGGAGTTATGAATAAAGGACCAAGGGCACTACAGTTTGAGTACAACACATTGCCTCGTGGAGTCATTCATAGGTACATTAATTGTATAGACATAGGTTCAATAACTGTCTTGGCTGTAGAGTGAACATTGTTATATCGACCTTCCCTCGCTATCTGCAGTTGGCTCTGAGGATAGACTTGGAGGTGGAAATTGTTTATGGCCTGCTTTCGGGGCCATAATTGTTGGTGCGCATGGATCAAGGCTATACTGTTATGCCAGACTAGTCTCTGTCTCGCCATCTGCACCACTATGGGCCTTTCTTTTCACACAGGGTGCTCAGTAAGAGATGGCGAATTGCTGTATTAAGGAAGGGTGGGTGCCGTATGCTAAACCATCGCACATGCCAAAACTTTCACCCTTCCCCTTGCGGATCTTTCCCTTGAAAAAAGAAGGCTGAGGAGTGACCTACTAGCGGTCTTTAAAATTCTGAAAGGTTTGGATAGAGTGGATACAGAGAGAAGGTTTCTATTTGTGGGGAAGAGCAAAACTAGAGGCCATCAATATAAGATAGTCACCAAGAAATGCTAGTGTTGTTGGGGAGGTTTTAAATTAGCTTGGCAGGGGGACGGGAACTGAAGAATAGATTCAGTGGGGAGAGAAGCAAAGTTGGAATTGGGCAGCAGAAAAGTAGAAAGTGAATTTGGAAGACAGAGGAAACAAGGGCTGGAAAACAGACAACAAGGGAGTCTGGCACCACTAAATGGTACATACTTCAATGCATAGAGTGTAGGGAATAAGGCAGATGAGCTGAGAGCACAGATAGACACTTGGGAGTAGGATATTATAGTTATTGCTGGGCCATGGCTGAAAGAAGGGCAAGTATGGCAGCTCAACATTCCTGGTTACAGGGTTTTCATACGGGATAGAGAGGGAGGTAAAATAGGAGGGGAGATCGCAATATTAATTAAAGAAACAATTATAACTGTGATAAGGGATGATATGTTCGAGGGGTTATCAAATGAGACCATATGGGTTGAATTGAAGAAAAAAAAGGGGCGATCACAATGCTGGGAGTATACTATAGACCGCCAAGCAGTCAGAGGGAGATAGAAGAACAAATATGTGGGCAAATTGTTGCGAAGTGCAAAAACTATAGAGCTGTAATATTGGGGGATTTCAACTACCCGAATATTAACTGGGAAACAAGCAGTGTGAATGGTACAGAGGGTGTGGAATTCCTAAAATACATTCAGGAGAACTTCTTTAGCCAGTATGTAACAAGCCCAACAAGGGATAGGTTAGTTCTGGACTTGGTTTTGGGATATGAAAAGGGGCAGGTGGATGGGGTATCAGTGGGAGAGCATTTTGGTGCTAGTAATCATAATTCAGTAAGATTTAGGGAAGTTATGGAAAAAGGACAAAGGAGGACCAGGATAAAAAGTTCTCAATTAGGGTAAAGCCAATTTTGCTGAGCTGAGATGGGATTTAGCCAAAGTGGACTGAAACGGTTACTTGATGGTAAATCATTGTCAGAGCAGTGGGAGACATTCAAGGAGGAGATCCTGAGGGTACAGAGCAAGTATGCTCCCTTAAAAAAAGTATGCCTCCCGGATGTCAAGGGAAATATAGGGTAGGATAAAGAATAGAAGGGAAGCTTATGACAGATACCGGGAACTCAACACTGCAGAGACTCCAGAGGGGTATAAGAAGTGCAGGGGTGCAATTAAAAAAGATATCAGGAAAGCAAAGAGAGAGCATGAAAGAATTTTGGCAAGTAAAATCAGGGAAAACTCAAGGATGTTTTATAAATACATTAAGAGCTATAGGATAACTAGAGAAAGAGTGGGGCCTATTAGAGACCAAAAAGGAAATCTGTGTGTGGAGGCAGAAGATGTGAGTATGATTCTTAATGAATACTTTACATCTGTTTTCACAAGTGAGAGGGGCGATGCAGAATTTGCAATGAGGGAGGAGTGTGAAATATTAGACAAGATAAACATAGTTAGACAAGATAAACATAGTGAGAGAGGAAGTATTAATGGGATTAGCAGCTTTGAAAGTGGATAAATCCCCAGGCCTGGGTGAAATGTATCCCAGGCTGTTAAGAGAAGCAAAAGAGGAAATAGCAGAGGCTCTGACCATCATTTTCCAATCCTCTCTGGCTACAGGTGTGGTACCAGAGGACTGGAGGACTGCTAATGTTGTACCTTTGTTTAAAAAGGGAGAAAGGGATAGACTGAGTAATTACAGGCCAGTCAGTCTAACCTCAGTGGTGGGAAAATTATTGGAAAAAATCCTGAGGGACAGGATAAATCTTCCTTTGGAAACACATGGATCAATTAAGGACAGTCGGCACGAATTTGTTAAGGGAAGGTCATGTCTGACTAACTTGATTGAATTTTTTGAGAAGGTAACCAGGAGGGTCGATTTGGGTAGTGTGTATTATTTAGCGTATATGGAGTTTAGCAAAGCTTTTGATAAGGTTCCACATGGCAGACTGGCCAAGAAGGTAAAAGCCCATGGGATCAGGGCAAAGTGGCAAGTTTGATCCAAAATTGGTTCAGAGGCAGGAAGCAAAGGGTAATGGTTGATGGGTGTTTTTGTGACTGGAAGGCTGTATCCAGTGGGGTTCCGCAGGGCTCAGTGCTGGGTCCCTTGCTTTTTGTGGTATATATCAATGACTTGGACTTAAATGTTGGGGGTATGATTAAGAAGTTTGCAGATGACATTAAAATAGGCTGTATGGTTGAAATGAAGAAAGCTGCGGACTGCAGGAAGATATCAATGTACTGGTCAGGTAGACAGAACAGTGGCAAATGGAATTCAATCCAGATAAGTGTGAGGTAATGCATTTGGGGAGGTCCAACAAGGCAAGGGAATACACATTAAATGGTATGATGTTGAAAAGTGTATAGAAACCAAGGGACCTTGGAGTGCAGGTCCATAGAACCCTGAAGGTAGCAGGCCAGGTAAATAAGCTGGTTAAGAAGGCATATGGAATACTTGCCTTTATTAGTCGAGGCATGGAATTCAAGAGCAAGGAGTTTATGCTTGAACTGTATAAAACACAGGTTAGGCCGCAGCTGGAGTATTGTGTGCAGTTCTGGTCATCACAGGAAAAATGTGATTGCACTGGAAAGGATGCAAAGGAGATTTACAAGAATGTTGCCTGGACTGGAGAATTTTGACTATGAGAAAAGATTGGAGATGCAGGGTCAGTTTTCTTTGGAACAGAGGAGACTAAGGGGAGACGTGATTGAGGTGTATAAAATTATGAGGAGCCTGGATAGAGTGGATAGGAATGACCTCTTTCCCTTGGCAGAGGGGTCAACAACCAGGGGGCATAGATTTAAAGTAATTGGAGGGAGGTTTAGTGGAGATAGGAGGGGAAATTTCTTCACATAGAGGGTCGGGGGGGAGGGGGTTTGGGTGTCATCTGGAACTCACTACCTGAAAGGGTGGTAGAGGCAGAAAGTCTCACCACATTTAAAAAATACTTGATGTGCACTTGAAGTGCCATAACTTACACGGCTACGGACCAAGAGCTGGAAGGTGGGATTAGGCTGAATAGCTCTTGGTTGGATGGCACGGACACGATGGATCGAAATGGCCTCCTCCCAAGCTGGAAATTTATATGATTCTATGAAATCCAATATGAAATTCAGAAGAAACTTCTTTACCCAAAGAGTGGTGAGAATGTGGAACTCGCTATCACAGGGAATGGTTGAAGTGAATAGTATAGATGCATTTAAGGGGAGGCTAGACAAGCATATGAGGGCGATGGGTATAGAGGATTATGCCAATAGCGTTAGATGAGGAAAGACAGCAGGAGGCTCGAGTGGGGCATAAACACTGGCATGGACTGGTTGGGCCAAATGGCCTGTTTCTTTGCCGTGTATCCTATGCAATCCTAGGTAATGTAAACCTAACTTGAAAATGGCACAGGAGGAGTGTATTTGGGGTGGACTGGGGGGGAGGGGCTGCAGCATTCCATTCTTATGTTGCCACCACTGACTGTTAGCGGTTTAGGGCAAGGTTGAACAGCAGGTCGGGAGAGCCAGGTGGCAGTCGGAAGATCGAGACTGGTAAATGTCTGTACCCCTGAGCCAGGTCTTCCTACTTGTGGATTTTCCTTCCTTTTTACAACCCAACTATCCCGCGCCAAGTCCCTCTCATCTATTTCCTCGGTTTTCCCTGATCTTCACTGTCCTCTCGCAATACGTTCAGTTCAAAATCTTCATTTGTAAATCCCTCCATGGCCTTCTATACACCATCTGTGCAATCGCCTCCTTCACAGCGCCCAGCTCCCACCTTCTGCTCTTGGCCAACCCTGCCCACCTCCCTCTTCACCAACATCAGTGGCAGGGCCTTCAACCATCCCGCCCCATGCTCTGGAATTCCCTTCCGAGATCCCTCTTTGCCGTGCTATCTCTTGCCAGTTCCTTAAAACCTGACCTTTGGTGAAAGAAGCGATATACCTTTGGTGAAAGGAGCGACATATATTATTGTTGTAAACACTAAAACTTAAAATCTAGATGTGTGTCAGTTGAAAAGATGTGCATAATATCACTCGAGCATTTTGTGGTAAAATATTCTTTATTACAAGATGTACAGTATATTGAATTAACATTATAAACATAACTATACATCAGAGGGCTCAGCTTTATATGTGCTCTTAGCTCCAGTGCTAGCTTAGGACCAATAACGCCTCCTTAAATTTGAGTGCAACATTTATATTTTAAGTTCCTTTGCATCATGATTTACCATTGAAATATTTGAATGAGTGGTGCCGAGCTACATCAATGAATCCATTTTAACCAGCTGGGATACGATGGAAATATCCTTTAAAACATGAGGGCGACATTCTGGTCGTCAACTGTTTCCTTCAGATTACTTTAGGGATCTGCTTAAGTCTCACGATAAATCCACTGCTTTGTGCGGGAATGATCCCGAGGGACCAGAAGGATCCCAGGTTCATTCTCCTGTGCGTGTTTGGCAGCTGGCAGATAATGGACGACAATTTCCCTCACCGTGCTGGGGGAGCAATGAGGAGTTGTCCAGCTTTCCCACTTCTGACCGCCAACCAGGGATTCCTGCTGGAAAATGTGTGTGTGGTGTGTGTGAGTGTGTCTGTGTGTGGTGTGTGGTGTGTGGTATATGTGTGTATTTTTATTCATATGTGTGTGGTCTGTGCATATATGATGTGTGTGTATGTGTGTGTAATGTGTGCCCATGCAATGTCCGTGACTGTGTGTGTGGTGTATGTGTATTTTTATTTGTATATGGGTGGTCTATCTATATATGTGTGTATGTGTGTGTGTGCGCAATGTGTGTCTAGGTGTGTGTCTGTGTGTCCATCCAATGTCTGTGTGTGTGTGTCTGTGTATGTGTGTTTCTGTGCGTGTATGTCTGTGTGTGTGTGTCTCTGTGACATGTGTATGTATGTTATGTCCGTGTGTCCATGTGTATGTATGAAGTGTGTTTGTATGTGCAGGATTGGGGTCGGCTGTGCTGCCTCTCATGAACATGGAGGAGCTTTGTTATCGTACCACCAAATCGATGGCAAAATAAAATCATTTGTGCTGGTGACAATTTTAAAGAAAAAGGTTAGTGACATGTTTGAAATACCAATCAACTCCAAAAATACACTGTCCTTCCTTGGGGTACAGAGGTTGAATGATCAGCCATGATCTTATTGCAGGCTTGAAGGGCCGAATGGCCTACTCCTGCACCTAATTTCTATGTTTCTATGTTTCTATGTCCTACACACAAGGCACTGGAGCAAATGAAAACCTGGCTGTTCTGGCACCAAAGACCATCTACACCACTAAACATCACGGAGATAATCCCACTTAGCAGAAATTCCGGTCGATTTCTTTTATTATTCTTCATTTTCTTCAAAAATTCATTCTTGGGATGTGGGCATCGCGGGCAAGGCCGGCATGTTGCGCCCATCCCGTGTTGCACAGAGAATGCAGTGCTGGGCCTTCTTTGATACAGCTGAGTGGCTTACTGGGATGCTTCAGAGGGTAGTCATGTTGGTGTGGGACTAGAGGCATGTGTAGACCAGACCGTGTAAAGACGGCATGTTTCCTTCCCTGCAGGACATTAGTGAACCAGTTGGGTTTTTACAGCCACCCAGCAGCTTCATGATCCCAGCTTTCTATTTCCAGGTTTTTTTTTTCCAAACTGAATTCAAATTCTCAAACTCATTTTGATTTGAACTCAAATTTTTCTTTTATTCATTGCTGGGATGTGGGCGTCGCCAGCAAGGCCAGCATTTATTGCCCATTCCTAATTGCCCTTCAGAAGGTGGTGGTGGTGAGCCGCCTTCTTGGACCGCTGCAGTCCGTGATATTTCTTTGCAGCTGTTTGGTACAACTGAGTGGCTTGCTAGGACATTTCAGAGGGCAGTGGGTCTGGAGTCACATACAGGCCAGACCGGGTAAGGATGGCAGATTTCCTTGCCTGAAACACATTAGTGAACCAGATGGGTTTCTACAGCAATCCAGTCGTTACATGGTCACCATTACAGACACTAGCTTTTTATTCCATATTTATTTAATTAACTGAATTTAAATTCCCCCAGCTGCTGCAGTGGGAGTTCAACTCACGTTCTGCTCGATTATTAGTCCAGTCGTCTGGATTACTAGTCCACCAGTATAACCACTGTACCCTATTGCCTAGGTCAGGAGTGATGTGGCCAATGATGGCACTCCTTCTGCCACTCTGGTCAGTTAACTCAGCACAGACTTGGACCATCCTGGTCAATATAGCATAGTACCATAGGAGCCAAAGTAGGTGACCGAGCACTGGATGAAAGCAAGATATCCCTGCCTTTAATAACAACCTAGGATTTACATAACACTTACAAAACTACTCATGTTACAAAGACAATCATTTTTTTCTTATTTACATGGCTGGTATAATGGTGATGGTCATTATTGTTTTGATTTTTATTATATACGTAAAATTAAAACTGATGTTATTACTAAACCTTCATAAATCACTAGTTAGGCCTTAGCTGGCGTATTGTGTCTAATTCTGGGCATCGCGCATTAGGAATGGTGTCAAATCCTTGGAGAAAGAGTACAGAGGACATTTACGAGAATGATACCAGGGATAAGGGACTTCAGTTATATGGAGAGACTGGAGAAGCTGGGGTTGTTCTCCTGAGAGAAGAACAGGTTAAGAGGAGATTTAATAGAGGTGTTCAAAATCATGAGCAAATAAGAAGGAATTGTTTCCACTGGCAGGAGGCTTGGTAACCAGAAGACACAGACTTAAGGTGATTGGCAAAAGGACCAGAGGGGAAATGACAAAATGTTTTTACACAACGGGCTATTATGATGTGGAACGCACTGCCTGAAAGGGCGGTGGAAGTAGATTCAATAACCACTTTGAAATATTTATTTGAAAAGGATTCACTTGCAGGGCTATGAGGATAGAGCAGATGATTGAGACTAATTTGATTTACTCTTTCAAAGAGCTGGCACAGACAGGGTGGGCTGAATGGCCTTCTTCTGTGCTGTATGATTTTACGAAGCTACTTAATAGAGGGAGTTTTAAAAACAAAACCTGCTGCTTATAATACAAAGTACTTTACTTTGTAAAAATGATTTTGGTTAGTAAAAGAATTAAGACTAATAACTCTGTACAATGTATCACATGATAGATATCTGACTTGTAATCTTGATTGATTTCATGTCACGTTAGTATAGAAAAGGCTTCAAGTCAAATGTTTTATATTAACGTTACAACTTGTTGTAATTGCGTGAGCACCTTTATTCAATGTAGGCGGCATAATTAAGAAGTTTGCAGATGATACAAAAATTGGCCGTGTGGTTGATGGTGAGTATGAAAGCTGTAGACTGCAGGAAGATAGCACTGGACTGGTCAGGTGGGCCAAACGTGCCAAATGGAATTCAATCCGGAAAAGTGTGAGGTAATGCATTTGAGAAGGGCTAACAAGATAAGGGAGCACACAATAAATGGTAGGACACTGAGAAGTGTAGGGGAACCAGAGGGACCTTAGAGTGCATGTCCACAGATCTCTGAAGGTAGCAGGCCAGGTAGATATGGTGGTTAAGAAGGCATAAGGAATACTTGCCTTTATTAGCTGAGGCACAGAATATAAGAGCAGGGAGGTTAGTTTCAACTGTATAAAACACTAGTTAGACCACAACCTGCATCCGCTCACCACATTACAAAAAAGATGTGAAAGCACTCGAGAGGGTACAGAGGAATTTTAGCTATGAGGATAGGCTGGGGTTGTTTTCTTTGGAACAGAGGATGCTGAGGGGAGATTTAATTGAGGTGTATAAAGTTATGAATGGCCTAGATAGAGTGGATAGGAAGGACCTATTTCCCTTAGCAGAGGGGTCAATAACCAGAGGGCATAAATTTAAAGTAATTGGTAGGACGTTTAGAGGGAATTGAGTAGAACATTTTTCACCCAGAGGGTGATGGGTGCCTGGAACTCACTGCCTGAAAGGGTGGTAGAGGCAGAAACACTCATCACATTTAAAAAAGTACTTAGATATGTACTTGAAGTGCCGTAACCTATAGGGCTATGGACCAAGAGCTGGAAAGTGGGATTAGGCTGGATAGCTCTTTTTCGGTCAGCACGGACACAATGGGCCGAATGGCCTCCTTCCGTGCCGTCAATTTCTATGATTCTATGATCATTCATTGATAGTACTGTTACTCTACCAATATCAATCAATGATTCAAGACAGAGCTCATCATGAACAGGCTCAACTTGAACAGGATTCATTGCCAAGCAAATTTTTTATTGAACAGAGTCAAGATCTCTTTTTTACTGGAGGCAATGATGTCAGAGAGAGACATGTGGCATTTACAGGACCCCAGGTACTGGGTATCACTGTCTAAAGGCCTCTGGTCTAGATCCAGATCTGTGAACTGGTAAGGTCGAAGCCTGAGACGATGGAAGATATTCGAATGCTTGAAAATATCTCCGATTATTTCAATTAAACACGGATTCTAAAATTGAGCTTCTGCTTTTTTAGCGCACAAGTCCGCAAAAGCGCACGCTATCGGTATCGCTTTTGGACGGAAACCATTTGAGGGAAGGTTGAAGCAATATTTTGTGCATCTGTTGACATTTTCCACAAAGTTCGGCAAGACCAGTTTGGGGCATCCTCAACTGGCAGAGCCTGCTGCACGTGGAAGGCAGTTTCTTGGGCACTTACTGGGGAAGAAAAACCCGGACCTCGATTTAAAAGTAAAAAAAATTGCTCCTTTAGAAAACGTGGACGTAGGTTATCTTTGAGTCGCTGCCCAGCAGGTTCTTCGCAGTGCATTTGTAGAAGCCGGTGTCCCTGTTGGACGGGTTCTGTAGGATGAGCGACCCTTGCGGGTGGAGGTACTTGTTGCCGACCAGGCGAGCCTGACTCGTCACCGTGAGCCGGGTCTTGTCTGGCAGCTCCCAGCTGACCTCTGCTTTCGGAATCCCCATGGCCATGCAGTTCAGCTGAACCTTGGAGCCGTGCCGCGCATAGGTCACGGGCGTCGGTCCGTTCGTGATGCGCGGCGGGTAGGCGATGACAATCACCGCAACGCTCATGAAAGTCACGCCCAGCTCGCTCACCGCTCTGCACGAGTAAGTGCCCCGGTCATACACCGAGGCCTCGTGGACGATGAGCGAGCCATTCTGTAAGAGCGAAAAGCGGCCTCCGTTTTGAGGTCTGTTCAGCATCACGCCATTGGGCAAGACCCACGACAGCTGCGGCACTGGGTTACCCCCGACCGTGCAGTCAAGCCGCATGCTTTCCCCGGGTAGAATTCTGACCAAACTCGTGTAGCGGTTGCGTATTTCCGGCTTGTGGCCGATCTCCAAGGTGACCAGTCTCTCGATGGAGCCGACGGTGTTGCGGGCGATGCAGCGGTACGCCCCGGCCTCCGTGGCGGACGGGCTGTTGATGTGCAAGGTGCCGTCGCTCCCATGATACACCTTTGGCAGTTGCTGCCCGCTCGCCAGCCGCTTTCCGTCCGGCAGGATCCAGGTGGTTTCCGGAGCGGGGCTCCCTCGGGAGGAGCAGTTGAGGTTGACGCTGTTCCCGATCACGATGGAGACCCCCGCGCTGAGCGGATTGGTGAACGACGGCTTCTCCAGGCGGTCCAACACTTCGAGTTGAACGGTGAGCCGAGCCTCCCCCCCTTCATTGTGAGCAATGCACACTAAGTGGACGGCATCCGATTTCTTCAAGCTCCTTATGTCGAGCGTTCCATTGCGATGCACTTGAATTCTGTTCCCATAATAAGGCGCGGTCACAATAACATTCTCTGGCAGCACCCACATGACCCGTGGAGCGGGTATCCCTTCCGCCTTGCAGTCTATTTGCTTACGGCTGTCCCTCGTGGCCATTTCCTTGATGACCGTATTTGTGCTCTTCTGCCCATTGATGCTGGGCGGTTCAATGTCTACCTCTACCGTCACGACTCTTTTGCTCTCCCCCACCATATTTCTCGCGATGCACGTGTAGTTTCCGCTGTCTGACCGCTGCACCTTCTGTATCAGGAGGGCGCCGTCAGTCGTGACCTGGTGCTTGGACGAAGGTGGGATGAACCTGTTGGTCGGAGAGTACCACGTGATCCAGGGGGTTGGCTCTCCTTTGGCTGCGCACTGGATGGTGCAGGTCTCACCGTAGGCCACCGTCACACGAGAGAGCGCACCACCTTTGAAAGTCGGGGGCTCTGCTACCACTTTGACATTGACTTTCATTTCATCCTTGCCGATCTGATTCACCGCATAGCAAGTGTAGTCGCCTTCGTCCTTCAGTCCCACCTCGTTGAAGTACAAGGTACCGTTATCAAAAACAACGTACCTTCGCATCCTCGTCCCACTGTCGTCCGACTGCATGACGCTGTTGACCATGGTGCCGTCCGGCAAGCCCCATGAGATCTCCGGATCTGGCAACCCTGACGCGATGCAGTCAACTTTAAGGTCTTTTCCATACATGACCTTGTGGTTGGCTTCTTGCTTGTACTCAATCTTTGCCGGCTTCATCATCACATTGACCTTGAGCACCATGAAGTCATCTCCCATTTTGTTTCGGGCGACGCACAGGTAATCTCCCGCATCTCGGTCCGTAACCGAATGGACCACGAGGGTGCCATTGTTGTACACTTTGATCCGTTTACTGTAACTGAAAAATAAAACACAATTGGAGGTTAGTGACAAACAGTTGAAGGCTTGGGTGATTAAACTGTTGCCAATTGGGGCTGAATTTTTGGAGGGGCGGAATGGCGGCGGTGAGCTCTTCCAGGCAGGCGGCCAACTTACAGTGTCCCGCCGGGGTTTCCAGTGCCGGTTTCGACGGGGCGCGGAACATTACAGCCCGGAAGAGCCGATTTGTGGCTCCTGCCTGATCCGTAGCGCTCCGTAGAGCGCCCCCTTCTGGGAACGCTGTGAAAGCGGGCGTTCCGAGCTGCCGCGGCTGCAGTGAGGTAAATAATATTGACCTCAGTTAAGTGTGACTGTTCTTTATTTTTTTTTTGCCATTTATGCTGTGGTGGCGTGAGTTATTTATTGGGAATGTTTTGGGTGGGTTTTTTTCAGGTTTTTTTTTCTCCCAAGGCCTCTATTAGAGCGCTCCGAAGCCGGCTATTTAGCTCAGGATTTTCACTTGCTCAGCTGGCCTAGCGCCCTAAGAGAGGTGTGTAATGCCTCCCTTAGCGCCCCGCCCCACACTCAGTGCCCAGCTGATGAATTTTGCTGACCGAGGCGCAAACTGTTCCCAGGCGCAAACTTTACCGCCTCGAAATGAGCAGAGCAGAAAATGCAGCCCTTGGTATATACATTTCTAAGGGGGGAAAATGGTACTTTACAATATAAACATTTGTTCCATCCCTTGTGCTTTCTACAGTTTCAAAACGTATTTACCATGAGACTTCCCCAATGGCTAGATGGGCAACAGCACCTCAGCTTGATCCTCAGCTTTTTTGTCCTGAGTCTGTAACGAGTTAGTTGATCTTAGCTGGGCCATTTTGTGGGAGGTGGGGATGGAGTTGGGGGTGTTACAACAACAACTTGTATTTATATACTGCCTTTAACATAGTGAAACGTCCAAAAGCACTACATAGGAGTGTTATGAGACAAAAAATTTGACACCGAGCCACATAAGAAGAAATCAGGGCACTTGGTCAAAGAGGTATGTTTTAAGGAGCACCTTGAAAGAGGAAAGAGAGGTAGAGAGGCAGAGAGCTTTAGGCAGGGAGTTGCAGAGCTTGGGGCCTTGGCAACAGAAGGCACGGCCACCGATGGTTGAGCGATAATAATCAGGGATGTTCAAAAGGGCAGAATTCGAGGAGCGCAGACGGCTTGGGAGGTTTTGGGGCTGGAGGAGATTACAGAGATAGGGAGGGGGCGAGGCCACTGAGGGATTTGAAAACAAGGATGATAATTTTGAAATCAAGGCGTTGCTTAGCAGCTGACAGGAAGATCTGAGACTTGGACGTGGTACCATAACATTGTTAGCGTAACACTGAGGAACTGTATGCCAAAATGAGTCGCTACCAAATGAAAGAAAGGAGAAATTTGAGAATGACGTGGGGGACAATAAATAAAAACATACTTCCTCATTATGGGTTGAGTCTTGATGTCGATCGTTTCTGCACCACCAATCCAATATTGGGCCAAATAAAACTCGATTTCAGGAGGGAGTCAAATAGCCAGTATGACCTCTTTTTATATAAGCTCTTGTGCACTTATAGAGCACCTTCAATGTTGGGAAGTGTCCCAATTTCCTTTACAAAAGGCCCAACGTACACCAGGCAATGACCCTATCTCTGTAATCTCCTCCAGCCCCTCCGCCCCCCCCGAGATGTCTGCGCTCCTCAAATTCTGCCCTCTTGAGCATCCCTGATTATAACTGTCATGTATGTATGCTTGGCGTTACTAGCCACCAGGTGGCACTGCTGTCGGAGATCATTGGGCTGTACGCACGTGTGTGCAGCCCAGATATAAAAGGCAAGCCATCATGTAATGTAATCACTTTGTGCCCTAGTAAAGCAGAGCCAGGTTTGTACCTGTATTAGTTTACAGTATTCAATCTATCGAGTTATTACATACATAATATTTGGCGACGAGGTAACTTAAGAACCTTCGCATGCAAAAATGAGCACAATTGGGATTCTGGAGAGATTCGTGGAGGGAGAGCATTGGAAAGAGATTTTAGCTCGCCTGGACCAGTACTTCGTGGCAAACAAAATGGTGGAACCCACTGACGCAGGTAGGTGCAGGGTGGTCTTCCTCATGGTTTGCGGTCTGAAAATCTATGGTTTGGACAGGTTAGATGCAGGAAGAATGTTCCCAATGTTGGGGAAGTCAGAACCAGGGGTCACAGTCTAAGGATAAGGGGTAAGCCATTGAGGACCGAGATAACGGAGAAACTTCTTCATCAGAGAATTGTGAAACTGTGGAATTCTCTATCACGAAAGTTGTTGAGGCCAGTTCGTTAGATATATTCAAGAGGTAGTTAGATGTGACCCTTACGGCTAAAGGGATCAAGGGATATGGAGAGAAAGCAGGAATGGGGTACTGAAGTTGCATGATCAGCCATGATCATATTGAATGGTGCTGCAGGCTCGAAGGGCCGAATGGCCTACTCCTGCATCTATTTTCTATGTTTCTATGTTTCTATATTTCTATGACTCATAAAGAATCTTCTCTCGCTTGCAAGTCCAACGGACAAGGAATATGAGGAATTGTGTGCACTGGTACGTGACCATCTCAAAAAAGAAGGCATCATCATCTCACTATATCGATTCTACACGCACGTTCGTTCTGAGGGCCAGGAAGTGTCGGAATTCGTTGCCGACCTAAGACATCTAGCTGGACCGTGTAAGTTCGAAAACGCGTTGGGAGACATGCTGCGGGACGTCTTTGTAATTGGCATCAACTACGAGGTGATCCTGTGTAAGCTATTGGCGGCGGAGACACTGGATTTGAGCAAGGCAATCACGATTGCCCAGGCATGCATGACGACGGAAAAACACTTAAAAGCAGATATCATCGAAAAATCGAAACTCAGCAAGTACTGTAAACAACATCGTATCGTCGTTTGGCAGAGCTGCATATGGAAGGGGCCTACTCGACTGCGTATGCGAAACCTGTGGCTGATCAAAGTCCGCCAATGGGAATGAATTCGATTTCACCGTGTTGGCGTTGTTGGGACAATCATCAGTGTCGGTTTAAACATTTGTAAAGGCTGTTTGAGACGGGAGCATCCCCAGCGCATGTGCCCGCAACTGAACAAGTGTGCTGCTACACACCACGTGGAGGATGATGACCAGTATAGCATGGATCCGGATATGCAATCCGAGATACCAGAGGAGGAAGTGTATGGACTGTATTCGTTCCTAACAAAGAGCCAACCAATAATGATTAATGTGAAACTTAACGGTGTGCCGGTACAGATAGAATTGGACACAAGTGCGAGTCAATCAATAATGAGCCAGAGAACATTCAACAAGCTGTGGGATACTAAGGCTGTGAGGCCTAAGCTGAGTCCAGTCAATGCCAAGTTACTAAAGAACTCATAACGGTGATTGACAGTGCAGTAGTCAAGATGTCGTATGAATGTGCGGTTCATGATTTACCATTATGGATTGTTCCAGGCAATGGTCCAATGCTGTTCAGAAGGAAATGGTTAGAAAAAATCAAATAGAATTGGAATGATATCAAAACGTGTTCGTCGGAGGATGATACTCCATGTGCTCAAGTGCTGAGCAAGTTCCCCTCGCTGTTTGAACCAGGCATCGGCAAATTCATGGGAGCCAAGGTGCAGATCCACATGGACTCGGATGTAAGACCCGTCTATCATAAAGCTCGGGCGGTTCCGTACATGATGAGAAGGTCAAAATCGAACTGGACAGACTCCAGCATGAAAGGGTCATATCACCGGTTGAATTTAATGACTGGGTCAGGCCTATTATTCTTGTGTTGAAGAATGATGGCACTGTCAGGATTTGTGGAGGCTACAAGGTTACGATCAACCGAGTTTCGAAACAGGATCAATACCCATTACTGAAGGCTGGTGACCTGTTTGCAACGCTGGCCGGGGGGAAGTCATTCACTAAACTGGACCTGACGTCAGCCTACATAACACAGGAGCTGGTTGAGATGTCGAAGAAACTTACGTGCATCAACACTCATAAAGGACTGTTTATCTACAACAGATGTCCTTTCGGAATTCGCTCGGCTGCAGCCATATTTCAGAGGAACATGGAGAGTCTACTGAAGTCCGTCCCTAGAACCATCGTGTTCCAAGATAACATCCTGGTCACAAGTCATGACACCGCCGAACATCTGAACAACCTGGAAGAGGTTCTACATTGTCTGGACAAAGTGGGACTCAGACTGAAACTTTCGAAGTGCGTCTTCAGGGCACCGGAAGTCGAATTCCTGGGGAGGAAAATTGCTGCTGATGGCATCAGGCCTACGGACTCGAAAACAAAGGCCATCAAAAGTGCACCCAAACCTCAGAATGTGACGGAGTTGGGTTCGTTCCTTGGTCTACTCAACTACTTCGGTAATTTCCTACCTCGATTGAGCACTTTACTAGAGCCATTGCACATGCTGCTAAGAAAAGATGACAACTGAGTTTGGGGTGTGTCTCAAGGCAGAGCTTTTGAGAAAGTTACTAATCTGCTTTGCTCTAACAAGCTGCTAGTACAGTATGATCCCTGTAAGCGTCTAGTATTGGCCTGTGATGCTTCATCATATGGAGTTGGTTGCATGCTCCAACAAGCTAATGAGTCGGGTAAACTACAACCTATTGCGTATGCTTCTAAAAGTTTGTCAAAGGCGGAAAGAGCCTGCAGCATGGTAGAAAAAGAAGCATTAGCCTCTATGTATGGGGTTAAAAAGATGCATCAGTACCTGTTTGGTCTTCGGTTTGAACTGGAAGCAGATCACAAGCCGCTCATTTCATTGTTTTCGGAAAACAAAGGTATCAATACCAATGCATCGTCCCGCATCCAGAGGTGGGCGCAGACATTATCTGCCTATGATTATGTCATTCGCCATAGACCTGGCACCGAGAATTGTGCCGAAGCACTGAGCCGTCTGCCGTTGCCCACACCGGAGGTGGAGACGCCACAACCTGCCGACCAACTGTTAGTTATGTATGCTTTTGAAAGCGAAGGAACCCCTGTCACAGCTCAACAAGTTAAGATCTGGACCAGCCAGGACCCGATATTATCGGTTGTGAAACGTTGTGTCCTTAGTGGTGATTGGTCTGCCATACCCAATCAAATGGGTGATGAGACCAAACCTTACAACCGTCGCAAAGATGAACTATCCATTCAGTCAGATTGTTTACAGTGGGGTATTTGTGTTGTTATGCCTAAGAAAGGCAGAGAGAAATTTGTACATAACCTACATAGCACTCATCCCGGTATTGTCATGATGAAAGCCATTGTCAGGTCTCATGTATGGTGTCCTGGAATTGACTCTGATCTGGAATCACGTGTGCATCAGTGCAACACTTGCATGCAACTAAGTAAAGCACCAGTGGAATCGCCACTGAATCTGTGGAATTGACCATCTAAACCATGGTCCAGGATCTACATCGATTTTGCAGGTCCCTCCTGAGGAAAGATGTTTTTAGATGGGGTGGATGCATATTCCAAGTGGATAGAGTGTATAATCATGTCATCCAGTACATCCACAGCTACCATTGAGAGCCTTTGTGCCTTGTTTGCCACTCATGGTCTGCCCGACATCGTTGTAAGCGATAACGAACCTTACTTCACCAGTCTGGAGTTTCAAGAGTTCATGAAACTCAATGGTATCAAACATGTGAGGTCAGCACTATTCAAACCTGCATCTAATGGTCAAGCAGAACATGCTGTCCGAACCATCAAGCAGAGTATGAAACGTGTAACTCAAGGTTCACTGCAGACTTGCTTGTCACACATATTGCTTAGTTACAAGACAAGACCCCACACATTTACTGAGGTCCCCCCTGCTGAACTATTGATGAAGAGAGGTCTCAAGACCAGGCTCTCTCTTGTCCACCCTGACTTGAATGATCATGTTAAATACAGACGTCAAAGTCAGCAGTGGTATCATGTCAAGCAACATTTCTGTTAACGATCTGTGTATGTACTAAATTATGGTCAAGGTCCCAAGTGGATTACTGGTACTGTTACGGCCAAGGAGATTAACAAGAGTGTTTATAGTCAAGCTCAAGAATGGGCAAACATGCAGGAAACATGTTGATCAGATAAAGCTGCGGCACACGGATGAACCAGAACAGTCTGAGGAAGACACAATCAGTGACCAACCAACCTACCCTCAGTCATCAGAGGACTCCGCTGTCATCAATGAATCTGGACTTTCAATCCCTGACATGGTCATTGCCACTCCCATCAGATCGGCCACCCATCCCCTAGTCATAACAGACTCCGAATGCTTGCCCAAGGCTGGAGTTGAACTGAGACGATCAACTCAGAAGCGGAATGCCCCGGAGCGCCTCAATTTGTAATAAGACTGTTACTAATATCTTAAAGGGGGATATTGTCATGTATGTATGCTTTGGGTTACTAGCCACCAGGTGGCGTGACTGTCGGAGATCATTGGGCTGTACACACGTGTGCAGCCCAGGTATAAAAGGCAAGCCATCATGTAATGTAATCACTCTGGGCCCAAATAAAGCAGAACCAGGTTTGTACCTGTGTTAGTTTACAGCATTCAGTCTATCGAGTTATTACATACATAACAATAACTGCTCAATCATTGGTGGCTGTGCCATTAGCTGCCTGGGCCCTAAGCTCTGGAACTCCCTCCCTAAATCTCTCTGCCTCTCTACCTCTCTTTCCTCCTTAAAACCTATCTCTTTGATCAAGCTTTTGATCATCTGCCGTAACTTCTTCTTATGTGGCTCGGTGTCAAATGTTTTTTTTCTTAAAACACTGCTGTGAAGCGCCTTGAGACATTTTACGACATTAAAGGTGCTATATAAATATATATATATATATATAAGTTGTTGTTGTTGATGAGGAAAGAGTTCGGGAAGGTGAACGAAGGTGTGATCTAAGAGTTAGGCTTTGTGATGACTTTGAAAATGGGGAGAGATGGAAGAAGGTGTTTGGGAAGACATTCTAAAGTGCAAGAACATGATGGGTAAAAAATTGCAACTAGATGGTCACGCTATTTTTGGCTGTGACTTGGGAATGAAATCTGTTCTGATTCTTCCACTATTTGAAGGAGCTGCTCCTCAACTTCTGGCCCCACTTCAGTCCCTCAATCTTTGGCCACCCAGTGCAGGAGGGGTGGGGGAGGGTGTGGACAAGTTGGAGGATCTCCTCGTTGGTCTGCTCCTGCGCCTGGCCACGGTGGATGTCTACAGGTTCAGGTCAGATACAGCCCATGGAACTGGTCGCTGTGGCTTCCTCGGTCTTGGCTGTGCCCAGGTGGACCTGGACAAGGAGCACAGGGTGTCTGCCGGTACATTTGAGGCCTTCCCAAACCAGTGGGTAATGAAGGGTATAGAGGGAGCGATGCCAGCTACTGCCTCTGGGGGGGGGGGGGAGGGGGGCGAACACTTTTTGCCCGGGGGTGAGAGGGAGGGGGGGAATGGCGCTCCCCAGAATATTGCCTAGGAGTTTGTGGAGCTACCGCCACAGCAGTGTTGCGCCCCACGGCTTATGACCCGGGCCTCCGTGCAACCAGTGATGGCATCATCACCATGCGCGGCCACCCCTCAGTGCCCCTCACCAACCCTTTTCCCACCAGCATGCGAGGTTGCCCCAGCGGATGTCAGCTGGCTGACTTCCGCTCGTGGGTCGGTAGTTAAAGGGGAGGGCACCAGCGCCCGGCGCCTCCACCTTTTCCAGTTTGCCGACTCTGGGGTCGGCTCCGATACTCGCTCACGAGTGTAGTCCGGGCGGCCGTCATGGAGCCCCGCACTGCGTTTTGGGTGCCGGGCTGCAGTCCCCGGTACCACATTGCCCTGGTGGTCCCCCAGTGGAGGCCAATCAGAGGCCTTTGCACAGTGCGCATCGGCCCTCCCTTTTAAGCAAAGGCGAGGGGCATTGATCCCGCTCCCGATCGTGTCACATTAGCGCCGCTGGTCCCGCCCCATCAGGAAGTGGTGCGCGCGAGATTGCGCTCCACTTCCTTTCAGGGGCGGTTAGCCCAATGCAGCGGCCGGGAGCAGGAAGGCCCGCCCTGAGCAGGTTACCCCGCCCAATCGGGGCATGGGGTAATTTCACCCCCAGAGTGTCCAGTGGGCACTAGTAATAATATTATTAATTAAGTTTATAAGTTCCCTTTGTTTTTAATGGTTATGTTCTTTATTAGTTGTGCCCCTTTAAAAAGTGGGAGCACTTTTGTTGGGTTTATGGTTGATGCCAGTGCGGCAACCGACTGGTGTCTTCTTATTGGTTATTTCATGAAATGCAGAATGCAGGTTGAAGTGACATTATTGTGACACAGGAAACAGCACTTACAGGAGTGACTACAAGGCGGTTTCTGTTCTGAAATCATAGGGTTGCTTGGTTGGAGGCAGTGGCTGGGAGCAATGAGGATTGAACAATTGACTGCTGTGAATGAATTCTAAGCTGCTGGCTACACCTCTGCTTGTTGCCCTTTCATTCAAGGATGGATTTTGATCTGGGGGGGACCGGTAGAGAACATGTCAGGCTTTACTACAGACATCTCTGTTTACAGATTCCAAACCCCCTCACGAATCTGTCAAAATGAGTACCTCATGTTGTGAGGAGGAAATCCCCAACCGAACTCACTTAAGCATTATTACAGAACAAAGTGATTCATTGTCCACAAATTCTCATAGGGAGGGAGTAAGGAATCAGCTGGGCCAGTCTCGTATATCTCCGCATTACCTAGTTACAAAATAGCACAGGCAGATCCTCCAAGGAGGTGGTTGCGTTCTGTCATGGAGGTAGGAATTTGTCTGAGAACCACAGACGGTATTATTGCAGCGTCGGCATGGACACCAGTTGGAGTTCCACTTGTTCATCAATACTCATCCCACTCCAGGGACTTGAGCACATCAATCTAGGCTGACACTCCCAGTGCAGTGCTGAGGGAGTGCTGCACTGTCGGAGGTGCCGTCTTTCGGATGAGACATTAAACTGAGACTCTGTCTGCTCTCTCAGGTGGACGTAAAAGATCCCACGGTATTATTTCAAGATGAGCAGGGGAGTTATCCCCGGTGTCCTAGGCCAATATTTATCTCCCAATCAACATAACAAAAAAAAACAGATTATCTGTGTTATGTATGTAAACATTACCAATGTGTAAGACTTGTCACCAGGGGGCGCACCCGTGGGAGACCCAAGGGTAACCTACACACCCTGGGTAAGCAGATATAAAAGGCAGTCTACCATGCTGCCTCCTCACTCTGGAGTTACAATAAAGAGACCAAGGTCACAACAGTTTGAGCTTAAGATGTACAGTCTTGTGGAGTTATTCTAAACATAACAATTGGCGACGAACAACAGATCACGAACTTTCACGCAGTTATAGCTGCCATTGGTATCCTTGAGAGATTTGTTGAGGGTGATGATTGGAAAGCCTTCATTGAGCGTCTTGACCAGTACTTCGTGGCCAACGAGATGGAAAAGGCAGAAACCGCGATCAAGCGCAGGGCGATTTTCCTCGCTGTTTGCGGGTCCATGATATATGGCCTCATCAAAAATCTGCTAGCACTGATGAAACCAATGGACAAGACATATGAAGAGTTGTGCATGCCGGTTCGGGAACACCTCAAGCCGAAGGAGAGCATCTTGATGGCCAGGTATCGCTTTTATACGCACCACAGCTCTGAGGGCCAGGACGTGGCGAGCTATGACGTCGACCTAAGATGCCTTGCGGGACCGTGTCTATTTGCCAAATCCCTAGAGCTGAGCAAGGCCATCACGGTAGCCCAGGCTTTATGTCCACGGACGATAACACTAAACAGATATCATTGCAGCATAGGAACTCACCGGCAAGTACTGTGCATAAAATAATGCCTTCAGCAGGCATAACTGTACATGGCAGGGCCTACACGCCCACAGAGGCCAGACCTAGGATGACTCAGAATCCACCGTGGAGTGTGAATGCGAATCCATTAGCACCGTGTTGGCATTGCGGGGGTAATCATTGAGTCCATCAATGTTGATTTAAGTACTATTTGTGCAAGGGCTGTGGAACAATGGGGCACCTCCAGCGAATGTGCAGACGTACTGTGACTCACCATGTGTCAGAGTCGGCAGAAGATGTCCGATATGGCGTGGATCATGCTGAACGAGTAAGAGAGGCAACTCAACCCGAGGGTGAAGAGGAAGTGTATGGGGTACACACATTCACCACCAAAAGTCCTCCGATAATGTTAAAAGTCAAATTAAACGGCATTCCAGTTTCCATGGAATTGGACACGGTGACGAGACAATCAATTATGAGCCAGAAGGTTTTTGAGAAACTGTGGGGCAACAGGCACAAAGGCCAAAACTAAGTCTGATCCACACCAAGCTGTGCACTTACACCACAGAGCTCATATCAGTCATTGGCAGTGCGGCAATGAAGGTATCGTACGATGGAGCTGTGCATGATTTACCACTGAGGATATACCAGGCGATGGCCCAACGCTGTTCGGCAGAAGCTGGCTAGGAAACATCCGATGGAACTGGGATGACATCAAAGCCCTGTCTTCAGAGGATGATGCCTCATGCGCCCAAGTGCTAAACAAATTCCCGTCGTTATTCGAGCCAGGCATCGGCAACTTCACAGGTGCCAAAGTGCAGATCCATCTCATCCCTGATGCACGACCTGTTTGTCACAAGGCGGGAGCAGTTCCATACATGATGTGAGAGAAAGTCGAGATCGAACTGGACAGACTTCAACGAGAGGGGATCATATCGCCAGTCGAGTTCAACGAGTGGGCCAGTCCAATTGTTCCGGTGTTGAAGAGCGATGGGACGGTCAGAATCTGCGGAGACTACAAGGTAACAATCAACCGAATCTCGTTACAGGACCAGTACCCACTACCCAAAGTGGATGAACTGTTTGCAATGTTAGCAGAGAGGAAGTCGTTCACCAAACTGAATCTAACCTCTGCTTACATGACACAGGAGCTGGCTGAACCTTTGAAAAAATTGACGTGCATCAACACGCACAAAGGACTGTTCATATACCACAGATGCCCCTTTGGGATTCGTTCGGTGGCGGCCATCTTCCAGAGGAACATGGAGAGTCTGCTGATCAGTTCCGTGCACCGTGGTGTTCCAAGACGATATCTTGATCACTGGCCGCAACACCACCGAATAATTGCACAACCTGGAAGAGGTTCTCAAGCGACTGAACAGAGTGGGACTCAGGTTGAAACGCTCCAGGTGTGTTTTCCTGGCGCCAGAGATTACATTTCTGGGGAGAAAGATTTCTGCAGACGGCATCAGACCCACAGACTCCAAGACAGAGGCCATCAAGAATGCACCCAGACCACAGAATGTGACGGAGCTGCATTCATTCCTGGGGCTCCTCAACTATTTTGGTAACTTTCTACCGGGGTTGAGCACTTTGCTGGAACCATTGCATTTATTGCTATGCAAGGGTGATGACTGGGTTTAGGGTAAAGCTCAAGAGACAGCCTTTAACAAGGCCAGAAACCTGCTATGCTCTAACAAGTTACTTGTATTGCATGACCCATGTAAACGTTTAGAACTAGCTTGTGATGCATCTTCGTACGGGGTCGGTTGTGTGTTGCAGCAAGCCAATGGGTCAGGCAAACTGCAACCGGTTGCATATGCATCCAGAAGCTTATCTAAGGCTGAAAGAGCCTACAGCATGGTTGAAAAAGAAGCATTAGCACGCATATACGGGGTTAAGAAAATGCACCAATACATATTTGGGCTCTGGTTCGAGCTCGAAGCCGACCACAAGCTGTTCATTTCGTTGTTCTCAGAAAGCAAAGGTATTAACACCAATGCTTCGTCCTGTATCCATATATGGTCACTAATGTTATCTGCATATGATTATGTAACCCGCCACAGACCAGGCACGGAGAACTGTGTGGATGCCCTCAGTCGGCTACCATTGCTCACCACCAGGGTGGAAATGGTGCAACCCGCAGACTTGCTCCTTGTAATGGATGCTTTTGAGAGTGAGGGGTCACCCGTCATGGCTCACCAGATCAGGACCTGGACTAGCCAGGACCCGGTGCTATCACTAGTAAAAAGCTGTGTCCTCAATGGGAGCTGGTTGGCGGTCCCAGGGGAAATGCAAGACGAAATTAAGCCGTTCCACCGATGCAAGGACGAAATGTCCATCCATTCGGATTGCCTCCTATGGGGGAATCATGTAATTTTGCCAAAAAAAGGTAGGGAAACTTTTATGCGCGACCTTCAGGCATAGTTATAATGAAGGCTATCGCCAGGTCGCACGTTTGGTGGCCCGGCATTGACTTGGAATTGGAGTCATGCAACACTTGCTCACAGTTGAGCAATGCACCAGAGGAGGCCTCACTGAGTCTGTGGTCATGGCCCTCCAAACCGTGGTCAAGGATCCACATAGATTTCGCTGGCCCCTTTCTAGGAAAGATGTTCCTAGTAGCAGTGGATGCTTACTCTAAATGGATTGAATATACAATAATGTCATCATGTACGTCCACTGCCACCATTGAAAGCACCAGGCTATGTTCGCCACCCATGGTTTGCCCGACATTCTTGTTAGTGAAAATGGACCATGCTTCACCAGCTCGGAGTTCGACGCGTTCATGACCCGCAATGGCATCAAGCATGTCAGGTCTGCACCGTTTAAGCCCACATCCAATGGTCAAGCAGAACGGGAAGTCCAAACCATCAAGCAGATCTTGAAACGCATGTCAGACGGTTCCCTGCAGACCCGGCTATCTCGGATTCTGCTCAGCTACTGCACGCAACCCCACTCACTTACCGGGGTTCCCCCTGCAGAATTGCTAATGAAGAGATCACTCAAAACCAGGCTCTCCTTAGTCCACCTGGATCTCAATGATCATTTAGAAACCTGGTGTCACCGGCATAACATGCACCACAATCGCACGGCTGTATCATGCGACATTGAAGTTAATGACCCTGTGTTTGTTCTTAATTATGGTCATGGTCCCAAATGGGTTGCTGGCACTGTGTTAGCTGAGGAGGGGAATAGAGTGTTTGTTGTCAAACTTTTGAACAGACAAACATGCAGAAAGCACTTGGATCAGACCAAACTGCGGTTCACTGACAACCAAGAACAGTTTGAAGAGGACATTACCATCAATGACCCGACCACACACACCCAACCTGCAATTGACCTCGCGGTCAACCTCGTGGATGAATCCACCATGACCGACAGTCCAATCAGACCAGCCACACCGCAGTGCAGCAATGATCCGACCGACCCACCCATGCCAGGACTTCAACTCAGGCGATCAACCCGGGAACGCAGAGCCCGGATCTCCTCAACTTGTAAATAACTTATACATAAGACTTTGGGGGGGAATGATGTTATGTATGTAAACATTACCAATGTGTAAGACTTGCCACCAGGGGGCACATCTGTGCGAGACCCAAGGGTCATCTGTACACCCTGGCAAGCAGGTATAAAAGGCAGTCTACCATGGAGTTACAATAAAGAGACCAAGGTCACAATAGTTTGAGCTTAAGATTTACAGTCTTGTGGAGTTATTCTAAATATAACAATCTTGTCATTATCACACTGCTGTTTGTGGGAGCTTGCTTGTGCACAAATTGGCTGCAGCGTTTCCCACATTACAACAGTGACTAGACTTCAAAAGTACTTAATTGGCTGTAAAGCGCTTTTGAGACATCCATTGGTTGTGAAAGGCGCTGTATAAATCCAAGTCTTTCTTTCTTTCTTCGTTCATTTATGCTGATCCAGACACGGGAAACAACACTTACAGGAGTGACTACAAGGCGGTTTCTGTTCTGAAATCATAGGGTTGCTTGGTTGGAGGCAGTGGCTGGGAGCAATGAGGATTGAACAATTGACTGCTGTGAACGAATTCTAAGCTGCTGGCTACACCTCTGCTTGTTGCCCTTTCATTCAAGGATGGATTTTGATCTGGGGGGGGGTTGCGGACTGGTAGAGAACATGTCAGACTTTACTACAACATCTCTGTTTTCAGATTCCAAATCCCCTCACGAATCTGTCAAAATGAATATCTCATATTGTGAGGAGGAAATCCCCAACTGAACTCACTTAAGCATTATTACAGAACAAAGTGATTTATTGTCCAACCGCAGCTGCACAACCCCCGCTTCCAGCAAACATAGAAAAGAAAGAATGACATGCATTTATATAGCGCCTTTCACTATCTCAGGATGTCCCAAAGTGCTGTCGCACTTTTGAACTGTTTGTAATGTAGGAGACGCGGTAGCCAATAATGACCAGATAATCTGTTTTTTTAAATGATGTTGACTGAGGGATAAATATTGACCAGCACACAGGGGCGAACTTCCTTGCACTTCTTCGAATTGTGCCATGGGATCTTTTACGGCCACCTGAGAGTTGCAGATGATGCCTTGGTTTAACATCTCATCCAAAAGGGGGATTGAGAGGGTAGATGCTGAGAGGTTGTTTCCCCTGGCTGGAGGGTCTAGAACTTGGGGGTCACAGTCTCAGGATACGGGAGACTGCTATGAGGAGGAATTTCTTCACTCAGAACGTTGTGAATCTTTGCAATTCTCTACCCCAAAGATGCTCAGTCGTTGAATATATTCAAGTCTGAGATCGCTAGATTTTTTTGACTCGAGGGGAAATCAAGAGATATGGAGATCGGACAGGAAGGTGGAGTTGAGGTCGTTGATCAGCCATGATCTTACTGAATGGCGGAGCAGGCTCGAAGAGCCCCATGGCCTACTCCTGCTCCTAATCCTTATAAAAGGTGCCACCTCCAACAGTGCAGCACTCCCCTCAGTACGGCACTGGCGTGTTAGCCCGCATTTTTACGCTCAAGTCTCTGGAGTGGGATTGAACCCACAATCTTCTGACCCAGAGGACGAGAATGCCACCCAATGAGCCTCAGCAACACACCAGGTTCTGCATTTACCTAGGAAGCCATTGCAAGAGCTTCTGCAATGACAGTAACAACAACAACCTGTATTTATATTGTGCCTTTAACAAAGCGCTTCACAGGAGTGTTATAAGACAAATTTTGACACCGAGCCACGCAAGAAGAAATGACGCAGATGACCAAAAGCTTGGTCAAAGAGGTAGGTTTTAAGGAGCGTCTTAAATGAAGAAAGAGAGGTAGAGACATGGAGAGGTTTAGGGAGGGAGTTCCAGAGTTTAGGGCCTAGGCAGCTGAAGGCACGGCCACCAATGGTTGAGCGATTATAATCAGGGATGCTCAAGAGGGCAGAATTTGAGGAGCGCTGACATCTCGGATGGTTGTGAGGTTGAAAGAGATTACAGAGTTAGGGAGGGGTGAGGCCATGGAGGGATTTGTAAACAAGGATGAGAATTTTGAAATCGAGATGTTGCTTAACCAGGAGCCAATGTAGGTCAGCGAGCACAGGGGTGATGGATGAGCGGGACTTGGTGCAAGTTAGGACACGGGCTGCTGAGTTTTGCATGACCTCAAGATTATGTAGTGTAGAACGTGGGAGGCGAACCAGGAGTGCGTTGGAATAGTCAAGTCTAGAGGTAACAAAAGGCATGGATGAGGGTTTCAGCAGTGGATGAGCTGAAGCAGGGGCGGAGTCAGGCGATGTTAACAGAGGTGGAAATAGGCAGTTTTAGTTATGACTCTGATGTATGGCCGACAAACGACAATGACAAAAAGAAACGTTTCGTGGGGCCCAAAGGTTTTATTACCCATCTCTATAAATATTAACGTACCTGTAGCGTGAGTCCACAAGCAGTTTGGAAGGCAGCCTCCAGAGTATTCTCGGGCCTGGATCTCCAGCCGCTACGCAGTCCAGATGTAGAGCACGCCCGTAGCTAATGTCTACTTTTTGGGGAGATGATACAGTAATCTTGGCCGTGGCTGAATGCTTCTGAATGTTTATGCTCACTGTCCTCCTGGCAATACCAACTACGTTAGTTGCCACACATTCATAGTTTCCGACGTCTCGGTCCGACAGCTTGCGTATGTAGAGGGTCCCGTTGGGAAAGACGAACAGGTTGCCGTTGATAAACTGGGAGGGGCGGATCTGCGTGCCGTCGAAGAGAACCCAGCGGATGTTTGCCGGGGGCGCGGCCTTGGCGGTGCAGTGGACGCGTGCGCCCTGCCCCGGGACGACCGAGATGTTCTCGGTCCGCTCCTGCTGGATCATGGGAGGCAGGGCCGCCACGTGCAGCCTCACCGTCACCGTGTCCGCCCCCACAGCATTGCTGGCGATGCACTTGTAGACCCCCCGGTCGGAGAAGGCGGTCTGGTCGATGGCCAGGGTCCCGTTGGGCGACAGCGACAGGCTGCTGGCCCCTCCTCCGCTGCCCGGGGTCCTCAGCAGCTTGCGGCCCGGCAGCAGCCACGAGACGTGGGGGGCGGGAGTGCCCTCGGCCCGGCACTCGGCCGCGAAAGGCTCGCCCAGGTACACGGTGGCGTCCTTGTAGCGGGCGCCGACTATCCGCGGCTGCTGGGCCAGCACGACCAGCGTGACCACCATCTTGTCCGTGCCGAGTGGGTTCCACGCCACGCACATGTACTGCCCGCGGTCCTGGACTTGCGCGTTGCGGATGCCAAAGGTCCCGTTGCCGAAGACTTCGAATCGTTGCGTTTTGCTTCTTGTCGTCATCACAGCCCCTGTAAGAAGCACAAGAAAGAATTAGATTTACATAGCGCCTTTCACAAACACCAGACGTCTCAAAACACTTTACAGCCAATGAAGTACTTTTTGGAGTGTAGTCACGGTTGTAATGTGGGAAACACAGCAGCCAATTTGCACACAAGCAAGCTCCCACACACAGCAATGTGATAATGGCCAGATATTCTGTCTTTTTGTTACACTGATTGAGGGATAAATATTGGCCAAGACACCGGGGATAACTCACCTGTTCTTGTTCAAAATAGTGCCAAAGAGATCTTTCACATCCACTTGAGGCCTTGGTTTTTAGCGCCTCATCTGAAAGACAGCACCTCCGACAGTGCAGCACTCCCTCAACACTATCTAGAGTTGTAGCATAGATTTTCTTTGCACTCAAATTTCCTGGAGTGGGACTTGAACCCACAAACCTTCTGACTCAGTGGGAAGAGTGCTACCCACTGAGCCACAGCTGATACAAGGGTTAATAACACAGAACTCTTTTATTTCAGCCTGGGATTTAGCAAAGAGGCTAAAATCAGCCTCACTGTTCTTTTTCCTGCAAGCCTACTGTACCTGGTATTCCCAGGCAGTCTCCCATCCAAGTACTAACCAGGTTTGACTCTGTTTAGCTTTGAGATCAGATGAGATCAGGCATTTTCAGCCTAGAGTGGCTGTAGGCCATCAGCTTCAGTGTTCTGAGGTCCTGAGGGCCCAGGTGGTGGTTACCAGCAATGGCCCAATGGTGCATGTTCGCTGCAACGGTTCTTGCACAGCTCTGCTTGTGTGTCAGGTTCCAGATGATCGTTGTCCAGGTGGGAGTACCTCTGTCTGTCTAATGTGAGTCGGTGGCTACTGGTAGGTGAGCACAGTCTGCCTCAGGTGTACCCTGACCTGCCTGGCTTCCCACCATTGCTCCTGCTTAAAAAAAAAGTCAAGGAGAATTCCCATTGGAAAGCCCATTGTCTCTGTCTAATGGACATACGGTAAAAATGACAGTGCCAGAATATAATGGCCTAGAGATTCCGGCCTCCCTGGGTCCGTACAGAGTGTGTACAGACCCAGGAAGGCATTGCAAAAGCCGATTTTCAGTGCACAATGCGCATGTGCTGAAAACAGGCTGTTCTGATCTGTCAAGCTCCAGCATTTCGGGAGCCAGGACATTTGCAAGGGCAAGATTGCGGGATTTACCCATATCTGTCTCAGCAAATGTCCTCAAAACTCTTGCGTCTGATAAAAGCAGGCGCATAACCTACTTTTACAGGCGTAAGAGTCTTAAAACACACTTAAAACATAAGATATAAAATTAAAAATACACATTTTATTTTTAAAAGCCCTGCCCACTACGTTAAATTTATTTAAAACCATAATTTTAAAAACTTATTAAAAACTGAGAAAATAATTTCTCTAAGATATTTATTAACTTTAATTTCAATTAATTTTAATTAAGTGAGGTACGTTTTTTAGTTTTTAATTGGTGTTATTGTGTTTTTTTCTCAATTACTAGCAATGAGAACTCGTAGATACGGAGTTCCCATTGCTATTAATTGAGAATACTGTACCTGATTGGCTGAGCAGTCATACGTGACTGCACCTTCTGCGTGGGAACCTGGAGGACGGGAGCGCGGGAAGAGAAGGCCTCCCCACCGGAACCCCACACTCCTCCCGGACCACCAAATTCGTAGAAATGTTTCAGGTCAGGGCCAATTGCCCGCAGGAAGCCTCCGACCGCAATTTCAGGGCCAATGGCACAAAAGTCTCCCAAACCAAGGAAAGAAAATAATAATGATTCACCAATATCATCAGAATGTGGCCACAAATCTTATTACTGGCTTCTTTTAATACATTTCCTTAAACAGCACACCCTACCATCCTGTAATCCTGTTTTATATGGGCTGATGGGCCACAATAATGTCATTAACACTTGGAATTTAGGTGATTGTCTACTGAGCAACATTGGGGTCTAACCTTTAGATCATAAACTGCAAATCGGTGGGCGCTTCTGGCCCCAGTACAAAACCTTCCTGGAAAATTGGATGGTTCCCAAACTGTTGACATTTGACTGTTGGGGATGGTGGGAGGGTGTTCTTGTTATATTGTGGCATTAAAAATGTTATTCACTGTTGAAGACTGGGGGGGGTGGGGTTAATATATGTTTGTTAAAAAAAGTTTAAAAGTAGCTGTTACATTATTAAGAAAATGTATTTAAGTTTACAATTGATGTGAAGTATCTTCTAATAATGTAATGTAGAACATCAATACAAGGGTCGCAAACAATGGCCATGGCCAGGATGAAATGTAACGCAAATGTAATGGTCACCAACATAACTTCACGCAAAGTGTTCATTTATGAGCTGCTGGCGCAAAAGTTTTGCAACTGCGTAACTACCACGGGGTTTTTCTGGTGGTGTGGGGTGGGGGCATGGGGGCATGGGTCCATTGCCTGGCTGATTGTCTTCCCCGAGGTCCTCGTCCTCCTCCTTGTCCTCCTCTTCTGCCTCCTCTCTCTCCTGAGGTGGACCGGCAGTCCCACCTGGCAATTGTTGCCCTCTCCTGATAGCTAGGTTATGCAACATGCAGCACACCACAATGAACTCAGCGACCTGGTCAGGGTGGTATTGTAGGTTGCCTCCTGAGTGGTCCAGGCATCTGAAGCGCTGCTTCAGAACTCTAATTGTCTTTTCGATGATATTGCGTGTAGCTATATGGCTTTTGTTATAGCGCTTCTCGGCTTCTGTCTGGGGCTAACGCAGGGGGGTCATGAGCCAGCTGGCAAGGCCATATACTTTATCCCCCAGTATCCAACCGTGACCTTAAACAAGTTAGAGACAGTGCTCTCACGCAAGATGTGCGCATCATGGATGCTCCCTGGAAAATTTGCATTTACTGCCATGATCATTTGCTTGTGGTCGAGAACGAGCTGCACATTCAGGAAGTGGAATCCCTTTCGGTTTCGAAACACCTCCGCATCCTGTAAAGGTACCCTCAGGGCAATGTGCATACAGTCTATTGCTCCCTGCGCCGTGGGAAAGTTTGCTATTCTTGAGAAACTCAGAGCTCTCTCGGTCTGTGCCTCCCTGGTCATAGAAGCTTATAAGGTCCATCCTGCATGTGTAAAGGCCTTCAGTCACCTGTCGAATGCAGCAATGTGTGGTGTGCTGAGAGATACCGCAAATGTTGCCAGCTGAGGCCTGAAAGGAGCCCGATGCGTAGAAGGAAAGTGCCACAGTAACCTTAACCTCAATGGGCAGTGCAGTCCTGATGATACTGGTAGGCTGAAGATCTCCCTTAATTAGCTGGCATATCTCACTGATGACCTCCTTTCGGAATTGCAGCCTCCTAATGCACGTGTTATCGGAGAAGTCCATTTATGATCGCTTATCCCTGTAAATATGTTGGGTGTAACTTCTCCGCAGCAGCAGCAGTCTGCCACCTCTTTGATTGGGCACATAATGCTCTTCAATGAACCTTTTCCCATATCTATTCTGCCGCATGTGATTAGTGATCAATACTAGTTGAGAAATTACAGGCCCCATCACTATAAATCGCTATAAATGCCCTTAATTTGTCCTCAACAAATACAAATGTGATGAGATGATTGACAAGAGTCAAAAAGGCCTTTACAATCATTCACAAATTGATTCTCCTGAGAAGCACTTGGAACAGCCTTTTAGTACAGATCATCCGAGTTAGAAAATGACGTCCGTAGTGTCAAGTTAGGGTCAGGTGATTGTAGCTTTTCCTGTCTTTTTAGGCCAGCGATCATTTGGGCAATTATGGGCAAAAAGCCAAAAGTGGCACTCGGCGATAATCTGGGCCATAATTGGGTGCTAGTTTCCATTATAAACAATATAGGGGGAGGGATGGGGGAGAAGGGGGGGGAGAAGGGGATAAAGGGGAGAAGAGGGAGAAAGGAGATGGGGGGAAAGGAGATGGGGGGAAGGAGATGGGGGGGGAAGGAGATGGGTGGGGGGGAAGGAGATGGGGGGGAAGGAGATGGGGGGAAGGAGATTGGGGGGGAAGGAGATTGGGGGGGGAAGGAGATTGGGGGGGGGAAGGAGATTGGGGGGGCGGAAAGGAGAAGGGGGAGGGAGGCTGAATGGGCCGGGCCTGAGACTTCGGGCAGGGCCTGTCCCAAGCACCAGATTTACAGGTAGGTCGGGTCGGGGGGGTGGTGGGAGGGAGGTCGGTTCTGTTCGGGTCAGAGGAGAGAGGGAGAGGGAGGTCAGGTCGGGGGGAGGGAGGTCAAGTCGGATCCAGTCCGGGGGTGAGGGGAGGTGGGGGGGGGAGTGGGAGTCGGGTCGGGGTCGGTGTCGGGTCCGGTCCGGAGGCGGGGGCAGGGGAGGGGAGCGGGAGTCGGGTCGTGGTCGGTGTTGGGTCTGGTCCGGAGGCGGGGGGGGAGGTGGAGAGGAGCGGGAGTCGGGTCGGGGTCGGTGTCGGATCCGGTCCGGAGGTGGGGGCAGGGGGGGGAGCGGGAGTCGGGTTGGGGTCGGTGTCAGGTCCGGTCCGGAGGCGGAGGCGGAGGCGGAGGCTGGGGGGGGAGCGGAAGTCGGGTCGGGTCCGGGGGCGGGGTGGGGGGGGTGGGAGCGGGAGTCGGGTCGGGTCCAGTCGGAGGGTGGGGGGAGCGGGAGTCGGGTCGGGTCCAGTCCGGGGGGTTGGGTCGGGTCGGGTCCGCGGGCGGCGAGGGGAGCGGGAGTCAGGTCGATGTCGGGTCCGGTCCGGAGGTGGGAAGCGGGAGTTGAGTCGGGTCGGGAGGAAGCAGGAGCTGGCCGTGGGAGGAGCCTTATTCACGCAGCCCCAGTGAGGCCATTGGGCCAGGGCTAGGGGCTGCGTGCTTCGGCCCCGCCCACACAGTTTTGGGCGCCTGGAGCTACTGCACATGCGTGCCCACTGTAGCGCGCATGTGCAGTGGTCCCGGCACTGTTTTCAGCGCAGGGACCTGGCTCCGCCCCCCTACAGCTCCTGCTGCGCTGCGCCGAGGGCCAGAGGACCTGCAGGGAGGTGGAGAATCTGGAGGGTTTTTTTAGGCGCACTTTGTGGCACGAAAAACGGGCGTCCAGGTCAGGACTGCGCCGTTCTAGGCGCGGTTCGAAACTTGGGCCCATAGAATGGTTACAGCACAGAAGGAGGTCATTTGGCCCCTCAAGCCCGTGTCGGCTCTCTGCAAGAGCACTTCAGCCAGTCCCACTCTCCCGCCTTTTCCCTGTGGTCGTGCAATTTTGTTTCTTCAGGTACTTATCCAATTCCCCCTTGAAAGCCACGACTGAATCTGCCTCCACCAACATTTCAGGCAGCGTATTCCAGATCCTAACCACTCGCTGCGTAAAATTTTTTTATCTCACATCGCCTTTGCTTCTTCTGCCAATCATCTTGAATCTGTGTCTTCTGGTTCTCGACCCTTCCGCCAATGGGAACAGTTTCTCTCTTTCTACACTGTCTAGCCCCCTCATGATTTTGAACACCTTGATCAAATCTCCTCGCAATCTTTTCTGCTTTACGGAGAGCAACCCCAGGTTTCTACAGTCTGCCAAATAGCTGAAGTCCCTCATCCCTGGAACCGTTCTTGTAAATCTTTTCTGCTCCCTCTCTAAAGGTCTTAAAGTACGGACATGTTGGGCGACCAATGGGAGGACTTTGTGGGGGTTGGGCAGTTGGAGTCGGGAGGTCAGGTGACAACACCTCCAGGAATATGGCCAATCAGAATTGGCGACCATACACTGAGCCAATGTGTCACTTGTACTGAAGGGATTGTATTGAGTAGATGCCTTGGCTAACTCATCAGAGATTATGGAATGGATTTTGCAACTTGACTTCAGGCATAAAACTGATGTTGTTGATCGACTGGCCATTATAGAAACTGAATGATTTTGCTTTCCATTGATAAAAAACTGCGGGCTGGAAATTCGGTATCGCCCGCTTTGAGGCGGTGACAGTGCTGGGGTGTTACTTTTAGCGCCGGGCGATGTCTACCGCCTCAAAGTGTGATATTCAGTTATATCACCCCAAGAGGAGCGAGGAAAGCGTTCCACAATCCTCTTCGGGTGCTAACGGAGCGATAGCGCAGGAGGCCGACTTAATTCTTGATGCGAGGATGCCGGCATCCTTGCGCCTAAAGATGAAAGCAAAAATCCAGTTGAAAATTTCAATCAACCTCAGCCACACTTGCCCACTTGCTGCAACAAATAAATAAAAGTTGAAAAAGTGAAATGTCACCACTTGCCTTATGCATGATTACGCCGGATGATATTTGCCCCGGGATTGTCGCTGGACTGACTGCTTTCCCCCGCCGCTCTCAGCGCCAGGCGCTGCCGCAGGCAAAAGATTCAATTTTGCAAATGAGGCGCTACGGGGGCGTTGCACACTCGGTGACATCACCCAGTGGGCTGCACTAGCGAGCGCAGCGCATGCTGTCGACACCACCGCTAAACCTTCACTGACGTTCGTTGGCAGGTACTGACAGCGCGGCGCTCGGGCGCTCGGTGCTTAGTGCCCCGTGTAACCAAATAAATTTCTAGCCCCGCACTTTCTAAGTTTACTTACAGTGAGGCTGTAAAGTAGATGTAAATGTCTCCTACCTGTTGACACTTTCGTCCAAGAAACAAAAGGCTTGGGCTCCCCAGTGGTGTCGCAAGGAAGGTACGCGTCCATCTCGGCTTTCACAGACACGGTCAGCGGGCTCCTGGTCACTATTTCTGGCTTTCCCTCCGTCGCCGTCAAATTGGGAGACAGTTGAGCAGTGTTGGATGAGCTCCCGCCGAGCGGTGGTCGGATTGGGGTGTAATATAACCGATTGTTCAATAAGGTGCTTCTGAACGATTGCGCCGTAGCAGCTTTGGTGGGCGCGCTTGTTGGTGCACTCGCGGGCACTGCCAGGGGGGCAGCCGCGGAGCTTTTCACTTTGATGAACGGAAATGGGACCCGCACATGCTGGTGCCATTGATGTGTGTTGGGTATTGGCGCAACGGAGTGCCCAAATGGCGGTCTGTAGTTTGTCTTCGGCGTTTTCGAATTGCCGCTTAAACCAGCGTCTTTCCTATCGGCTAGCTTGTTAAATATCACCGGGCTGGTTCGGAATAGGGGCGCCGATGTTGCTGCTGGCCATTTGATAAAAGGTTCATCAGATTTCGATGCGTTTTGCACAGTTCTTGGTGCAAATGCTCCCAATCCGGGCCTGTCAGTAACCGTTGATGGTGCGCCCGCTGTAAAATAATGAGACCAAACCCTTGTTGCTGGTGTTGGTGGTTTCTGCGTCGCTCCTACTGGAATATACTTGGGGGCTTTGGGCCCAGAACCTTGGCTTAGAATGGACATCGTGCTGAGGTTTGCATCTGCCTTCCATGTACGCCTTGAAATCCAAGTTAAGTTGCTTGACCGCCCCATGTATGGTTCTTTAACTTGTTGCCGGCCTGGTGTGGTTGCTGTGTGCAGTCTTGAAAGGACTCGATCTGGCTCGTTATTACTTTCCGAGGTTTCCCCTCGGTCTTGTTTCCTGACTCCCACTCCAGCAGTTTTCTGAGTGGGCAAGGCACCTTGTGGAGAAATTACACTCCCCGTTTGAATGGCTGGAGGCAGGACTCCTTTGTCCACTGCAAGCGTGGCTTGAGAAGGCCAAAGAGGGGCATGGCCGAAGGCTGCGGTGGTTGGTTGGGTTCCTAACCAACTGCTTCCTGACACAACATGTTCTGTCGCTTGTCCTTGTGGAGGGACGTTCTGACCAGGAAACAGTGAAGGAGCTCTAGTTGTGTCAGGAGAGGAAGGCGCTTTTGGTGTAACATCACTTCTATGTTGTTGAAACGTGGATGGATGGATCACTGGTGGCTCAGTTTCAGTTGCTAAAACTGTCGTGGTTGGTATTTTTGGCACCATCTTCGATTTGGGAGTTTCCCTGGATCTCGGTCTATTAGAAGCAATGGTTGTGCTAAATGTTTTCATGACATGTTCTGATGTCGAAGTAACTGCGGTAGTAATAGGAAGTAGTGCCATTAGGACAGGTGAATTTAAGGTGACACCTAATGTCTGTCTGCTGTCCTGTAGGCCCTTTGTTTTCCCAGATCCCACTGGAACAACTAAAGTCATGGTTGTTGTGGTTGACACGGGTGTACTGTCTGACTCCAGAGAATCCGAGTCAATAGCGGGATCTGGAGGTTTAGCAAAGGTTTTCGCTATCAGAGGTGAAACGGTTGTAGCAGCAAGTTTCGTACTATTGTGCAATTGTAAATCCACTTGAATAAACAGTGCTTTTGTTTGATGGGTTAGAGTGTCAGGATTGGTTGGCTCCACCTCAGGACGATTTGAGAAAGCAGCTTTGGTTGTTTCAAGTGCTGTCTGTGTTGTTGAGGTTAACGGTTCTGGTCGATGCGGTCCTTGAGTGACAGCTTTCCCTGGAGATCTCGGTATATGTGGAGACTTTATAATGGCCAAGACATCTGCCGATTTTAGCTTGGGTCCCTCTGTAGTCAGCTGTAGTGAATCTGCTCGGCTGGAAACTGATGCCGCTGACACCCTTTCCACTGTAGTCTTGACTATGATTTGCTCATTGGCAAAATGTGTCTTTTCTGTTGGAACAGTCTTCATAGTTGGCTGAGTGGTTGCTACCATATTTACGCGGGTAGGCTTTTCTTCTTTGGCCCTGAATTTTGGATGCAAATGCTGCCTTTGCCTGTATCTGTTAGGCCGATACCTCCTTCGGCCATGGAGTCTTTTCCTTGAGTATTTTCGGGAAGCAATAATGGCCGTTGTTCTGCTTTGGCCGGCTCTTGCATTCGCGGTGGTGTCAGTGCCTGCTTTGGCCAAGATCCTGGGCACAATGGCTTTGGATGCAGTTGCTCTGGCTGCCGTGCTGGGACGAGCGGCAGCAGCGGTTGTGACAATAGCTGGCTTGGTCGTGGTGTTGGGGACCACGGCCGTGAGGCTAGTTGCTTTGGCTGTGGTGGTGGCGGTCAGGGTAGTGGTGCTTGTGGCATTGGTTGTGGAGGCAGGGGCGCTGATGGTTGCTCTAGTTGCTTCAGTTGTGGTTGAAGTGGTAACTGTTCCGCTGGTTGTGGTGGGACTTCCTCTGCTATGTGGGCTGTCTTTATCGCTGTCAGAATTTACATCCGCGCCATCAATTATGGAACCCTTTCCGGGAAGCTTCCTCGCTATTTGTGCAACAGCTTCAGTAGTCCAAGGTTCTGCCATCTCCTCGTGTGCCTTAGCTGTTGGAGCATTTGTTTTACCTAGAGTGCCAGATGCATCATAATCGCCTGGTTCTTGTGTTGGCTCCATCTTAATTATTTCCCTTGTTGGCTCACTGTGGGCCTGTTCCAGTGTTGAAGCTGAGGCTGTTGGAAATTCACAAATGTCTGTCTCATAGCTTGGGGTTGCAAAGAGCTTAGCTGCCCTGCTGGATTCAGTAGTGCTTTGAAGAACAGGGTCCGCGGTGTGAGGCGTACCAGACGATTGGTTGTTAGCAGAATTAATATCTCCTCTAGGTGTTTGCTGCAAAGATTTCCCTTGCAGTTTAAGATTGAGAGGTCCCTCGAGTGTGGTGGTCTCCGGCACATTGTAGACTTTCACCATTGCATCACGCGGCGTGCTTACATGTATTAGTTCATCCTCAGAAAAATTTAGCTCGCCAATTGCCGATGATTCTTCCACACTGGACTCCTCTGGGTCGGGTCTGTTTGACTGTTTTGGGGCCGGGGCATGTACCTGGTCTGCCCTTGTAGCTGGCGATGCAGTGGTTGATTCATAGACTTGGATCGAGGTGGGGATTGTTACTTTAGGAACAGTTTTCCCTCTCACTTTGGCCAAGATGTCCGCCCACCTTTGTGGGTCAATCTGTTTATTAGACACGTTGACCCTCCTGCGCGAGTCCCATCTTCTCCTGCCTTCTGCCGTGGTCTTGGCCCTGCCCCTCTGTGACCCCTTCCTTAGTTTGATGGCTTTGACTTTAGAATGGCCTTGTGTGGCATCTGCATGAAGCTCCCTTCCTCCAGCCGGTATCCCGCCAGTGTATTTGTTGTAGGTAACCTGCTTCTGACTTTCATGTGGTGTCTCTAGACCCGAACCCTGCTCTTCCACCTCTGGATCCTCTGGTCTGATAAAGACTTTAGGAGGGGGAACCCGAACTGCCTTCCCCTTTTTGACTGGCCGCCCGTGCAACCTTTTAATGACTGCCACTTTGACAGTCAGTGAATCCGAGCCGTACTTGTTAATGGCTATACATCTGTAGTGCCCACTGTCGCTGATGTGGCTAGTTGCGATGACTAAAGTGCCATTCTCTGTTACAAACCCGTCGGTGGTGTTGGACGGGGCGCCCAGCACATTGTTATTCGGAAGGACCCAATTCAGCCGGGCATCTGGCACCGAGATGGCAGTGCAAGGCAGAGAGATGGCATCTCCCGAAAGCACAGTGATGCCACTTTCAACCCGAGACGCGTGCACTCTGGCAGGTCGCACAGCCACTCGAGAGGTCATTGTATCGGTCTCGTCCTCAATGGCCCCAGTGCACTGATACAAGCCCGAATCGCCCAGGTCCACCGCCTTCACGACCAGCTTCCCGGTGTCGGAGACAGAGATGCGGTTATCCGCGCTGCTGTAGGGAGCTTTCAGCTGGGTGCCGTCAGGAAGGAGCCACTCTAGGGATGGGCTCCCCGAGGCAGCAACCCGACAGTTTAGCTGCAGCATCGTCCCGGCCACTGCAACCTGGCCCCTCTCTGCCCCCTCGTTGTCTCGGATCAAAACCCAGTTGCTCGTGTCTCTCGCCGCATCGCTCAAGGGAAAATGTTGCGAGAGATACATGGAGAACAGGAGGACAACGTGGCTGGCAGTAGTATGCCTTCTGTCGAGTTGGATGGTGACGAACTGTTGCATTAACCACGAGGGCCCAGCCATAATGTTAGCTCTGACACCGGTGTAGTAGTAAGCTTCATTGTCAGTGGCTTGCCTATAGCGATAGCTCAGCGTGGGTTCTTTGGACAACATTAAGTCCCTTTGTAGTTTGGCAGGGGTTTCACTGTAGTAGGCAATCAGTTTCCATAGCCTCTCCATGTTTTCCTGATCCATGTTACATATAAGGTTCACTGAAAGGGTCAGGTTGACTCCAATTTCTCGTGGGTTTAGACGCTGCCATTGAATCGACGTATCGCCCTTCAGCCTGTGGACCTGGCACAGCAAATTATTGTTGTTACCTTGCTCGTCAGTTAAGTTCAAAGCCATGCTCCCGAATGGCTTTTGATGGTGTCGTTGTGCCAGATCTTCACCTTCATCGTCTTCCCATTCGGTACTGTTGCTCATCTTCAATGGGGACTCAATTTTCGGCCTTGTGCATGCCAGGTCATTGGAACCCAATTTAAAAAGCTCTCTTTTGGCGAACTGTCTGGGCTCGGAACACACGGAGCACAGCCGCCCTCCCGGATACGTTCGGTCCTTTTTACATTTCACCACACCTGCAAAAGGAAGAACAAAGAAAAAACATCAAAGTAGTTGACAGAAATTCTTCTTGTGCTGATTCCTTAGAATCCTAGAAGTTTACAGCACGGAAGGAGGACATTCAGCCCATCATGTCCGCCCCGGCCAACAAAGAGCTATCCGGCCTAATCCCACTATCCAGCTCTTGGTCCATAGCCCTATAGGTTACGGCACTTGAAATGCATATCCAAGTACTTTTAAATGTGGTGAGGGTTTCTGACTCTACCACCCTTTCAGGCAGTGAGTTCCAGACCCCACCACCCTCTGGGTGAAAAACATTCCTGTCAAATCCCATCTAAACCTCCGATCAATTACTTTAAATCTTTGCCCCCTGGTTGTTGACCCCTCTGTTAAGGGAAATAGGCCCTTTCTGTCTGCTCTAGCTAGGCTCCTCATAATTTTATACACCTCAATTATTTTCTTTTTTCTCCACGTCTCTGCTGAGCAGACTGAGACCTGCTAGGGTACAGTTCCATAGGCACTTGATGCCATGTTGGATCGCTCCCAAGAGGCAATTCTGCACGTCCTAAACAGTGGGTCTGAGGATCCAACCCTTGTGCAGTGGTTGGATCATAGGACCAGGAGTAGGCCATGCAGTACCTCGAAGCTGTTCCGTCATTCAATTAGATCGTTGCTGATCTGTATCTCAACTCCATCAACCCGCCTTGGCTCTGGAACCCTCAATACCCTTGCCTAACAAAAACCTATCAACTTCAGCTTTTTGGGGGAGTGAGTTCCAGATTTCCACTAGCCTTTGTGTGAAGAAATGCTTCCTGACATCACCCCTGAATGGCCTGGCTCTAAATTTAAGGTTATGCCCCCTCTGGACTCCCTCACCAGAGGAAATCGTTTCTCTCTCTCTACCCTAACAACTCCTTTAATCATTTTAAACATCTCAACGCAAAGAGCGTGAAGAGGTCAAGCGCAGACAGCGGAAGGAGTGTGCGGCAAACTAGCCCCACCCATCCCTTCCCTCGACGAATGTCTGTCCCACCTGTGACAGGGTCTGTGGCTCTCGTATTGGACTGTTCAGCCACCAGAGAACTCACTTTGGGAGTGGAAGCAAGTCTTCCTCGATTCCGAGGGATGGCCTATGATGAGAATTATAGAACAGCACAGCACAGAAGGAGGCCATTCGGCCCATCGAGTCTGCACCAGCTCTCTCAAAGAGAAATCCAGTTAGTCCTCCCACCCCCATCCCCCCACTCTATTTCAAGTATTTATCAAGTTCCCATTTGAAGACTACCATTTGAATCTGTCGCCACCACCCAATCAGGCAATGTATCGGACATTGTTTTTGTTTTAAATTGGGCTTCCTCTTCAGTACCTGTACATGGCTGAAGCACTAATCAGGTGCTCCAATCACATTGTGGGGCTGCCCCCCTGCTCTTAATATATTTCAGGGGCCTAATCTGCCTCAAGCACACCTTGTGTTTAGGCCCTCCGCACCTTTTGCACTGGTTAACCCACACTGGGGCATGCTAGGAGGCTCAGCCTTTGTGCCCAGTAAGAAAGAATTGGCTAGTGGGCTGTTGGCATCAATGGACGTCAGTGGGCTATTCAACACTGAGCGCAGCACGGCCCATCCCAATCCCGTTCTCAACTGATGTCCAAATACAAGGCCCATTCCAGCAGGAATCAGTGGATTGGGATCAGGAGCGCGTCCTGATTTTTCCCATTCCCAATCCCCACTGCTTCCAGTTTGCGTGACTCAGCTTATTAATCTGAGCCCATTCGAATCCTCGTACTAAATAGTGAAGCTGCAAATACTCCTTTTATTCCTTAGTTTGTACGATAGCTATAAAGGCAATGACAAATATTGTAGTTCAGCTGCTAATGCAAACTGTATATAGATTCATTTTGGTTTTGTTAAAAAAAATTGTAAAGAGAAAGGTGGGTTATGCTTCAATTGTATAAAACATTGGTTAGGGCAGAGCTGGAGTACTGCGTGCAGTTCTGGTCATCGCATTACAGGAAGGATGTGATTGCACTGGAGAGGGTACAGAGGAGATTTACGAGGATGTTGCCAGGAGTGAAGTATCTTAGCTATGAGGACAGATTGGATAGGCTGGGTTTGTTTTTCTTGGCTGAGGGGAGACCTCATTGAAGTGTATAAAATTATGAGGGGCCTAGATATAGTGGATAGAAAGGGCCTACTTCCCTTAGCAGAGGGGTCAACAACTTAGGGGGGCATAAATTTAAAGTCATTGGTAGACGGTTTAGAGGGGATTTGAGGGGAAATTTCTTCACGCAGTGGGTTGTGGGGGTGTGGAACTCACTGCCTGAAAGGGTGGTAGAGGCAGAAACTCTCAACATATTTAAAAAGTACTTGGATGTACGTTTGAAGTGCCATAACCTGCAGGGTTATGGACCGAGAGCTGGAAAGTGGGATTAGGCTGGATCTCAAAGGCAGTCCCTCAAAATCAAGGAAGACTTGCTTCCACTCTAAACGTGAGTTCTCAGGTGACTGAACAGTCCAATATGGGAATTACAGTCTCTGTCACGGGTGGGACAGAGAGTGATTGAAGGAAAGGGTAGGTGGGACAGGTTTGCCGCATGCTCCTTCTGCTGCCTGCGCTTGTTTTCTGCATGCTCTCGGCGACGAGACTCAAGGTGCTCGGCGCCCTCCCGGATGTACTTCCTCCACTTAGGGTGGTCTTTGGCCAGGGACTCCCAGGTGTCGGCGGGAATGTTGCATTTTATCAAGGAGGCTTTGAGGGTGTCCTTGTAACGTTTCCTCTGCCCACCTGGGGCTCACTTGCTGCGTAGGAGTTCAGAGTAGAGCGTAGAGGCTGGATAGCCTCTTGTTGGCCGGCACGGACACGATAGGCCGAAATGGCCTCCTTCCGTGCTGTAAACCTCTATGATTCTTTGATAAACAAGTGCTAGATAATAATTGAGGAACAGCAATAGGCCATTCAGCCCCTCAGGCTGATCTGTACCTCAACTCCATTTAACCGCCTTTGCTCCCTAACTCTTGATGCTCTTACCCAACACGATCTATCGATCCATATTTATGAAAGGATATACTTGCTTCGGAAGCAGTTCAGAGAAGGTTCACTAGGTTGATTCCGGAGATGAAGGGGTTGACGTATGAGGAAAGGTTGAGGAGGTTGGGCCTCTACTCATTGGAATTCAGAAGAATGAGAGATGATCTTATCGAAATGTATAAGATTATGAGCGGGCTTGACAAGGTGGATGCAGAGAGGATGTTTCTACTGATAGGGGAGACTGGAGCTAGGGAACATAATCTTAGAATAAGAGGCCACCCATTTAAAAATGAGATGAGGAGAAATTTCTTCTCTCAGAGGGTTGTAAATCTGTGGAATTCATTGCCTCAGAGAGCTGTGGAAGCTGGGATATTGAATAAATTTAAGACAGAAATAGACAGTTTCTTAACTGATAAGGGAATAAGGGGTTATGGGGAGCGGGCAGGAAAATAGAGCTGAGTCCATGATCGGATCAGCCATGATCATATTAAATGGCGGAGCAGGCTCGAGGGGCCGTATGGCCGACACCTGCTCCTTTTTCTGATATTCTTACGTTCTTATGATCCCAGTCTTGAAAGCTCCAATTGTCCAGCATGCACAGCCTTTTGGTGGGGAGAGAAGTTGAGATTTCTAATACCCTTTGTGAGAAAAAATGCTTCCTGATTTCCCATGTGAATGGCTTGGCTCTAATTTTAAGATTATGTCCCCTTATTCTTGATTCCCTCACCAGACGAAATAGATAAGGGGAATTAGGGTGGTTTGGGCTTCACACTTAGGTAATTTGGATTCAGTTCTAGCCCAGAATGATAGGATAACATTTTGTTCCGTCTGTGGACTGGAAGGATCTGATCTAAAATGACCGAGGCAAGTCTGTGTCCAGTTCCAGTGGACAAAGACTGCTTCAGTGGGAAGGGCTCACAACGCAAAACTGCTCCTAATTAAGCATCAAATTGCCAATCTTTCTCGAAGAGGTAATGGACACTGGTACCGGAAATGGGTTAAAAGCCACAATGGTGCACTAGGGGGAGCTCTGCTGCATTTACAGCTGATGGGCATTTTGGGGAGAATTACATAGAATTTACACCACAAATACAGGCCATTCAGCCCAACTGGTCTATGCCGATGGTAATGCTCCACATGAGCCTTCTGCCACTCTATTTACTTCATCTCACCCTGTCCACATATCCTTCTATTCTTTTCTCCCTCATTAACTTATCTCGCTTCCCCTTAAAGGCATCTCTATTATTCATCTCCACCACTCCCTATGGTAGCGAGTTCCACATTGTAAGGGGGGAGGAAAGTACACTTGAGTAAGAAGCATAAGGGAATTAGAAGGTTCTGATGAATCAGGAGTTTCTCTGTCTTGCGGTAGGGATTGTAATATTATGTAAAACTCACTTATGTATGTAAAGCACTCTTATACACTCGCTTACATTGGGTTAAGAAGAGCGAGGCAGCAATGCCTGATGGTTAATGAACCATTTGAAGTAGCCAGCACTGTATTGGCCCTTAGCACAGAAAATAGAAGATGAAAATATACACTCAGTACTGAAACACAAGGGCAGTGGAGAACCAACATCCTAGAAAGATACCATACCCTGGGAAGCAAGGTCAATCAACGCGTCATGAGAAACTGAGGCAAAGGTGAACACATTCTAAAAGGGTGACAGCATGAGAGATGGACAGGTGGGGGGAACCACTCACAGCCAGTCTGAGCAGTAGGCCAATCAGTGGTTTTGTAGGAGGGTCGCACAAATCGAAAAATCATATAACTATGCTGGTAAAACTTTTGTACATTGAAGTGTTCATCGGAACATTTCCCGAGCATGTTCAAATAATAAAACTGGTGAACCGAAGTTTTCGTCTCAGTGAATCCGTGGTCATTATACAGAGGACAGGTGTCAACTTCCTATATCAGGTAGTTCGCCTCGAGGGAGAGAAGTCTTGCTTTTACCCCAACAATTGGCGCTGCGAGCAGGGAATGATATCTTTCTAGGCTGTTGATTCTCCACTGCCCTTGTGTTTCAGTACTGAGTGTATGTTTTCATCTTCTATTTTCTGTGTTAAGGGTCAATGCCATGTTGGCTACTTCAGATGGTTCATTAACCATCAGGCATTTCTGCCTCCCTCTTTTAACCCAATGTAAATGAGTGTATAAGCGTGCTTTACATACATAAGCGAGTTTTACATAATTGGTCAATATTACAATCCATACCTTAAGACAGAGGAACTCCCAATTCCTCAGAACCTCCGAATTCCCTTATACTTCTTACTCAAGTGTACTTTTTTCCCCCCTTACACACATTCTCACCATTTTCTGGGCAAAGAAGCTTCTCCAGAATTCCTTGTTGGATTTATTAGTGACTACTTTATATTTCTGACCCCTAGTTTTAGAATCTCGCACAAGTGGTAACATATTTTCGATGTCTACCCTATCAAACCTCCTTCATAATTTTAAAGACCTTTATTAGTTTACTTCTCCTTCTTCCCCTTTCTAGAGAAAAGAGCCCCAACCTGTACAGAGGGGAAGGGGAGATTCACTGCGCATCTTAATATGCTGCACCTCACCTGGAAGTACATGTTGCTGACACTGCAAAAGGAAAGTGTTCCATTTTCCAACACTAATATTCCTCACCTTGACGGGCAGGGAAAAAAAAGGTAAAATAATGTAACATATACATTCCTACTTTGTGCAAAGCCACTGATTACCTCCAGCCTCTTTTTCCCAGTCCAGCAGCCATTTTAACCTGCAGTCACATGACCACGGATTCCCGTGCAGGTAGATACTTTCCAGTTGTGACATGGAGTGGAGCATTTCCCTGGGCAGTGTTCGAATGGAATTATCCGCGAGGTAGAGGTGCTTTATTGAGGAGATTTTAAAATGCCGCAGAAGTGAGAAAGTGACAAAGGTGTTTGGATGGATTTGCTGCAACAGGTTCCCTTCGAGTTGCACCAGCTTCAGGGAAGTCAGTCCATAGAATGCACCCGGCTGAATGAACTCGATCTTGTTGTGGTCTATGTGCAATCGCAATAGGTTCACCAGTCCTTGAAACGTCTGCCCTGTTATGGCACTCACTTTATTGTAGCTCATTTTAAGTACCTGCAAGAGACGAATAATTAAGTTCAACAATAAGGGAACAATCCTAAATCAGTTCGGTGTGCAGAATCATTTATAACACAGCATTAAGGCACTGTATTAACAAGAAGCACATGCATAACAGTCACAGATCATTGAGGTAGTTGGTGTTGCCTGCACAGAGATTTACTGAACTTTATTGAATCATCTTGGGTGGCTCAAGGCATTTAAGGAGATGGAGGAAGGAAAAGTGAGAGAGAAAAAGCTCTGGCACTAACAGATAGGGATCGAGAACAGGTCAACGGCAAAAAGCTAACGAGGCAGAAGAATGCGGGGGAAAAAGAGACAATATTCCATTATATTGATATTTTATAATTTGCTTGCAATCACTATGTTTCTCCTTCAGCCAGGAGCAATGGTACATCTCGGATACAGAGTTCTCCCATAGTTGTAGTCAATAACAGTTTCTACCTAAGCATTAACAAGCACATTATCATGATGTGGGCAATATATTGGCCCAGAGTTTGTGGAGGGTAATAACAGTGAACGAACAGCGGTCGCTGTTATTACCCTTTTGAAACTGACCGCAACTTCAGGATGTAGTCCTGGTGCGTAAATCCTGAAGTTGCGGTCAGTCATTCACTGTTCTGACACTGGCTGTGCTGTGCCACTACCCCAGCACACCCCACCACCCCCACTCTACTCCCATAGCCGGTAATCAATGTAATCGTCAAATCAGGGAAACTGGTGAAGACATGGGCTATAATAGCACTATTACATACATAATTAAAAGTTAGACCCTTTTGGAATAGGTTTTAACAGTGTATTGACTGCTAAACAAACGTTATGGCCCAGAAAAACTCATTTTAATTTTGTCCAATGTCAAATTTATACATTTTAATAAAATTTACATTTTTAAGATATTTTAAAAAATGTTTTATTTTGTTTGAAGTTTGTTCATCTTTATTTCAGATTTGCCTTTTCCTCTTTTGAGAGCACAAACCTTTGTTTTGCTCTCTCGTTAACTTTTAAAAACAGTTTGAATCAAAGCAGCTTATTCGCTTCCTGGTTCTTGGCTGGCGAAAATTCTGCATTGTGATTGGCCGCTCAGACAGCTTCTTGACACCATAACAGGTCGCGTTAGGGATGGCCCGTTAACTTGCATTGATTTTAATGATGCGCCGGGGAAGTCGAACTTCTCGCCACAGAGATTGCGAGACCTTTGTGCAACGTTTACTTCGGGGCAAAGCGACTAATGCCTTTGCTTCACCACTGACCGCCAGTCACGGGCCAATACTGTCGAGAGAGACTGCAGCCAAATGTCCTCAACACTGTCACATACGTCAGGGTTAAGAACATAAGAAATAGGAGCAGGAGTAGGCCATTTGGCCCCTCGAGCCTGCTCCGCCATTTAATAAGATCATGGCTGATCTGATCATGGACTCAGCTCCACTTCCCCGCCTGCTCCCCATAACCCTTTACTCCCTTATCACTCAAAAATTAGTCTATCTCCGCCTGAAATATATTCAATGAGCCAGCCTCCACGGTTCTCTGAGGCAACAAATTACACAGATTTACAACCCTCAGAGAAGAAATTTCTCCTCATCTCAGTTTTAAACGGGCGGCCCCTTATTCTAAGATCATGTCCTCTAATTCTAGTCTCCCCCATCAGTGGAAACACCGTCTCTGCATCCACCTTGTCAAGTCCCCTCATAATCTTATACGTTTCGATAAGATCACCTCTCATTCTTCTGAATTCCAATGTGTATATGCCCAACCTACGCAACCTTTCCTCATAAGTCAACCCCCTCATCTCTGGAATCAACCTAGTGAACCTTCTCTGAACTGCCTCCAAAGCATATCCTTTCGTAAATATGGAAACCAAAACTGCACGCAGTATTCCAGGTGTGGCCTCACCAATACCCTGTATAACTGTAGCAAGACTTCCCTGCTTTTATACTCCATCCCCTTTGCTGTATTTTTGTGGTATTTACCCTTGTACAAAAAAATAGCACAAATACAATTTTAATTCATTTAAATATTTATGCCCAGGAACCGAGTACTACCTGCAATGATTGCAAATCTTTAAAAGCTTCATCCGGGATTCTTTGGATATCATTTCCATGCAGCATTAGGAGCTCCAGCTTTCGAAGTCCACCAAAGGAAACTTTGCTCACAGAATGTATATTGTTAAATCTGTAAGAATATGAAAGAAGCAGATCACTCTCCTGCACATAAGAACATAGGAACATAAGAAATAGGAGCAGGAGTAGACCATTCGGCCCTTCGAGCCCGCTCCACCATTCAATGAGATCATGGCTGATCTTCTACCTCAATTCCACCTTCCTGCACTTTCCCCATATCCCTTGATTCCCTTAATATCCAAAAATCTATCGATCTCTGTCTTGAATATACTCAACGACTGAGCCTCCACAGCCCTCTGGGGCAGAGAATTCCAAAGATTCACCACCCTCTGAGTGAAGAAATCTCTCCTCATCTCAGTCCTAAATAGCCGACCCCTTATTCTGAGACTGTGACCCCTGGTTCTAGACTCCACAGCCAGATGAAATATCCTCCCTGCATCTACCTGGTTAAATCCTGCAAGAATGTTACATGTTTCAATGAGATCACCTCTCATTCTTCTAAACTATAGAGAATATAGGCCTAGTCTACTCAATCTCTCCTCATAGGACAATTCCCCCCATCCCAGGAATCAGTCTGCTGGACCTTCGTTACACTCCCTCTACGGCAAGTAAATGCTTTCTTAGGTAAGGAGACCAAGGGGCTGAAATTGCCTCTTTCTATCAGAACATAAGTAATAGGAACAGGAATAGGCCATTTGGCCCCTCGAGCCTGCTCCGCCATTTAATAAGATCAAGGCTGATCTGATCATGGACTCAGCTCCACTTTCCTGCCCGCTCCCCATAACCCTTTATTCCCTTATCGCTGAAAAATAAGACCCGTGGCCGTCTGAAATTGGTGCGGACTGGCTGCCGAGTTGTGCCAGAGGGACCGCCATTTTGAACATTGCCCTCCTTTACCTTTGGAGCTGTGTAGGGCACCTCTCCGCCCGTTTCCCCACCACTCCATGCACGCACTGACCCCTTGCCGACCGATGGCCCCTTTCCGGAATCCCCCACAGGAACGGCGCCACCACCGATCGATGCCCCCAACAGCTTTTGCTGCCGGTACCCTTACTGAGGCTTGGCGGCATGGCCACCCTTAAAGGGCACTGCCGCGAATCCATGTTTTTTTTTCCGACCGACTGCCAGGTCGGGCCGACAATTATGCCCTGGGTTCGGCCGGGCCGTCAACAGGCAGCTCGGGACCCCCTCTTGGGTGCTAGGCCGCTGGTATGGCTGAAACCCTCCCTAGTAGCCCGGTGCTTGCCAATAAAGTGGTTGCAGAGTTTGCAGCGGACCCCTTTAACTGATGGTGAGGGGCGCTGTGACGCGCCAGCGTGATTGGCTTTCATCTCCACCTGAGAGGGCAGACGGTGCCTCAGTTTAACATCTCATCCAAAAGACAGTACCGCTGACAGTGTAGGGCTCCTTCAGTACGGCACTGGAGTGTCCGCCTGCATTTTGTGTTCGAGTCTCTGGAGTGGGGCTTGACCACAACCTTCTGACTCAGAGGTGAAAGTGTGCTGCCCACTAAGCTGTGGCTGACACCATACATGTCAATCACACAAGTGACACACTGAGTTTATACAAGGATCATTCTATTCACCCCTGGAATTAATCATTTTCCAGCAAAATTGCTATCAGCTTGTATGTTCAATGCAAATGAACGCACCCTTTGTAGACATTTGATGTAATTATACATCGCAGATTTAAGAGATCATTCAAATTTTAGCAGCCATATCCAGAAGTGTACCCACCCTAAATTGATTCTTTCCACCTGCTTCGGGAATCTGGTTGGTACTGCTGTCAGCGATCGGAAAGTGCAGTGAACTTCAGTGGAGAAATAACAGGCGCAGGGATGAGGGCACGAGAGTGACAGGCGTGGGAATCCCAGAGACAGAATCAGCACCATGGAGAGGGTCCCCACGTAAACCACATCGCGCCACACCTCGAGCATCTTCGCCATTCTTCCGTAAGAGTTGCTGGAGTTTGTGCACAGTGTATGGCGGGACGCGGGACGATGCAGTGCGCTTCTCAGCACACCGGCGGTGCAAATTCTACCTTCGCTCTCTCAGGAAATGTCACAACGTTGCCATTCTTCCAACGTTGAACGACCCATCAGAAAGGACGGCTGCAGGCGATGACCCGGGAGAAGTATAAAGTTCCGGCTCGTTCTGTCAGAAAAAAAGAAAGAAGCCATTTAGCTATTGGTCAATAGGTATCCAAAACATGAAGCATGGTCGAAAGAAAGAAAGACCGATCGCATTGACCAAGCTTTTGGTCACCTGTCCTAAAATCTCCGTAAGTGAATCGGTGTCAAATTTGTTTGAAAATCGCTCCTGTGAAGTATCTTGGGATATTTACTATCTTAAAGACGCTATATAAATACAAGTTGTGTTGTTATTGTTGAAGTGCAGCTAGCACTTTCTTTGGTGGATGTATGACTCATCATCATCATAGGCAGTCCCTCGAAATTGAGGAAGACTTGCTTCCATTCTAAAAGTGAGTTCCCAGATGCTCTTCCTCCACTTAGGGCGGTCGTTAGCCAGGGACTCCCAGGTGTCAGTGGGGATGTTGCACTTTATCAAGGAGGCTTTGAGGGTGTCTAATTTCACAACCACTGGACATCTCAAAGTGCTTTACAGCCAATTAATTACTACCGGAGTGTAGTCACTGTTGTAATGCAAGAAACGCGGTAGCCAATTTGTGCACAGCAAGATCCCACAAACAGCAATGTGATAATAACCACATAATCTGTTTTTGTTATGTTGATTGAGGGAACATTGGCCAGGACACTGGGGCAATCCCCTGCTCTTCTTCGAAATAGTACATGGGATGTTTTACATCCACCTGAGAGAGCAGATGGGGCCTCGGTTTAACATCTCATCTGAAAGATGGCACCTCTGACAGTGCAGCACTCCCTCAGCACTGCACTGGTGCATCAACCTAGATTTGTGCGCTCCTGTCCCTGGAGTGCGACTTGAATCCACAATTTTCTGACTCAGAGGCGAGTTTGCTACCCACTGAGCCACAGCTGACACAGAAAATGAAATGACATCTGTCTCATCAAGTCCATTCCTTCCATGGACCATGCACAATCCACTCTGGTACGGGCTCAACCCAATCTCTTTATTCGTCTGAAGGAAGGTTCTACACAGCTTCTCCTTGCCCCAAAAGTAAATCCAGCAAACCTCCGGGATGTCTATCTAACCTTACATCCTAGATACATCTTTGTTATTCAGCATATTGTTTCCATGGTCTCATTAATGCAGGAACCATTAACAGTTTGTCAATGGAAGCTGTACTCTGCTCTCCATTTTACCACCTTATCTTTCGGATAAAACAAAGTGTGCCAAAACACCTGATCCCCTGTGGTATTAGAGTATAAATACCACAGATTTGCTCATTTTGGTAAAGTGTGTGGTTATGTTACCCGCTGTTGCCATGTTTAAAACTGTACCCTTGGGTTTAAGCACTTTAAATATATATAAGCACATAGGGACCACAATATTTAACATTTGTAAACTGCTACTCTGCAGCTTAAAGTATTTTCTTTTCTTTAACAACCACATCTTTCCATTGTCAGCAGATTCCATTACACAGCTTTGCACCACCACAAACCTATCTACAAATTGTTGTCCATTCTCTCTATCTATCTATCCATCTATCCATATTTCTGTCGATCTATCTCTCTATCCACCTGCCTATCTCTCTATCCATCTATCTATCTCTAGCTCTCTATCCAGCTATCCCTCTATCTCTATCTATCCATGTATCGATCTCTACCTTGCTCTCCATTGATCTATTTCTATCTCTATATTCATCTATCCCTCTATCTCTAGCTATGTATCCATCTATCTATCTCTACCTTGCTCTCCATTGATCTATCTCTATCTCTATCTCTATATCCATCTATCCTTCTTTTCATCTTTCTATCTATCTACCTCCAATTGGAGGAACCCTCCAAAAACACCCTTATCACACGATCCATCCACTCACATACTTCACACCTGTTTACTCCCAGCATGGGAAAAGTAGCATGTAACAAATAACCGGACAGAACTTTAATGATTAGGTAACACTTGGGAATACACTGAGGAAAGGAGCCCCAATATTAACTCTCATCTACTAATGACGAAACCACTTAAGTCACCCTTCATTCTAACACATTCCACATGATAACATTTTTTGATACAGCACATTTTTATAGCCTTTAAACTAGTAGAGAAACCTTAATATAACACTCTAGAAGAATACATTGCCTCCATTCTCTCAGTAGTAGGGAAACCATAAAAAACCTTTTGTAACACAGCCCCTTTGTACCACGTTTACTGTCGGACTCCGAGTGACACCTTTATTGACAGGATGGTCAATACTAACATTCTTTAGCCCATGATGGTTCTCAAGCTGGACTCTGTTTCCACGGTCGGTCATGTGACCTTGGCTCACTTGCTGTGTGAGCAGGAGGGACTGGCGATGCAGGAGCAAGATCACGAGAACCTGCAAACAGAGTTGCATAAAGAAAGACTTGCATTTATATAGCGCCTGTCACGACCACCGGATGTCCCAAAGCACTTTACAGCCAATGAAGTACTTTTTGGAGTGTAGTCACTGTTGTACTGTAGGAAATGTGGCAGCCAATTTGCGCACAGCAAGCTCCCACACACAGCAATGTGATAATGACCAGATAATCTGTTTTAGTGATGTTGATCGATTGTCCCAGGATACCGGGGATTACTCCCCTGCTCTTCTGCGAAATAATGCTTATTAAAAAGTCATGCTGTAACTCAGAACATTTATGGACCTCAGACATTCTCTCACGGGGGCGGAGGTGAATTTCCTAAGACCAGCATCAGCCCCACCCCCTCACTCCACCGCCGTAACGTCGGCAGAAGTGAATCCATTTCTGAGCGTAACAAGGGTTACAGTGGTGGAGTGGGACCAGCTCCTGGCCATGGTTAAGAACAAACTAACTAGGAGCAGAAGTAGGCCATACAGCCCTTTGAGCCTGCTCCGCCATTCATTAAGATCATGGCTGATCTTCGACCTCAATTCTACTTTCCCGCCCGATCCCCATATCCCTTGATCCCCCTAGAGTCCAAAAATCTATCTCAGCCTTGAATATGCTCAATGACTCAGCATCCACAACCCTTTGGGGTAAAGAATTCTGAAGATTCACAACTCTCTGAGTGAAGAAATTTCTCCTCATCTCATTCTTAAATGGCCGACCTCTTATCCTGAGACTATGCCCCTAGTTCTAGACTCTCTATACAGGGGAAACAATCTCTTGGCATCTAACCTGTCAATCCCCCTCAGAATCTTGTATGTTTCAATGTGATCACCTCTCGTTCTTCTAAACTCCAGAGAGTGTCGGCCCATTCTACTCAATCTCTCCTCATAAGACAACCTTCTCATCCCAGGGATCAAGCTAGGCATGTATGTCCTTTCTCAGATAAAGAGACCAGAACTGTGCACAGTACTCCAGATGTGGTGTCATAAAAGCCCTGTACACTTGTAGTAAGACTTCCCTATTCTTGTACTCCAATCCCTTTACAATCACTTGTACGCAAAGTCCTTAGAATGAAAGCAACACATGCTTCTTTTGGCTTGCCATTCGCAAAGAACAGAAAGCTTGGCAAATGTTTCCTAGTTCGAAACAGCTTCCCATTATATTTATGGCATTGTAACTATAATTCATGAGACTGCCTCCGACACAAACTGGAAGTGGTGCCAGTCTCGAGTGACAGCTGCACTGGCACCATGTCAGCCACCATGATGCTCTGCAAGTATAATAGGATTGGGCTGATTCAACACGGATTTATGAAAGAGAAGTCATGTTTGACAAATCCAATAGAGTTTTTTAAGGTAGTAACTAGCATGATTGATAAGGGGGGACCAGTGGATGTAGTGTATTTGGAGTTCCAGAAAGCATTCGATAAGGTGCCACACAAGAGGTTATTGCACAAAATTAGGGCTTATGGGATTGGGAGTAATGAGAACATAAGAATATAAGAACATAAGAATTAGTAGCAGTAGCAGGACATTTGGAAAAGCATAATTCAATCAAGCAGAGTCAGCATGGCATTATGAAAGGGAAATCATTTTTAACAAATTTGCTGGAGCTCTTTGAGGATGTAACGAGTAGGGTGGATAAGGGAGAACCAGTGGATGCGATGTATTTGGATTTCCAGAAGGCATTCAATAAGGTTCTACATAAAAGGTTACTGCACAAGATAAAAGTTCACGGGGTTGGGGATAATATATTAGCATGGATAGAGGACTGGCTAACTAAAGAAAACAGAGAGTCGGGATAAATGGGACATTTTCCGGTTGGCAAACAGTAACTAGTAGGGTGCCGCAGGGATCGGTGCTGGGGCCTCAACTATTTACAATCCATATCAATGACTTGGATGAAGGGACCGAGTGTAATGTAGCCAAGTTTGCTGATAATACAAAGATGGGTGGGAAAGCAAATTGTGAGGGTAACACAAAAAATCTGCAAAGGGATATAGATAGTCTAAGTGAGTGGGCAAAAATTTAGTAGATGGAGTATAA